>NC_088878.1:31651650-32251650 GCF_032884065.1 Artemia franciscana | reverse complement strand
GCCCAACACTTGACTTCAACAAAACTTCGGGCCCGGCCCCTCCCCGGAAATTTAGTGAAATGTTTAATTTCCCCATGGTTTCTTGAGATTTTTGGCAAAAGTAGGACATTTATTAGGAATCTAGATACATGTGTGAAGCCTATTTTTGGGATTTTAGAGCATGCAATTATCCGGTCATGTCACTGCCCAATTATTGACCCATTTTCGGTCTAACTTTTCACACTCTTTGAAGCAATTAGTGATTGTACTCTTTGTTCTGTTTTTTTTCGTAAAGAGAGTTTGTTTTCCACAACGAAATACAATTATCCTTGATATTAGGGCGTTTATCTCCCCTTTTCAGGATAAGTACATTGATCCTTTTAATGGATCAATTTTGGAAACTATCATTTTTCATAAAAATCGATGTTTTCGCAATAGAAGAAATACCCCCCAAGAGCCCCTCATATTGCACTGTTAACCCTGAGATTTCTCTTTCAGTGGGATATAATAGATTCATCACTGGTTCTAAATTGTTATGTACATAACCTGAGCCTAAAACGTACTTTTGAGGCTTCAGTCTTCTTCCTCCCATCCGCTACAATACTACAGGTTAAAGTTAATCTGTATTTTCCGATATACGTCCTTTTTGCATTTATTTGGTTACTAAATAAAAAAGTGCTACTTTATATCTGTTGTTTCGAAGGTTTTGCCCCCCCCCCCCGAAAAAAACTTCCTGCGTACGTGCCTGCGCCCTTCGATTCCTCTTAATAATTTTCGTTCTGACTGAAATTGGAGGCTCCTCAACACAAATAAGTGGCAGTCTCATCCTTTCATATTATTTAAGTTTTCTGGATATGCAATTAGTGTGCTAGTTAATTATGAGTTCTGTCATCCAAAACAACTTTTTTTTAACAAAGTTCCTGAATTTCGTATTTAGTCTAATAGTGTTCAGATTTAGAAATACTATTGTTTGTACTATCGTTGGGGAATTTTCCGGGGGGATTTTCCGCAAAAAGAATTATGCGTAGGAAATTTCATAACAAAATACATTTGATACGGATATATTTTTCCGATCTTTTGCATATGCAGTCAAAATCAAGTAACTAGGTAATTTATAAATATTTGAGGCGAAGGACAATTTTATTCAGTCTGGGATTAAAAATTCTACGGAAAGCATGACGTTTGAAAAAATTCGATATTCGCGTTTATCGAAAAAGTGAATCATCGCGTTTTTCGATTTCTTAGATCAATAACCCATTTAAAGCAATTTTTGCTGGGAATTTTCAGTAGAAGGATTATTCGTGGGGCGGGGTGGAGTCCGCAGGGGGGAATTCTGGGGGGATTATCTGCCGGAAGAATTTTCCAAATACGCTTAAACTTAAAACACGGCCATTATTAATATGCAGGGGGGTTTTGGTAGGGAATATGTTTCATGAAGCAATTTTGCAAGCGAAGTAATTTTTCTTGAATCTACTTTTTTTAGATTGCAGTAACCCGTGGTGGTAACTAGTAATCTATAATTCTTCCCAGTCAACTCTTAATTTGTTGCACGTTGATCTCTGTGTCTGACATACTCAGTGACATATTTTTTTTTGTTTTCCTTTTCTTATACATTTGAATTTCATTTAATTCATTTTTTTTTCTGTTAATAAAGCCTCGCGGACGTGGTCAAAATTTTTTTTTCTTTATTATTTAAAGATTGTTGCTTTATGTTTTGTCCAATTATTTTTCTTAAAATTTTATACCTGTTTTTTTTGGTATTTCTTAAATTCTGTTAATTGAAAGGCACTCTGGTATAAGAAATTATTAACTGATAATATTAGGTTATTACGGTAGAGACTTATTTGTTTTTATTATCTATATTTGATACAATCTAATTACTCTTCTCTCTAGGTCTGTTGTTTTTTTCTTTTTCTGTATTTTTTTTATGTTTTTTAGAGTGTCTTTGTAAATTTATTTATCGTCAAAACTTTTCGTTTTTGAAGGAAATTAATAAATCCAAATATGAGTCTTCAACGCATTTAGTTTTTAGAACAGATCAAACAACTTTTCTGTTCCCGTCTTTGCTAATGTCAATATCCTCGAAAGACTCGACTCAGCTATTTTTTACTTTAATATAAAAGCAAAGAGGGGTCTAATCTTATCTTTACTCTTTTCTCCATTTATTATGTTTTTTATTATATGAATTTATAGGTACTTTCATTTTTTTTGCAATTAATCTTCTTTTTTACTTCTATTATGGTTTCATGTTTATTTTTGTCTGGGAAATGATAGCAAACGCAGTTTCCTTGACAAAGAAGAAAAATGAATGATTTAAATAAAATATTTTATTACCCACCAAAACAGAACGTGAAGACGATGGAGCACAAAAAGAAAGAAAAACAAGAAATATAGATAAATACTATACACAAAAACGCAAAATGGGCTGTAAACAACTCAAAAAAGAATACCCCTCCAAGGATAGCCCATCTCCTTACTACACAGGCTAGAGGCCAGGTCATCAAAACTAAGAATAGGGTCAGAAATCAAATACATTTTCATAAAGAAACGATTTCGAAATCAAATGGGGAGTTGAAAAAGGTACATAGTACTAGGAATAGTACATGAGGCAAAGCCACAGCATTATACTGCTTAACCAAGAGCACTTTTGTAATATTTACTTGAGAAAAAAACCAGCATCGAGTGTGCGCCGCGTGATTTCTTCTCTGTACGGGCAATAGTCAGCTTATGGGTTGCAGCTACAGAAGGACCAATTGGAAGGCCTAGGTAAATCAGTTCCCTTATAGGATTTATAGCAGTACTATCAACATTCACCGCACCAGGGGTAGGATCGTGTGGACTATTAAAAATAAAAATAGCAACTTCATAGCTTTCAAAGACAAACCGTATGCTTATAATTATCATCTACAACAAGAAAACTATTTTCAAGGCTAGCAATCCACCAAGAGAGGTATCTAAAGATTTAATTACAGCTGGTTCGTTTACCCCAAGACCTCCTTTTCACACAAAATTCATTTTGAATTGGACAGGGTATCGGTATGGGCATTTCCCCTAGCAGGAAGTTGCCAAATACATTATTTTAGTTTTTCTATAAATATGTCATTATTTTCCGACCGTTCTACAGGGGGTAAACACATATCTTTCCCATGACTTCTTTACCAAGGGTTCAGGATTGGCAGGCAATCATTTCCGCATCAAATTGGTCTCCAGAGACAAAAGTTCCGTTTAATTTCTATCTGGAAAACAATCCCATCTGATAAAGTGCCTAATCAAAGAGGATGATATTTTATTCAGGTCAGGATACCCGATTCAGGTGGGAACTTATTGTAGCTTAGTTATAATCAGTAGAACATTCTGAATTGATGTAAGAAATATAGAGACTACATTTCTCAAGATTATACAAAAGGGTTTATTTTGCGATAATACAGTCTTGCTTCCAATTGTTTCTAATTTAAATAACCAAATGGTCTGTCGGACTATTAATATGAAGAAAATAAGAACAAACCCGCAGCGTATAATTTTATCAGGGAACAGGAATTTTTATATGCCCTTTCCAAACACAAAGTTATAATTAATTTCACCCACCCCTCCCCAAAAAAAGAAATCTCGAAAGTTTCAATTCAATTTCCCAGCCGCGGGAGAAAACAGGATAAAGTTACCAAAACATATAATTTGTGAATTTTTGATGAAACATGGTTACAGGCAACCTGTTTCTTGAAAATACTCACTTGCCTCCAGGCATAAAAAGGAAAAATAACATGTTTCATCTCTGTTGACTATTGGAAAAATTCTGACGCTTCAGGCTAGGCTGTTCTACCTCGAAAGGCACCTCAGCTAACCGTTGTATATTGATTGATTGAGATTTGTGGAAATTATTAATTATGGCAAAACATTCGATGGTTATAAGCGTAAATCCAAAAATTGTAATAGTATAAAGACGCAGTAAGGTGATCCAAAGCGTTCAAGTGTTTGATAGTACTTACTGGAAACAAAATATTTCCAGATATTTGTTAAAATATTTTTAAGTTCTTACACGAACTTTTATTAAGTTTCTATTCAAGCGGAAACAGCCACTAGAACTGTAAAGGGGAGAGTTTAAGAAGAGAACACCCTCCCTATCTATTTTGGGTAATTGTTACTCGTTATAAGTTTCAATGTACATTCGGAGAAAAATAATGCTTTTTCTGTTCGTGTTTTAATTTAGTTCTTATTAGCTTTTATGACGCGAACCCATCTCTCTCAACGGTAAGTTTAAATTTTGGCCCTACTGGAAACAGAAAAGCGTCTCAATGGGTTGTTTTCTTAATGTTTTAATAATAGGAAGGACAATAGGAAATATTGCACAATTAAAATATACACATAAAGAATCCTCCAGTTTGTAGCTCATACATCTATGGTCGATATTTAGTTTAATGTGTCATTTAGACTTTAAAAAATTAATTATTCAGAGTAATATTGCAACGTAGAAAAACACAAATTACCGAAACAGAATAGCACACGGTAAGATGTGGAGCTGAATTCTAGTAAACTGGAGCAGATTGAAAGCCAGAATATGATAGAATCTCCGTTTGTGTTTAAAAACTGGTTTGAATGAGCATGTGTAATGTTGCTACAAATATTTTAGGATAGTAAAAAGATGTAGATTTTTAATATTTTTCGGCGTTTGGTGCTGCCAGATGGTGCTGTGTAGCAGACCTGAAAGCTAGAATCAGGTAACGGTGTGACATAAATTGGATTTAATTCAAAGAGTTTAAAGGTAATTCCTGAGTAGTAAAAGAATTCTTGTGAAGGGATGGCTGTGCACAGCTAATTAAAAGAGTCAATGGGCTGAAAACCAGCTTATCTGGGTATTGTTCTCACATCTAATAATTTTCTTGACAGGATCAATCTTTAACCAACATGATTAATCCTACTTAAGCAGTCCCAGCATTTCCTAAGTCACTACCCTTTTAGAAACGAATATTAGTATATATTTAAAATGTCAATCCAATTCATGTTTTTTCAGCAATCTTGCGTGTGATGGTCTTTTTTTATATCACGAGAAATAAAAACACATAGATGTAAATAAGTATTGTTTTCAGAAAATTGCAAATTATGTTCTGATCCTTGTAAGGCACAGTAGGTATCAGCCCTACTCTCCGTAGTTACTGCTCGTCTAAGTTTGACTTGATTATATATTGTAATTTCTGTTTGTTTTGGGTTTCATTTATTTATTGATGAAGATTTATGGTAATTTTACACTTAAAAAATTATTTGACTTTATTTCTGCGCATCTTTGCTTTACTGTAACTTTTCACTTTTCCATTACATTTCTTTTTCCAATTTACATTACAAGGAATTGCCTTTTTACGGCATATACCCACTTTCTTATTTTTTAACTATCCTCTAGGGAGTTTTTCAGAAGATAATAAATAGATAGGATTGCCTGCCTTATTCGCCAAATGTCTTTCGCCAGAAATAAGCTACTAAATTTAAAAATTTTACATAGTTTTTGGACAAACGCTGTTAGAAATCTTTGGATATAGAAGTTGTTTATCAAAGGACACACCTTACCTAGCAAGGGAGAGCCATTTCTACTCCTTATTTTCCATAATTTACCTCTACCTTCTTCCCCACCTTTCACTTTTTCATCCCTTCTCTCTCTCTCTTTGTATCTGTCTCTCTGTATTTTACTACACCAGTGTTAGCCTCAAGTTTATACATAAATGTATTTTTCCCTGATGAATTAGATTTCATTTGTTCTAGGCTTAATAAAGAAAATACGACTTCTAATAAGAGTAATAGCAGTTTCTTCGAATGTCTTTATTTATATTAATCGTCAAATGTCTTTCGCAAGAAAAAAGCTACTAAATTTAAAAATTTAACATAGTTTTTGGACTAATGTGGTTAGAAATCTTTGGCTGTGGAAGTTGCTTATCAAATGATCTACCTTACCTAGCAAGGAAGCACATAATTCTACTCTTAATTTTCCATAATATGCCTGTACCTCCCTACTCCTCTCTCTCTCTTTCTTCCCTTCTCTCTCCCCCTTTGTATCCGTCTCTGTGTATTTTACTGCACCGATGTTAGCCACAAATCTCTACAGAAACAAGTTCTTTCCCTGGTAAACTCTGCACGGATTTCCTTTGCTCTAGGTCTGATAAAGAATGTAGGACTTCTAATACAAGTAATAGCAGTGTAAAGTATCTAATAAAGTAATAGTAAACAAATTACTTTTTTTGCAGCCATTTGTGTCAGAGAACGATCGCTTAAGACAAATCGCAGTGCTTCCATTTAGGATCACGCCAATTGCTGTTATTGAAGAAGGAAGATTTGGGATCATCACGAAAGGTCTTTTCCTTCATCCAGAAACAAAAGTAGAAGGACAAGTACTTATCAAAACCTTGAAAGGTATGAATGTTCTTAATTTACTCTTATAAGGTTTGAAGCAGCATTACCAGATGGAACATATTTTTACCGTTTGGGCCCTCCTTAGGCTTTGTGCACGTTCGGCGTTTGACGCACTTTTGTTCATGAAAATGGTGCTTTTATATCGTTTGCTTCTAGCTTCACTGTGTTACACTATTTATCTGAAAGCGATAGTTGTAAGTGCAATGGCTGATGTTTTGAATACAAAGATTCAAGGTTTGTAAAATCCTTAATTTACTCTTAGAAAGTTTGATCAATGATTGCAAAATGAAACATATTTGTACCATTTACCCCCATTTTATGAGTTTGAATCTTCGGTATTCGGCATATTTTTGCTCGTAAAAATGGCAATTTCAGCACGTTTCATTGCAATAGCTTCACGATGTTTTGCCAAGCATAAGGTGGCTATAGTTCGACGTGCATTTCGGATCGCTCTGATTCCTGTAATTGAAAAAGAAAGTTTTGAGACAATCACAAAAGGTCCTTTCCTTCATTCAAAAACAAAGAATCGGGGGCAAGTACTTATCATATCAACACGTTAAAAGGTATAAGAAATCTTCAATTTCAGCGTTGCCAAATGAGACACATTTATACCATTTTCAAGGTGCCTGCATATTCGGCATTCAGTACATTTTTGCTCGTAAAGATGATCCTTTCGTAACATTTCCTATGAAAAGCTCTATTATATTGTAACAGATATCTGGTAATGATAGTTTGAAATGTGAAAGCTGATGTTTTGAATGTACAAAATTCAACAGAAACAGTTTGGTTTAAATTATAAATTTTCTAAAAAAAATCCCAAGTTTGCTGGTTGGTTTTATTTAACTTTATCAAGAAATTTAAAAACGTGAACTGTGTACATGCTGGATTGGTTTAACAATGCAAAAATAGCAAAAAGAAGAGAAAATTGTCACGGAATTTCTTGCCCTCTACACACTTATTAGGCTTAATTCTTTTACACTTTTAAAAGTGTAGGCCTAACACTTTTATTAGGCTTAACATACAGAGATTTTTGCTCATCTAGTCACCTTTGATGGTATTCCTAATACTCAGTACTGGATTAATACCTTATTAGGCGCAAACTTAATGAGACTTCAACTCCCTACCACCCCCCTAGAAATAAGTTTTATTTGGAATACCAATTTAAGCATACTAAAGACCATAAACATAATACCCTTATCCAAGTTGGAGACATAAACCATTTAAACTTTACTGGAACTTCTAATCTTGGATTATTTTAAAATTTTAACAGACAAATTTAGTAAGAAAAGTCATTTAGATATTTTGCTAATTAAAAATAATGATTAGCATTAAGGAAAAAATATGAGCAAGTTTGCTAAGCTTGGAGACCCCTAGGCTTCCAAATAAATTAATTTCTTTATATATATTCCCTCGTTACTTCTTTGTTATATTTTTTACTTTGAAAAACAATCATGCGTGAGAAATTAGAAAGATTTCTTAATAATAATTTTCTATGGCTTGTTGCTTAGTGAGCTAATTAAAATAAAAATTGGTCCAAGAAGCCTTTATAAGTAGCTAATTGCTCAATCAAAATATAATAAAGATAATTGCCATTAACTTCTGAATGAGATAATCGGTCACACCAGTCTGGATTATGAAATTCTTGAAGAATATGTCTGTCTTTAGTTTGCAGTAATGCATCTTGACGTTTAATTAGCTTTTGACATTTAAATAAAACCTTTTCCACTAAACAAGTTTTCAAAGAAAAGTTAAGAGCTTTATCAAACCAAAAATGAGCAGAAAATAAAGCCAAATAATCTTCCAAGCATAAAACTACACAAATCGCCATCAATAAACAAAAGAAACCTAAAACAAACTGAATAATAAATAGCAGAGTCAAACTCAAAACGAGCAAAAATTAACATGAGTAGTGCTGAAAATCCCCACGCCTGAAGACAAGAACTTAATTTGCTCTTAACTGAAAAAAATACATTTTCAATCTTTTTACTTTTTTGACTTTAATAAACCAAAACTCTTGAAACCCTAAGGAATAATTATCGGTATATGTATATTGAACTGAAAATCCGCGGTGATTTTATTGTTCGGTAAAGTGCAAATTATGTTTGCGAAATTTTCAATTTAAAACCCCCCAAGTAGTAGGGCAATAACGAATTTGATCAGCATTGCAACCAGTTCTGAATCCCTTGCGACCACCAGGTGTTATTGATTTTTTTCAAGATGCTTTGTTTCCGCCGACCCTTATAATCCAGCAAAAACAGGTTTTGAAGGTCAACGACATTTTTCTAGAGTCTACCTTCCACATACATCAGTGTTGAAAAAGAGTTCAGGGGTGTCAACATTGTTGATATTGTTCTTGCCATATTTTTAATCACAAGTGATTTTACTCTATTGGAACTTGAAGGCACTAGCAGTGGCAAAATTAAACTTAAAGTACCTAATGTGGCAGTAAAAATTAAAAGCGGTTCTCGGCTAACCCTTGAATGGGACAGGATGTTTGTAAGATATGTGATATCACTGAGCAAATTTAAGGTGGAAGAAAAATTATGTTTTGCAGAAAAAGTGAATATAATGCAATTACAAGGACTACAAGATGGATTAAATGTGTTAGTGAAATATACTGAAGATAGTGATCTGAATCAGTATATGAGAAAAAAATGAGTCTCTTACTTCTCCATTTTTCTTGTTGGATATTTTACTGGTGATGAGAGGGTGGAACATTCATTCTTCTTCGTTGCTAGTTTATAATTGGTAGTGAGAATGTCAAGACTAAAAATGGTTGGATTTGAGAATAAAAATAATGCGGAATCTTGTGACTTTGGAAGAATATTTTATTCTAAATTACCATTTTCAACATTGGAAAATATTCTCTTAAAGAAAAATTATTCTACATCTCTGGACTATTTTATGAGATTTTTACGTGGTGGCCCAGACACATTTACTCAATTTATCGACAAACTAATTCAAACAAAACAAAATGATATTGTGGATTTCCTTTTGAACACTTCCTAGACCCTATTCAAATAAATATAATAATCCTGACCAAACAGGTTTTGTGACGTGTCTCCATTACTCCTCCTAGAAGTCAAAGGAACATTCATTTTATCAATCACAAGTCAGTTTCTATATGGAATTGAGACATTTAATAGTGACAAAATGTTCTACACATGTCCACTAAGTCTGTTTACACTAGATAGCTAATCATTCTGTGAGAATTGTACAATTATTGATGACTATGATGAAAAGTGTAAATTATACAATCCGTGTAAATCGCATAGAGGATTTGCAGTACACATAGAAGACAGTAATTCCTGTCTTGAAGATATTTTTGACTCCCAAACTAAAGGTTTTCTGTTCTCCGACTGTCACCATAATAAATTTGATCAACGGGAAAATACTTACTCTGGAATGATCGGAAGAAACCCGAAACATGATTTTAATTTATTTTTAAGAGACTGGTATTGTCGTAAGTTAATTTGTTTCGGGAGGAAGAACCAGGTCTACGCTTCAATTGTTGGAATACTAAGAGAGTCTGGTTTTTACGGCATTGCTGTGAAGATACTGGCTGCTATGACTATAAACCTACTGATTGTTCTTTGTTAGTTGCAGAAAACTATTCTTCATATCAGACTATTGTGTGTGGAATTGTTTTAATTAATCAAATTGAAACACGTGAATTTTATAAAATTAATTAGAATAGTGTTATTGACTCTACAAAGAATTGTACTGTAGAAAATGAGACCCAGACTTTGCATGTCAAGGTGAATAGAAACTGAATCCTGACAAGCTGCCACAAATAAAACTGGACGGAATAAGTTGTAACATTATATCAATCTTTACATTGGGAGGCATTCATTGAGGTATATTAAATATTTCATTATTTATTTTCCCAGTCAAATGAAAATCACTAGTTGTCACTTCTCTAAGTATATTTGTAGTTTCACTGTAGGTTTGATATTCATATCCAAGGGCTAAAACCCTCAATTTCTTATAGAACTCTATAGTCATCAACATGAATTGTATGTATTTTGCATAGTTTGAAAGATTGTTGCTTATACTCACCAATGTTCCATTTATGTAGGCATTTATTTGTTGAAACAAACTATGTAGTGCACAATTTTCATAAGATAACCTCTCGGCGTCACTGGTTTTTCATTCTTAAATTTTTTAACAATGACATTTGAATCTATAAATACGGAAGTTAAATCTTTAAAAAAGTCTTAACTAGAATGAATTTGAAAATATATGTTTTAGAGAGTGTTTGCTGCGGATAAAATTGTTCATAGTAACCATATTTTATACTCAGATCAAAATTTTTTCTATTGAAATGATTCAATGATGAGGTGACTGAGGGATGAGACTCTCTGTGTAGTAAAAACGCCATTTCTAGAAAAAAAAATCCTTTTTCGATCTAAAAATCTTTTCTCTTGGTTTCTTTTTCTTCTTTGGCAAGAGTGATGTATTTTGTTTCTGACCTGAGTAGAGACTGATCAGTAAAGAGGTGTATCTCGCCCTTTATAAGCCTTTTCCGCATTGTTTTGACTTCAATCGCTCCCCAAGGGATTGTGCACTAAACGTAAGATTTTGTGAAACACTTTTTTTAAAATTCTTCTCATAGCCTCAATCTTGTAGTGTAGAGGACGCAAAATCCACGACAACTGGAACAATATATTTTTTAATAAGCAGTAAAGCAGAGTGAAACAACTTAGCAAACCAATTGCCAAGACCCTTACCCGACATTGACGAACGACCCTTGTAATATTCCATTCCACGACCAAAATCTCTTAGTCTAAAAGTAGCAACTTAGCAGTCAATATCAGGACAAAGAAAAGTACTTTTTCTATTAGCAACCTCACTGAATGAATCAAAATGAAAACTAATCACAGCCAAACCTTTGTCAAACAGTTCGTGGTAATGAACTGTAGTAAGGAGCGACACGACTCAATAGTAACCAAAACTCTAAAAAATGGAATTTTGATACCAGTTGCTACATCAAAAGAATTGCATTTTAATGCTGATTTTAAATATATAAGTTTCATCAAGTTTAATCTTACCCATCAAAAGTTACGAGCCTGAGAAAATTTGCCTTATTTTAGAAAATAGGGAGGAACACCCTCTAAAAGTAATAGAATCTTAACGAAAATCACACCATCAGATTCAGCGTATCAGAGGACCCTATTGCAGAAGTTTCAAGCTCCTATCTACAAAAATGTGGAATTTTGCATTTTTTGCCAGAAGGCAGATCACGGAAGCACGTTTATTTGTTTGTTTGTTTGTTTTTTTTTCTCCAGGGGTGATCGTATCGACCCAGTAGTCCGAGACTCTTGCGAGAGGGCTCATTCTAACGGAAATTAAAAGTTCTAGTGCCCTTTTTAAGTGTCCAAAAAATTGGAGGGCACCTAGGCCCCCTCCCACGCTAATTATTTTCTCAAAGTCACCGGATCGAAATTGTCAGATAGCCATTTTGTTCAGCGTAGTCAAAAAACCTTATAACTATGTCTTTGGGGACGACTTACTCCCCACATTCCCCGTGGGAGGGGCCACAAGTTACAAACTTTGAGCAGTACCTCCATATAGTAATGTTTATTTGGAAGTTTACAGACGGAAGTGCTCATCATCAACGCCCCTCTCTTTACGCTAAAGTTTTTTTTACCGTTTTAAAATGTAGAGTTAAGAGTAAGAGTCAAACTTTAGCGTAAAGAGCGGAGCGTTGATGAGGAAGCAGCCCCTTTCATATACGAAGTAATTTCTGTTCGTTTTAAGTTTTAATGTCGCTCCTTACTTTCCATTAAAAAAACTTGTTTTTTTTATTTAATTATTGCTAAGAGATCGCCCAATTCAGTTCTTAATGTTAACAGGCAGAGTTCCAAATATGAAACGTTTACAGAAATATATTGAAGATGACTTATCATCTAGTCGTGTGTTTGTGACTAGCTTTCCGGTCAAGAATACGTAGGAAGAGGGGACATTAGTATTGCAGACTCTCAATGTGTCAGCAAAGGATGCATAGGGAAATGTAAAACTGACCGAGGAGCAGCCGGGTGAACAGTAACACGTTCATAAACAGTAACACGAACAGTAACATGAAAATAACACGTTCTATGCCACTGGTGCTCCCATCACTTCTATCATTGACTATATTTTGCTTCAAACCAAGGACATGTCTCAAATTATCGTTACGAATAGCTTTATCATTCTCTATGGGACAACTAAAGAAAATCTTTCCCTGTTCCATTGAATAGTTAAATTGAAAGGCACCATTTTTACGAAAGAAGATTCTTCTGTAGATTGTACGACAAAATTCATTCATAATAGCAAATTCTTTGTATGGTAGTGTGATGAAGGGATATTCTCCCGAGTTAAGTGATTCTATCCATTCCTCATTAAGGATTGGCCAATCATGTGGTGTAACTTCTATATCATAAGTACGGTCTTTTCTCGGGATATCATATCATGAAAAGAGAAATCACCAATGCAAAAGCACAAACACACACACAAAAAAAAAAAAGAGACAGAAGGAGAAAAGGAAGACTGTTTTCCTAAATTAGTGATTAATATAGACCAGCACTTGAATTAGGCCTTAACCCTACTCATCCATACAATCACATAGGTCAAACAGCATAGCCATACACAATCAACCATAAAGAATAATCCATGGAAGGGCAGTCATGTCGTCAATAAGTATAAGTTGTCATTTACCAAACAATAGAAAAAATAATAAAGACAAATAATTCAGAGGCAACAACCCAACACAAGGGCTCATCAGGAGAATACACTGGCCTATATAGGGTTTCGCCACATTAAATTCTCTACCCAGCCAAGTGTTGTGGCTACCACAGAATATCCATGGCATCCCCGTGTCAGGTATCACCCCCAAAATACATGCCTATGAAAAAAAAACAGCAAATGTAAAACAACCAAGTAACACCAAAACAAGCTTATCCTGTTAATATATCCCTCTTTTTAGCAACAATAGGTAAACTAAATATAATAAATTTTACCAAATCACAAATATTAAGACATAGCAAAAAACCTGAATGAACTAAACAATTATAGAATTCATCTTTACCATGTGGCTAATTTTTAAAAAAATCCGCTCAATTAGAAACACAATTCAAAATAAATGGCGCTGCAACAACATTTCTCGAACCTCCGAAATTAGTTGAAAATTTCTTTGAGTATTTCTAGATAATTCTTTTGATATTTATTTAACAGTTCGTTATAATGAAAACTAAATTTTTTAAATTGCCAAGTTAATTTATTTGCAGAAAAACCTCTTGATATCAATTTTTGGCTTAGGACTTTACATCTATTTTTAAAATCAATATAATTACTACAAATCCTTGCATAACGAAGTAACTGTGAGAAAAACGCTGAATATGTGATATTTGAGTGTATATTAATTTCAGGGAATGGGAAACTAATCACTTCAAAATCAAAATCACCCTTTTTATTATACATTTTAAAACTTAATTTATTATTATCGCAAATATTAATATTTAAATCTAAGAAATGATCTTCATGACCAGCGCCATGACTAGGTTCAAGAATAAGCTCTGATGGATATATATTTTTAGAAATATCAATGAAATCCTTACAATTTAAGACCAAAATATCATCTAAATTAATTGGATTATTCTTATCCATCATATATTTATATTCTAGTTGACTTAAAAACAAGTCAGCTATAAATGGGCTGGCATTCCCCCCCATGGGAATTCCCACAATTTGCTTGTACAAATCACCACCAAATCTTATATAAGTATTGTATAAAACAAATTCTAATAACTCAAAAATCATATCCAAGCTGTAACATCTCAAGTTAACTGTAGTATTAAAGCAATTTGTCTATATAGCTTTTTCTATGTATTCTTAAAAACATGATCGACAAGAGCAACTTCTTAATTTCAATAAAATTTGATGGGAAGGGAGACACTTGTCCGAAAATTGCTTGTTTTGTTCAAACCATCATTGGCGGGGTTAGAGGTATTCGACATTAAGGTCACATATAAATCATAGGGCATTTTGAACATCTTCAGCGCCAACTTAAGAATCAAAATCAGAGTTGCATCCTAGCCGACGAACAAGTAACTGTCTCTTACCCTTGCGAGTTCAACTCTGTTTCTTTTTTAGATTGAACTAAGGCCCAGGTCAACTAAATAATTCTTGCATTCAAAATTTATGCTGTTGCATTGAGAAAGCAAAAAATATGTTTCATCCAATTCGTCACTAAACACATAAAGAATGTATATATTGGCTTAAGGATACTTCATGACTCCTTGTTTCGCCAGCGCTTTGTGTTGCTACAGCTGAGTTTGATCTGTGAATGCCGTGTTACCAAGTCGAAATCGAACCCATTGTGCCACCATATGACATCCATAGAATAAGACTGGTTTAAAATTCGTTTATATAAATTTTATGTGTTTTTCTCCCTTTTACATCGATATCTTTGTACTACAATTAAGCACAAGAATATTTAAAAGTTAAGGTAAAATTAATGATAGTGTTAATCTTAAAACGAGTGAAAATACCAGCTCAATGCTGTAACTACCACCAAAATATTTCGGGCTTCTATGAGTTAAAATTGGATTGATAAATTGTAATCGAAAATTAGCATTCGCTACAATGACCAGCAACAAAAATAAGAAAATATTCATATCATTAATTTTCTTTAAGGCACATTTTTGAGTTTGGCGAAGCTAATTTTTCTTTTGGGGATATTCAGGAAGTTTTCAGAGAAATCAGGTCATAGTGGACGCACCCTACCTCCTATAAAGATTAAAGCAATTTGGGCTTTCACTTAAAATTCTAAGGTTTTTAAGGATATGCTCGAACTTGGCACTACATTTGCAATTATTATTATTATGTTTTTTTTATGAAAACCTAATAATTCATTAAAAGTTAATTCACATTAGTTTTAATTTGATATATTTCTTAAGGAAGTACACAAATTACAACAACGACCAGAGGCTATACCCTTTAAGGGAACAAACAAATTGCAACTTAAGTGATTTACAGTATCATCATAGCCAAAGAGGGCAGGATTCCTCGAATAAATAGAATTACCTGTTTAAGTCCTTCTAGAGTAGACACAATAGCCACTAAATTATTAAAATCTTAAAATTCTGCTATATTATATTAATAAGAAACATTTTGTATTTATCCTTTTTTTCTATTATATTCATCTATTATAATAATAATAATTTTATTTTTCTCCGCTCATACAAAAAAAGAGAATAGCGGAGTAACACAAAAGAGGAAAAGGAAAAGACAAGAAAACTCAGCATCAAAGAACAAGATTGAATAATAACTTCATTCACACAAAAGTTTCTTCATTCAAAAGTTTCTTACTGTTTTAAAAAGTAGAGCTAAGAGAAAGTGTCAAACTTTAGCGTAAAGAGCGGGGCGTTGAGGAGCAAAAGCCCCTTTCATATACAGAGTAATTTCTGTTCGTTTTAAGTTTTAATGTTGCTCCTTACTTCCATTTAAAAAACTTGTTTTTTTTTATTTAATGAGATCTTAGAACAAATGTGTTTCTCCCTTAGAGCGGGCATCGAAGCAAAAACTTAAGGTATTTGCAGTATAAAGATCGGAGTTTAGTCTGTCAGTTTCTATGAACCAGTTCCATAGTGGAGATACATAAAGCAGGCGAGGGAGAGACACCGCTGAGTAAAGCTTGGCAAGAATCTTCCTGTTTAAGCTAACTTCAGAGAGACAAGCTTCCCGTAACTTGAACGAATATTCTTGGTAATTTTCTCGATTATTAGTAAACGGAAACTTCCCACATCATGACCGTACATTATTCCCAAGTATTTCATGGTATTTCCAGGGGAAATTTTCATTTGTTCAAGCGTCACATATATGGGGCCACTGCTTTGCTGCATGCTTGCTGAGGGACAAAATTCAACAAACTCCACCTTTAGTACGTTGACCCTTTGACCAATACTTTTGTAACCAGTGATCAGGCGGTCAATATTTTCTTGTAGAGAAGTTAAGTTGCAGCTTAACATCAGCAGGTCGTCAGTACACGAAAGCAGGCTAAGATCGCATAGATTGATCCTGAATCCTCCAGCAACGTTTTTTGTTATTCAGGATGTCAAGGTATTAAACAGGATGGGACTTAATACATATCCTTGACGAAGACCTTGAACAATTCTAATCGGCCTTCTTAGGTGATCCCCTGTTAGATTTCTATTAGTTTTCCGATATCCATTAATTTGCTATTTTCCCTTGTCATTGATTCATGCTCTAAAGCAACTGCCAAATCTTCTCATTTGTTCACTCTTCATTCTTTCACTCTTCTAAATTATTACAAAGTATACGATATGGTGTATATTGCAATATACGTAAAATATACTTATATTACAAAATATACTACAGTTACTTTTGTTTTATGTCCATCGCTTCAGCAAGTATTTCCAAAAGACCGGTTTTTATTCCAGGACGACTGGAAACCAAGCTTGCGAGAACCAGATCACCGACTCGAAAATTATTTTTTTATGACCCCTGTGGAGATGAAACTAGTCATGGGTGTAACCGGAAACGTATCGGGTATTGAATTTGGAGTAGAGGGAGGGATTAAATCCCCTCTCTCCTCAGTTGGGCCATAGGCGACATTATTCATTCATCTTCCAGAGAGCTATTAATAGAAACTACTAATATTACATTTTGAATGATTATCTATAATAATATCTATAAAATTATATTTCTAGATAAAATATATTTCTAAAATTTTGAGAAGCTTTTCTTTATCCTTATTTACACCAATTAGATACAATAAACTGTCAAAGCAGTATGCATACTTTTTAAAGATTAGTTTTTTTTTATCTCTTGAGCTGCTGGATTAAAAAGAATGTAGATTTGAGGCACAGTCAAAATATGTGTACTCCAACACTGGTATGTCTTCTATTAAATGTCGCAGATTGGTGGGTTTCCTCCGTTGTTCTAATGTTTGGTTCAAACTTGCTTTGTTTTGAACATTGACACAAATTTCTGAAAGCAGTACCAAAGTATTTTCATCATAACTGTATATGGAAGGGAATAATTGTATAAGGAACGATTTGCTCGAGCAAGACCTCAAAGTAAAAAAAAAAAAAAATATGGCCTTTTAGGAGATGAAACTGAAGCATGACACTCAAGTAATCAACAGGACCGTAGACAAACAGAAAGTTACTTGTAAGAAATGTTTTGACTCAAACACTTTGTTGTATTTTTTTTCGAAAAATTTCGTAAAAAAACAAAAAACAATTAGGTTTTGTGTACTTTTACTGGCCCAAAATTTGACGCAGCAACAACAGCGAAACACAGCATCGAAAAAAACGGCAGGATTATTGGACAACTCTTCCTAGTTTAGGCTTAAGCAATAGCTTAACAGGTTACAAGTATAAGACGATTGGCGTCACAAGAATTAACCAATGGGACTAGAGCACACTTTTTGTCAAAGATCTTAGCACAGTAATTTCCTTTTTCTATAAGTTATGGCTATTTTTAGAACAAAGACATTAAAAATGATGCGAAAAGGAATTCTACCGTAACAGGAGATGGAGATTTTATGTTCCGAGGGAAATAGTTTGATGGCAAATTTTATCTCACCCCAGCTGAACTTTGGAACCTCAATATTTCTGAGGCGAACATTTTCGGGTTATATTCGGTTTCCGCTGCCATTTGACTTTGTGCATGTTTCTTTGTCGTTAAAAAAAAGAGGTTGGAGGCATTATTTATCAGCATTTTTTGGGAGATCTCTTTTGACTTTTCTTTTAACAGTCTTACAAGCAGGAATCGTCATGTCTCTCTGATTAACTTTATCATAGTTACTTCAGAACTTTCCAAGAAAAATATTAGTTAACTTTGTAAAGACGTTGGTACGAGAACACTAAAGATGGAAAGTGTTAAGGAAGACACTAAACGCAGACACTGAAAACAGAAAAAACAAGCTTTTATGAATTTGCAAATGAGTTTGTTAAGGATGTGTTAAACTCATAAGGTTTCAAAAGACAAACCTAAAAATATTTCTCAATATTTTTAACAATTTGCTTTCTGAGATTAAAGCTAACTTATATGAGTGCGAAAGTTTTGATTTTTAGATCAATCCTTAGCGAAAACCTTAGTGAAAAATAAACTTCTTACAAGAGCTTTCAATATTTTATGGTCTTAATTTCCGAAACTTGCTTATGCTTGTTTATATCCCAATAATTTATATTTTTACATTCTTTTGTCTTTTTTTTTGTAATTCACTAGGAGGGGATTTCCCCTCCTTCCTTTCTGCGGGTGCCATTATGGCTATGTGTGCTTTTTAAAATTGCTACTTTCAGACTTAAGCAAGCTTATAAATAAAATTTGTTCTTTTAGATCAGTCTACCTCCCGCGAAAAAATAGATTTCTTGCTAAGAGCATCATTGTTTGTTGGTCTTCAGTTTCGGAACTTGCTTATTCCTGTTGCTGCTTGTATAGACATAGATCAGCCAATGATTGTCTACAATTCCTGGAAACACAATCTCAAAAGGTCAGTTCATATCAGCTATAATCTTTGCTAGTAATTCATATATATATATATATATATATATATATATATATATATATATATATATATATATATATATATATATATATATATATATATATATATATATATATATATATATATATATATATATATATATATATATATATATTTTATGTATCAAAAGAATATACTTATTATGTTGACTAAATAAAAAAAAACAAGTTTTTTAACTGAAAGTAAGGAGCGACATAAAAACTTAAAACAAACAGAAATCACTCCGTATGTGAAAGGGGCTCTTCCCTCCTCAACGTCCCGCTCTTTATGCTAAAGTTTGACTCTTTCTCTGAACTCTACTTTTTAGAAAAGTAAAGTACTTTAACGTAAAGAGCGGGATGTTGAGGAGGGAACAGCCATTTCATATACAGAGTAATTTCTGGTCGTTTTAAGTTTTAATGTCGTTCCTTACTTTCAGTTAAAAAAGCTTGGTTTTTTATTTGATTTCTGAGCGTTTTTGAATTAATACATGTTTTGATTTTGGCTCTCCGCACATGAATGATTAAAACGGAATTTGCATATTATTATTATCTTTTTTGCTAAATGGCTTTTTCATAGTTTTGATCAGACAATTCTGAGAAAAAAGGAGTGGAGGAGGAGGCCTCCTTACCCTCCTATTTTTGGTTACTTAAAAAGGCAACTAGAACTTTTAATTCCTTACGATCGTTTTTCTAAGTAAAAATATACGTAACTTACAAATTAACTTACGTAACGAAATTCTATATTCATATGTTTTTACTACTTATATGAGAGGGTTCGCCCCCTCGTCAATACCTCGCTCTTTACACAAAAGCTTAAATTTTGTCCTAATTCCTTAAGAATTACCCCTGAATAGCAAAGGCCGTAGAATAAATAGTTGAAATTACTAAGAATAGTCTAGCGTAAAGAGCGAGGTATTAGGAGGAGGTTAACCCCTCACATGCGTAATAATTTCTGTTCGTTCTAAGTTTTGATGCTGCTCCTTACTTTCAGTTGAAAAAACTTTTTCATATTTATTTTTTCATTTTTTTAAATGCTAGAAAATCCTGCACCTCGTCATAGAAATTCTCTTCCCCTATGTCAAATTCCTCCATGGGAAGTTCCCCCAACATAGCCACATCCCCTCAACCTCTTCCCCCAACCAAAAAAATCCCTGAAGACGTCTATATATTTCCCAATAACCATTACTACACTTAAACGCTGGTCAAAGTTTGTAACTTGCAGCCCCTCCCACAGGGTCTTTAGGGGAATAAGTCGTCCCAAAGACATAGTTATTAAGGTTTTTCGACTATGTTGAACAAAATGGCTATTTCAGAATTTTGATCTAGTGACTTTGGGAAAAATGAGCGTGGGAGGGGGCCTAGGTGACCCCCAAATATTTTGGTCACTTAAACAGAGCACTAGAACTTTTAATTTCTGTCAGAATGAGCCCTCTCGGGACACTCTAGGACTACTTGGTCGATACGATCACTCCATGGAAAAAAACAACAAAAAAACAAATAAACACGCATCCGTGATCTGTTGTGGCAAAAAATCAAAATTCCACATTTTCGTAGTTAGGAGCTAGAAACTTCTACTATAGTGTTCTCTGATACGCTGAATACGCTGACCCTGGTGGGGTGATTTCCGTTAAGATTCTATCACTTTTAAGGGGTGTTTCTCCCTATTTCCTAAAATAAGGCAAATTTTCTCAGGCTCGTAAATTTTGATGGGTAAGACTAAACTTGTTGAAACTTATATATTTAAATAAGCATTAAAATGCAATTCTTTTGATGTAACTATTGGTATCAAAATTATGTTTTTTAGAGTTTTGGTTACTATTTAGCCGGGTCGCTCCTTACTACAGTTTATTACCACGAACTGTTTCATTCCAAATATATAATGTTCATTAAGTTTAGTGTTATGCTTTAAAAGCTATGAGCCTGAGAAAATTTGCCTTATTTGTGAAAAGGGGGGGCACACCCCCTTAAAAGTGAAGGAATCTCAATGAAAATCAAACCATCAGATTCAGTGTATGAATCCATTTGCAAAAATGTGGAATTCCGTTTTTTTTGCCAGTAGAAAGATCATGGATGCGTGTTTTTTCTTTTTTTTGTTTTTTTTTTGTTTTTTTATCTCTCAGGGATGATTGTATTGCGCTGGTAATCCTAGAATATCGAGAAAAGACTCATTTGAATGGAAATTGAAAGTTCTAGAGCCATTTTTAAGTGACTAGAAAGATTGGAGGAGAACCAGCCATCTTCCCACCCACCTTTCTTCCAAAACACCATCCGATCAAAATTCTGAGATACCATACTTGAAAAGATCATTAGCTATGTGTTTGAGCATGAGGATAACTTAACCCCCCCCACAGCCCCTTGGAATAGATTTCTAAGTCAAAAATTTACTCATTATTTACAAAAAAAATTTCTTATTGGGAAATATACAGACATTTTCCTGGGAGGGGGAAGAAGTTTCTGTTGGGCGATTTTCTACGGGGATTATTTTTTTTGGGAAGGGAAGTTCTTGGGGGGTAAAATTTTCAAGGGAAATTTTGCACTGGTGTAATTTGCCAATATTCCAATATAAAATTAGTTATTGAACGACTCAATTTTACATGTGGAGATATTAAGGAGAATAATCCGGGGCGAATATTTACTGGGTTGGAATTGTCTAGAGTATTTTTTCGTAGGTAGGGGATTTTTCACGGGAGAAATTCTCCATGGGGGAGTTCTCCAAAGGATAAATTTTCTAAAGGGAATTTTCTGCGGGAGTACCTTCCAACTAGGGGGCAGGTGGTATTTGTGAGAAGAATTTTAAATGTGGGAGGATTCTGGCACGATTTTAAGAACAATCAGAACTTAAAGTCTTTTTCAAATTTAAGTGAGTCAAGAAAAAATTTTCAGCTGGAATCATCCGCAAGAAGTTTTCCAGGGATAATTTTCGGCTAGGATGGACTTGTCTCTGGGTATTTTCCTGTTTGGGGGTATTTTATGTGGGAAAAACTTTACATTGAGGGATTTTATGTGAGGGGAAGGAATTTTTCATGGAGGGAAGAGCCAGATTGTCTGGCATTGTATGAGGACACAGCCCCCTCATACACATAATAAATAATTTTTGTATCATACGGTAAGATTTTCACATTTTGAGGGTAGTTTCTGGAAATGAACTTTCCTGGGGAAATTTTACACGGGGGTAAAATTTGCCAAATTAATATTCAAGCTCCATTTTAATTGCTAATGTATGGGGAGCTAAATTTGAACCTGCATTAGTGGAAAGACGTTGAGAAATTAGATAAAAAAAACAAGGTTTTTAACTGAAAGTAAGAAGTGACATTAAAACTTAAAACGAAAAAAAAAATATCCGCAACGCCCCCTTTACGCTAAAGTTTTTTTTTGTTACTTTAAAAGCTAGAGTTGTGAGAAAGAGGTAATCTTTAGCGTAAACAACGGGGCGTTGAGGAGGGGTTACCCCTCTTATATATGGGATAATTTCTGTTCGTTTTAAGTTTTAATGCTGGTCCTTACTTTCAGTTTAAAAAATAACTTTTTTTCTTATTTAATCTGCCTAATGTCGACATTCACTGGTGATAGTTCGAAATTCCCTTTTCTCTGCTTTGATTAAATTAGCTTTGCGAGTCAGCTTTTTTCAGTCTTATGAAAGTTATGATGGTAAAAGTTAAAGTAGGTTAGATCATGTTAGTTTAAGTTAGATTCGATTAGGTTAAATTTAGTTATAAATGTCAGAAATGCAAGAAAAAACCTTGCATTAAATTGAAAAATGGACTGGCAACATATATATATATATATATATATATATATATATATATATATATATATATATATATATATATATATATATATATATATATATATATATATATATATATATATATATATATATATATATATATATATATATATATATAGCTCTGATTTTGAGACGAGGCGCTGCCAACTTTCCGAACCGTATACATACCATGCGTGGCAAAAATGCTATGCAGGGCACAAGAAATCGCAGCTCGGCAGTAGGGTCTCTCTAAATTACGTGAAGCATGCCACTTATGGCAGAACAAGTGCCACTTTAAGATGCACATTAGGTCACACAGAGTGGTTCACCTCAAGGTTTGAGCTTTTTAACTTGCTATTGGTGTTAACAGCCTAAATTCTGTGAAATGTGATTACCAGTACAAAAAAAAAGGAAAAAAAAAAAGAATCAGACCCGTACAATCTCCCAGGGAAGCTTTTTAATTGGAAATGGTAAAAGTATAACCCCTAGTAGGTAAGAGTTGTAACTTTTTAATTTGCTTTTTTATTTACATGTTTTTTTTTAGGTTTCTCGTCCAAAGTAAGTCAAATACTATTGAGGATTTCTTCAATATGGAAACAGTCAGACAAAAAGATGGGACAGAAATGCAACAACTTTCCTTATTTGATTTAATTGATATTGCGTGCCAAGTTGGCAGAGGGCTTCTTTACCTTCATCAAAAAGGAATTGTGCACAAGGATGTTGCGGCTAGAAATTGTGTGTAAGTTAATAATTAAAATTACTTAATAATTAATTTAGTAACTTAACAATTCAAAATCGCATCTTTGTTGCGCAAGGAGCTTGGGTTCTCTGAAATATCGTAAAATTAACTATGTTTCGTGACATTTCCATTGGTTTTGGGGCAAAGAGCTAATTTCCCGTCCAAACACACCTTAGCCTACTAGCCAATAAGAATGTGCTATATTACAATTTATAGAATCACCGTAAGGATTCACGCATTTCTTTAAACTTGCAATAATTTGGTATTTATTTATTTATGTATTTTTCTCGAAAATGGCTCCATATCTTTTTGTGAATTAAATAGAAAAAAATTAAAATTTAACTGAAAGTAAGGAGCGACATTAAAACTTAAAACGAACAGAAATTACTTCATATATGAAAGGGGCTGCTTCCTCATCAATGCCCCGCTCTTTACGCTAAAGTTTTTTACTCTTTTAAACAGAAAAGTTGAGAGAAAGAGTCAATCTTTAGCTTGAAGAGCGGGGAGTTGATGAGGAAGCAGCCCCTTTCATATATGAAGTAATTTCTGTTCGTTTTAAGTTTTAATGTCGCTTCTTACTTTCAGTTAAAAAAACTTGTTTTTTGTATTTAATTTCTGAACGTTTTTGAATCAATGCATGCATGCATTGATTTTGGCTCTCCGCAGAGGAGGAAGCCTAGTTGCCCTCCGATTTTTTGTTTAATTAAAAAGGCAACTAGAACTTTTAATTTTTTACTGATCTTTTTAATAGTAAAAGATATACGTAACTTATAAATTAGCTTACGTAAAGAACTTTTGTATTCTCATGTTTTTATTACATATATGAGGGAGTTCACCCCCTCGTCATTACCTCGCTCTACACACTAAAGCTTAAGTTTTGTCCCAATTCATTAAGAATGACCCCTGAATCACAAAAGAATAAATAGTTGAAATTACTAAAAATACTTTAGCGTAAAGAGCGAGGTATTAGGAGGAGGTGAGCCCCTAATATGGGTAATAATTTCTGTTTGTTTTAAGTTTTAATGCTGCTCCTTACTTCCAGCTGAAAAAAAACTTTTTCATATTTATTTTTTCATTTTTTTTAAATAATACTAGCAAATTCTGCGCTCCCTTTATGGAAATTTTCTTCCCCTATGACAAATTCCTCGATGGAAAGTTCCCCCAGCATATCCCCCTTTTCTCAACCCCCTCCCCCCAACCAATCTCAACCCCCAATCCTCCTGAAAACGCCCGTACACTTCCCAATAACCATTACTATATGTAAGCACTGGTCAAAGTTTGTAACTTGTAGCCCCTCCCACGGGGAATGTGGGGGAGTAAGTCGTCCCCAAAGACATAGTTATGAGGTTTTTCGACTACACTGAATAAAATGGCTATCTAAGAATTTTGATCCTTTGACTTTGGGAAAATAAATAGCGTGGGAGGGGTTCTAGGTGCCCTCCAATTTTTTGGTCACTTAAAAAGGGCACTAGAACTTTTTATGTCCGTTAGAATGAGCCCTCGCGCAACATTCTAGGACAACTGGGTCGATAGGATCACACCTGAGAAAAAAAAAACAAACAAAAAAACGAACAAACAAATAAACACGCATCCGTGATCTGCCTTCTGGCAAAAAATACAAAATTCCATATTTTTGTAGATAAGAGCTTGAAAATTCTACAGTAGGGTTCTCTGATACGCTGAATCTGATGGTTTGATTTTCGATAAGATCTTATGACTTTTAGGGGCTATTTTTCTAAAATGACGCAAATTTTCTCAGGCTCTTAACTTTTGATGGGTAAGACTGAACTTGATGAAACTTATATATTTAAAATCAGCATAAAAATTCGATTCTTTTGATGTAGCTATTGGTATCAAAATTCCATTTTTTAGAGTTTTGGTTACTATTGAGCCGGGTCGCTCCTTACTACAGTTCGTTACCACGAACTGTTTGAAACTGGCATCCTGAGATTTTCTGGCCAACAAAAACCATATATACAGGTTACGAGTTCGAGGAAATTTGTTATGAGTCTTAATTTTGAAAGGAAAAATCCTGTATGTGACCTCATAGTTTTGAGAACATTTCAAGATTATAATTATACATACGTCATATTTGCCGCAATAGTAGCTGTATCGTTTTCAGTGTCAAGTTATGCTGGCAAAATTGCACAAGAAACATATGATTGACAAGAAAAATCATTTGGCCCCCCTTCCACATCCAGGAGACACATATTCATGACGTATACAACATTACAAAAGAAACAAAGCATAAAGAACCAAGTGTAATTAGTCTATTTACTAGAGGGTTTTAAGTAGTTTCATAATGCCTAGTGGACAAAGGAACAACATAGACCATCAAATGTGACACAACCTTAGGTGACACAAGCTTAGGTAAAAGGTATTGGGAAAATTTCTGAAGTAATAATAAAAAAATTAAGAACAAAGAAATATATAGTTAGAATACTTGCGTCTGTGAAAATTACAACGAGTCAAGAACAAAAAGTGAATAAAAAATAAACATCTGGTTTGAAGATAAACGGCAGGAAGAATTAAAACGAGTAAAAATCAAACAAAAGAACAAAGAAATATTCAGTTTCAAGACCTTCAACAACGAGGACTAGGAAGAACTCAAAATGAAAGTGAAGAGCAAATAAACGTGCGGTCAAAAGATATACCACAGGGAGAACAAAGAAATTTGCTTTTAGAAGATAAGTGACAGCGAGAGTTACAACCAATAGCGAGAAAGTGAGTATCAGAACCTGTCAAAAATAAAGTTAAGAACTAAGAATTGTTCTGTTTGAAGATTAGTGACAGTGAGAATCAGGACGAGTAAAAAATGTAAGTGACACAGATCGAAATATTACGTTAAAAGAACAGCGCCATCACAATATTCGACACCACAAAAAATGTGGCTTAAACCTAGTACAAACCTACAAAGATGTTATGGGCTACGCAGTTGTTGCTTGCAAGTCATTGAGGCACTTCAATATTTTACGTATTCCCTGGGGAACCCTCCCTTTCCATGAGAAAAGAGTAGCAAAAAAGGTGATTTATTTCAAGGTTGCTACTTATTACGAAAATCAATATATGCAAGCTAGCCAGATGCCCGTTACCGAGGTCCGGCCTCAACATCAACTACACAGTTTTTCAGTTTTTCATAAAAGAGGCTTTTTGACCTTTCAGCCACGAAAAGATCTAAAAAGGTCAAAAATTTAAAGAAAAATTTGTATTACTTCTGGGGTGGTTGTATCAAACCTATAGTGACGGCAAGACATCAAGAAGAGGCTCACATTGTCTGTGATTAGAAGAAAAGCGAAAGTGAGAATCAATATGTACAAGCCTGTCGCGTAGCCGTGCCGGAGTCCGGCCTCAAAATCGGCTACACATTTTTTTTTTTTTCATAAAACTGTTACAATGACATTTCTGGTCAGAAAAATGATCTAAACAGGTCGCAACTTTAAGGAAGATTTCGTATTTTTCCCAGGCTGGTTGTATAAACCTATGGTGACGTCATTAATTGAGGAAGAAGGCTCACATCGTCCACAGATAGAGGACAAGCACCAATGAAAATCCATTTAAATAAGCCTTCCGCGTAGCCGTGCCGGGGCCTGGTGGCGAAGACTTCGTGCTCCCGGTACTATATATATATATATATATATATATATATATATATATATATATATATATATATATATATATATATATATATATATATATATATATACACATATATATTTGGGGTGGTACTTCGCGCCACCCAAAGCCCCCCCGCGCGCGTAAGTCGTTACGCGCCATATTAGTTACGCGCCATTGTATGTGTGTCCCTGTGTCCCACCTGTGAATAGATATATATATATATATATATATATATATATATATATATATATATATATATATATATATATATATATATATATATATATATATATATATATATATATATATATAGACTGTCAGGTTTACTGACTCTTGAACATGCAACATATAATTGTCCATGGGAAAAACAATCCGTATTCAGATCTATACCTCATTATTCTAATGATGTGTCCCTGTTTCCCGGTCGTCATTTATATTCCCTGTGTCCCGGTCGTCATTTGTGTCCCGGTGTCCCAGTTTGTAATTTCTCTTTGAGTGTCCCGGTCGTCATTTATATTCCCTGTGTTCCAGTATCCCGGTCTGTAATTTCTATTCGAACAATCCCTGTGTCCCGGTCGTCATTTATATATCCCGCCTGTGCCCCCGGCGTCCCCGTTGTAGTTGTGTCCCTATGTCCCGGTCGTCATTTATATTCCCTGTGTCCCGGTCGTGATTTGTGTCCCAGTCTGTAATTTCTCTTTGAGGTTCCCGGTCGTCATTTATATTCCATGTGTCCCGGTCGCCATTTGTGTCCCGGTGTCCCGGTATATAATTTCATCAGTTGACAAACATGACGTCAGTCGACAAACAACTTCATGACGCATACAGCTCAATCCTTATAATGACGTCAGTCGACAAACATGACGTCAGTTGACACACATACATGAAGTCACTCGACACACACACACACACACACACACACACACACACACACACACACACACACACACACACACACAGACAACTTATTTTTATATATATATATATATATATATATATATATATATATATATATATATATATATATATATATATATATATATATATATATATATATATATATATATATATATATATATATATATATATATATATATATATATATATATATATATATATATATATATATATATATATATATATATATATATATATATATATTATATTGATTATACACAAAGTTTAAGAAATTAAATTCAAAAGAGAAGAACCCGAAGATATGCCGATTTGATGGCAGAATCTACCCAAAAGTTCTTAACAAAACACAATTATTCGTTTTAACTTTGCTTATAATGCTTCCCTTCTCATTATTTTGATGATACTTTTTAACGAATCTTTTTAACAGTGATAGAAGAGTCTCATATTCTACATTATTTTGTAATCCCCTTTCCTGGAAGATAGAAGATTGAACCTTCTTTGAATGTTTCAAATTTCAACATTAAATTATAAAGTTGTCTATAAGGGAGACAAACGAACCTTTCTTTTTGAAATGGGAAAACCTCCGAACTTTGAAAGTAAGAAAATAAGTTCCGTGTCAATTATTGAAAAAACATTTTCTCATTGAAAATTATATATTATAAAGAGCATGATGATCTTGGGAAATGAAAGGAAATAAACTTTAACCTACTGCGTTAGGATCTTAATCAATGGATCCTAATCAGTGTGTATCTTAATGAGCTGTGTTGAACACCAAGTTTAAAAGTGGATAGCTCATCAAACTAAAGCTATATCAGAAAAATGAGAGAGAAATTGAAACAAAATAAGATGGCTTGCATGATTAGTGGTTTCGTGTCCAACCTTTAAATTACAGAATCCACATGAAACAGCCCTAATCTCATGTTTAAAGCAAACTATTACTGAGCTAAAGTCTTAGAATTAAATTGGAATGCATGTGTCTCTCTTAAAGGGGGTATCCAGGATTTTGTTTGGGGTGAGGGGAAATTATTTTTTGGGGGTATAAAAATATAAAATGTATCAAAAACTGGTATTTATACATTTTTGTAACGTTTTTGTGAGTCGGAAAAAATATCAGGAGGGGAGAGAGGGTCAAAATCAGTAAACCTTCTAGATACGGTCTTGTCTCTCTCCTCCTGTAAGTTCCTTTCAAATTGATTAAAATGTCGTCTAATTAACCATTTGTCTAATTAATTACGGCCTTGTCCCATTAATAGAACTGATGTTAAAATAATAATTTATTTTAAAGAAAAACTTCTGTATGAAATTGAAGAATGATCCTGAAACGTAAAATGAACAAAATTTCTTCGATTTTCCCTGTCCCATTAATAGAACTGATAATTTTCTAATTTCTGATAATTTCTGATAATTTCTTGGTAATTAATAGAACAAAATTTTCTTCAATTTGAAGTGAAGTGCCATCTTCTCCTCATTCCGCCATTTATGTTGAAAAACATTTTGCACTTTAAAGAAATAAAAATTTTCAAAATTAGAGTTAAGATTTATTGTGACACAATTTGACAACAACACACTATCAATTGTCAATATACTATATTTTTTATATTCTAATAAGCTTTCAGTAAAGTCGGAATGAAACTTTATCGAAAGTGTCTGGTCGAGGGGGGCAGCAGTCCTCTTCAGTTTTATTGTAATTCCTGCCTATTTAAGTTTTAAACTTGTTCTTTAATTCCATGTAAAAGCCTTATTGTTTGAACTGTTTGTTTCTGTTTATTAAAAGTTCTCTTATATTAAATAAACCGTAAACTGTGAAAACGGTGCTTAATCAAACAGTTCGTGGTAACGAACTGTAGTAAGGAGCGACCCGGCTCAATAGTAACCAAAACTCTAAAAAATGGAATTTTGATACCAATAGCTACATCAAAAGAATTGCATTTTAATGCTGGTTTTAAATATATAAGTTTCATCAAGTTTAGTCTTACCCATCAAAAGTTACGAGCCTGAGAAAATTTGCGTTATTTTAGTTTTTTACTGTTTTAAAAAGAAGAATTGAGAGACAGAGTCAAACTTTAGCGTAAAGAGCGGGGCGTTGATGAGGAAGCAGCCTCTTTCATATACGAAGTAATTTCTGTTCGTTTTAAGTTTTAATGTCGCTCCTTACTTTCAGTTAAAAAAACTTGTTTTTTTTTATTTAATAGTAAAAAGCATGAACATATTGTGTCTATGGAAACAGGCACATTAGCTTGCGGCCTTTCGCTGTCTTAAACAGAATGGCTACCCTTAAACAGAAGATTGTATTTGGTGAATTTCAGGACAAAAGTGCTCTGTGGTAAAACTGTTTGTTTCAATTTCGATGTCTTAAACACAATGGCAAATCTTACACAGAATATGGCATTTGGTCAACTTTAGGGCAAAAGTATGTTCTGTGTTAAAGAATGGTATTTTAGAAATATGTGATATTTTTCTTCCCTTTTAAGAATGTCATTAGCCTAAACTTTTTTTCAATGAACCCTGTCTCTATTTTTCTACAGCAACAATTCGACACTGTCACTCTGACAACGGCTGGGGCCCTAATTCTTTCTAATTCTTTTCGCTGTCACTCTGAAAACGGCTGAGGCCCTAATTCTTTCTTGTTAGTCATGCTTTTTTTTCTAAAGAATCAAGATTTCTCGGACAAATATTGTCAAGGAGGGATCTCTGCCCTTACAAATCATATTGGTATAATCTTCAATTCTACATTTGAAATCTTTTCGCTATTTTTTAGAAAACTTCTGCAACGACCTCAAAACTGACCCTGTACATATAGTTCTAATATTTTCTAGCAAATAATGGAGACATAGGGAGAAAATAACCCTCGCGCTTTGTACAGATTGGAAAGACTTCTCACGGAAAGCTTAAAAAGTTTGAGCCTTAAAGTTTTTTGTTAGTGCTTTGTCTCAAAAGAGCTGTCATTGCTTTCAGCAGTTTGCTCCGTAGTCTTCAATTTTATATTCAAAAATTCTCCGCAATTTAAGGAAAAGTAAGATGCCCTCAAATTTGATACTGTAAGCATATTTCAAATATTTTTAGTATAGAAAGAGAGGCTAGGGGAGGAATTTCCTCCTGTTCTGTACTGATTGGAATGACCTCTCACATAAGCTGTAAAACGTTCAAGGCTTAAACTTTTTTTGAGAATTTTGTCTCAAAAGGGCTGTCACCGCTTCAGCCTTTTGTTCTTGAAGCTAAAGTTTAACTTTTCTTTCAAACAGTTCGTGGTAACGAACTGTAGTAAGGAGCGACCCGGCTCAATAGTAACCAAAACTCTAAAAAATTGAATTTTGATATCAATAGCTACATCAAAAGAATCGCATTTTAATGCTGATCTTAAATATATAAGTTTCATCAAGTTTAATCTTACCCATCAAAAGTGAAGAGCCTGGGAAAATTTGCCTTATTTAAGAAAATAGGGGAAAACACCACCTAAAAGTCGTAGAATCTTAACGAAAATGACACCATCAGATTCAGCGTATCAGAGAACCCTACTGTAGAAGTTTCAAGCTCCTATCTACAAAAATGTGGAATTTTTTATTTTTTGCCAGAAGACAAATCACGGGTGCGTGTTTATTTGTTTGTTTGTTGTTTTTTTTCTTTTCTTTTTCCCAGGGGTCATCGTATCGACCAAGTGGTCCTAGAATGTCGCTAGAGGGCTCATTCTAACGGAAATGAAGTTCTAGTGCCCTTTTTAAGTGACCAAAAAAACTGGAGGGCATCTAGGCCCCCTCCCAGGCTCATTTTTTTCCCCAAAGTCAACGGATCAAAATTTCGAGGAAGCCATTATGTTCAGCATAGTCGAAAACCATAATAACTATGTCTTTGGGGATGACTTACTCCCCCACAATCCCTGGGAGAGGGGCTGCAAGTTACAAACTTTGACCAGTGTTTACATATAGTAATGGTTATTGGGAAGTGTACATACGTTTTCAGGGGAATTTCATTTTGTCTGGGGGTGGGGCTGAGGGGAGGGGGCTATGCTGGAGGATCTTTCCTTGGAGGAATCTGTCATGGGGGAAGAAAAATTCAATGAAAAGGGCGCAGGATTTTGTAGCATTACTATAAGAAAACAATGAAAAATAAACATGAAAACGTTTTTTCAAATGAAAGAAGGAGTAGCATTGAAACTTAAAACGAACAGAGATTGTTACGCATATGAGGGGTTCTAAAAATACTTTAGCATAAAGGGCGAAGTATTTAGGAGGAAATATATACCTCGCTCTTTATGCTAAAGTATTTTTAGTAATTCCAACTATTTATTCTACGGCCTTTCTGATTCAGGGGTCATTCTTAAAGAATTGGGACAAAACTTACGATTTAGTGTAAAGAGCAAGGTATTAACGAGGTTATAAACCCCCTTGTATACATAATAAAAATATAAGATTATGAAAGTTTGTTACGTAAGTTAATTCTTAAGTTACGTATATTTTTTACTAATAAAAACGTTCGTTAAAAATTAAAAGTTCTTGTTGCCTTTTTAAGTAACCGAAAAATTGGAGGGCAACTAGGCCCTACACCCCTTATTTCTCAAAATCGTCTGATCAAAACTAAGAGAAAGCCATTTAGCCAAAAAAAGAATTAATATACAAGTTTCATTTTAATAATTTATGTGCGGAGAGCCAAAACCAAACATGCATTAATTCAAAAACGTTCAGAAATTAAATAAAAAAACTAATTTTTTTAGCTGAAAGTAAGGAGCGACATTAAAATTTAAAACGAATAGAAATTACTCCGTATATGAAATGGGGTTTCCCCTCCGCAATCCCTCGCTCTTTACGCTAAAGTTTGACTCTTTGCCACAATTCTACTTTTTAAAACAATTAAAAGCTTTAGCGTAAAGAGCGAGGGATTGCGGAGGGGACAACCCATTTCATATACGGAGTAATTTCTGTTCGTTTTAAGTTTTAATGTCGCTCCTTACTTTCAGCTAAAAAAAAAATAGTTTTTTTTTATTTAATTGTATCTTAGAGCTTCGGAAAATAATAAGGTTATTGGGCAACGAAGTTAAACCGTTTTGACGCTGATTTGGTTGTTTGCTTTAAACAGTGAAATTTCGGTCAAACGTTTTGAAAAGTAATTGAGGAAGAAAAACACTAAAGATTACCAACGGGCTCATATTTTTTTATTCTAAAATACTCTCAGTGAAGATTTAGTCAATCTCGAGACACGATAGGAGATAAAATAAAACTTTAATCAAAAAACTAGTTTAGTAGGGCGTAAGCGTCGTATTTGGACTAATAAAAATATTCATCTTTAAAACTATAATTTTTGGTAATAGAATAAAAATAAATACTAGACAAAAACAACAACACAAAATATTATCTTTCGTCGCTAAAACTAAAATTCGTTCGTAATTAAGCAATTTACTAGACATAGTTTCACTGGTATTAAAATTCAGGGATTTTAGACCTGATGACAAGAAAACTCAAAGGCTAAAGGGCCTCATAGGTTAAAGCTGTTTAGTAGAAGCTAACAAAAGAATACGATTTAAAAACAAATTCACTAATAACTGTATGGGCCTATGCGGATCATTTTTGATTAAAATGTTTTTTTATGTGAGTTAGAAAATTTCAAAAGGAAATTCTAATTTCAAAAAGTAGAATTTCATATTGGCCTCACAGTGGCGCGTCTATCATATTTCTTTATTATATCCCTATGATATGTGAAGCTTGTGAAATACATTCATATTAATGGGGTCATAACAAAAACGTACGAAGTGAGATTAGATCTAACCTTGCTAGAATCCAAACGGTTTTTTTTTACCTATAGTTTGATGTTTATTTTCACGCTTAATTTTTTCACCTTTAAAACATTATTCATATTTGTTCTCACAAGCAAGTTTTTTTTAACAAGTTTTTAAATTGTTGGTTACTATGTTCCAATGTTCCTCCGCTAGTTTTAAAGAAATGTGCTGCAGACATAATCGAATTTGCAATTAATAATTACCCTCTGCAATTAACTTTCCCGCGCTTGAATTTTTTCAGAAAACTAAATTAAAAGTATTCATTATTGTTTAAAGCTTAAATTTGTAGTTAATCTCACTTTAATTGTGAACTTTCTCATTATTCTCTTTTAATCTCCAAAGCATTTTTCAAACTCAAGTTTCAGAATCACAGGAATGGGGGCAGGGGCAATAAACTACCAAAATGTTTTTCACAATTATATTAACGTTCCAATTATTTATTAAATTGTGAAAGTTGTATTTAATATATTGACTACTATGGGATAAGGGTCATTCGAATAATTATTTTCACAAAGATTTCTTTATATCATAAGAAACACCACAAGTTAATCTTTTTTCCAATTATTTCTCCTTTGTAGGCTTAACGAGAGAATGGTGATAAAACTTAGCGACGGGGCTTTGTCAAAAGACTTCTTTTCCCATGATTATGAAGTTTTGGAAAATGGGGAGATTTCCCCCCTTAAGTGGATGGCATTAGAAAGCATAGAGTTTCAAGAGTTTGACTCAGCATCTGACGTGGTAAGTTTTTTTTTTAATCTTGTTTGAATTTTATTTAAAAGTTTGGTTATAAATGATAAAATTCATAAATATTGTCATTATGGGTTCAAAAAAAAATAATTGGGACATTATAATTGGGAACAGTTGTTCAATGTTTAAAAAAAGCAAGAAAGTTGGTGGGCATAATAATTTTTCAAGAAAATTATTCAAGGAAAATATTTGTAGTGCAAATACAACATACCATAGACCCTAGAGTGCGTGGTCATCCAAATAGCCTATGGCTCGGCAAAATGGGCCTGAATAAATATCAGATAGGGCAAAAAAGGGATGAGAGAGAAAAAATCTCTACTGCTAGAGAGAGAAAGAAAAATACAAATTCATTTTTTTCTTCTTTTCAAAATAAAATTAATTACGCGTAGTTAACATGAAATGATTGTAGTGAATTCTTAGCAGTAATAGTAGTATAATAGTATAATTTACATAGTTATATTATTGATGATTTAAGTCAGACATAAGTATTTGCATCGTAATAGAAGGTCATCCTGTAAATTTCTGTAACTATCACTCTTTCATTTTTATAATTTCTTTTAACTAGGCTAAGCTAAGAAAAGATTGTTCTGGAACAGGTTCACTGAAATTTGAAGTGGGTCCTATCACTCATATCATGGGAGTGGAAAAAAGAGCTTTAGTGGGGAGGCTAAGCTTCAGAAGTCAAAACCGTCATTTAAATTATGAAAAAAAGCAGAAAAGTTGGTGGACGTTATAATATTTTGAATAACTGAGTAATCCTAAGAGCGAATAAAAAAAACTGACATTATTAGAACTTGTTGAAATTGTTGGAAAAATTCTACTATGGTGTTATGAGCGCAAAAAAAGCCTTTAAATAGATAAAAATGCTGATGATTACACAGATCGTATTCTTTATTCGAAGATCACAAGAATCTTTTTTAAAGGTTATATAACGTCGTGGTAAAAAATATATAAGTGAAATGATTTTTCTGACACATTGGGGTAGGTAAATTCAAACCGTGCGCCAACTATGCTGACAACCTTAGAAAGAGAGCAAAAAATAGTTTACAATTACGTCATCAAGAATGCGTCATCAATTGCGTCAACAATGCTGACAACCTTAGAAAGAGAGCAAAAAAATAGTTTACAATTACGTCATCAAGAAGTCGTGTGCCGCCATCTTAGTGTCTTAGCCAGCGGTTTGGTAGAAAAATCATCAATTTAGGTATACCAAACTGAAAAACTTCTTCACCCATGAAAATCTGATCCTGTCAGGCTTTCGACTAAAGGGGAATTTTGACCTAGTCTGAAGTCACATCTAATTCCTTTGCTCTTTCAAGGCATAGAAAATTTTTAGAGTTACCACTATCGACTTTAGCTCTGTTTACCTCGCAGAGGATTTTGGACGGCACATCCATAGTACAAAATTTATACTTTGGTAAAACCAAAACTAGTAGTGATTATCCAGTCAACTTGTTAATTCTGTATATTTGATGTCAACTTGTCGAATGTCATCTGCAACATGTGCAAAGAAGAGCAAGCCAGAAAAGAATATGTGGGTGAGGGATGAGAGACTCGGTTTTGTTCAAAATAAGGATACCCATGATGTCAAAATGGGAATATTATTTTTATTTTACATTTTATTTAAAAGGTCTGTCAACCTGAACATCGGAAGCTGTTTCCTATGATAATTGGACTTGTCTTGTGGTCTGACCGAATTATTGATATCAGAATTGGAAGTCGTGTACACATGAAGTGGTTAGGTTAGTACACGCGTTATACTATATGCGAAGGTAGGCAGTGAAGTTGGGTAAAAACACCTAATAGTTCAGTCAGTAGATATGGATGTTCAATTTTCGCTGGTATGAGTTTTTAACAACTTAGTGCAATTAAATTGTGGATGTCTTTTGGAGCTGTTGCAAACCATGATCTTATATCTATACACAAAATCACTGCAAAGCCCTGTGTTTCCACATTTAAATTACTGCCAATATTCAATACCTATCTTGGTTGCAACACTACTCCTCCATTTGCAAGTATTAGCAGTGCTACAGGTTGGAAACTGTTGTATGAGTGTCCAAAGATATCATCATCGATGATAAAAGCAACGTAAGCTGACACAGACATGTTTTCTAAGTTACAAAACGGAATAAGTTGTATAGACATAATCTCCACAACATTGACAGTTCAGAATAAGGAATCATATGAGACAAAGCCTGAAAAAGGGTTCCACATTGGAATCAATGGCAAGGGAGGTGACCAATTTAAGGAGGTGACCAATAATGAATCATATGAGACAAAGCCTGAGAAGTGGTTCCACATTAGGACCATTTGCCAAAGGAGGTGACTTATTTCTGAAGGGAGGTGACCAAGCGCAGTTGTAAAACAAATGTTTTGTATAAGACTATGAATGCTCAGAGACAAACCTACCATGCATTGTCAGATACAAATGTAACAGAAACAATCCCTTGTCAAATAAAAGTTATTACTTCGTCGAGCTCGTCGTTCAAAAGTTATTGCTTTCTTGCAAATTTAATTGGAGTGATTTTATATTCAACTAGCTGTTGGGGTGGCACTTCGCGCCACCCCAACATCTAGTTGGTGGGGCGCTACGCGCCCCCTCCCCCCCGTACGCGTAAGTCGTTACGCGCCATATTAGTTACGCGCCATTGTAAATGTGTCCCTGTGTCACACCTGTGAATAGATATATATATATATATATATATATATATATATATATATATATATATATATATATATATATATATATATATATATATATATATATATATATATATATATATATATATGTCTATCTATATATATATATATATATAAATAAGTTGTCTGTGTGTGTGTGTGTCTGTCGAGTGACGTCATGTTTGTGTGTCGACTGACGTCATGTTTTGGACTGGCGAAATTACAGACCGGGACATCGGGACACAAATGACGACCGGGACACCGGCACATAGGGAATATAAATGACGACCGGGACACTCAAAGAGAAAGCGACCGGGACACAAGGAATGTTCGATTAGCAATCACCATCAACAAAGCAGCGGGACACAAGTGACGACCGGGACACAGGGAGTATAAATGACGACCAGGACATAAGTAAAAAAAAAAACTAAAAAAACTAAAAAAAAAGGTAAAACTACAAAAAAACTAAAAAGAAAAAAAAAACTAAAAACTAATAAAAAAAACTAAAAAAGCTAAAAAACTAAAAAAAATAAAAAAAAAAAAAAAGGAAAAAAATGAAAAATAAAGAGAAAACAAAACTAAAAAAAAAATTAAAAAAATAAAAAGAAAAAAGAAAAAAAACTAAAAAAACTAAAAAAAAGTAAAAACCAAAAAAAAATTAAAAAGAAAAAAAGGGGGAAAATACAAAAATTTATTTCATCATATGCCATTTCAAAAACGAATGTATATACAGACCGGGACACCGGGATACAAATGACGACCGGGACACAGGGAATATAAATGACGACCGGGACACAGGGACACAACTACAACGGGGATGCCGGGGGGCACAGGGGGATATATAAATAACGACGGGGACGCAGGGAATGTTCGATTAGCAATCACCATCAACAAAGCTCAAGGGCAATCATTAGAATCATGAGGTATAACTAAAAAAAATAAAAAAAGGTAAAAAACTAAAAAAAAGACCAATTCAAAAACGGATGTATATACAGACCGGGACACCGGGACACCGGGACGCAAGGAATATAAATGACACCCGGGACACTCAAAGAGAAATCACAGACTGGGACACCGGGACAGAAATGACGACCGGAACACAGGGAATATAAATGACGACCGGGACACAGGGACACAACTACAACGGGGACGCCGGGGGCACAGGGGGATATATAAATGACGACGGCGACACAGGGAATGGTCTATTAGCAATCACCATCAACAAAGCTCAAGGGCAATCATTAGAATCATGAGGTATAGATCTGAATACGGATTGTTTTCCCATGGACCATTATATGTTGCATGTTCAAGAGTCGGTAAACCTGGCAATCTATTTATATGCACAGACAATGGGACAGCAAAGAATATTGTATATTCGCAAGTTTTACGTAGTTAAAAACATATATATATATATATATATATATATATATATATATATATATATATATATATATATATATATATATATTTATATATATATATATACCTATCTATATTCACAGGTGGGACATAAGGACACAACTACAATGGCGCGTCAATAATATGGCGCGTAACGACTTACGCGCGCGGGGGGGCTTGGGGGGGCGCGAAGTGCCCCCACCAACTAGGTGTTGGGGTGGCGCGAAGCGCCACCCCAACAGCTAGTATATATATATATATATATATATATATATATATATATATATATATATATATATATATATGTTTTTAACTACGTATATATGTTTTTAATTTACGTATTTTACGTTTATATATTACGTTTTTTTATTTACGTATATATATGTTTTTAGCTACGATAGATAGATTGTTTTGAAGCACCTGTTCTAGTGGATTACAATGAATATCACAATGGACCAAAGATTTCTTTTTGTAATGACCACGTTTGCAAATGAAAAGTCAACTGAAAACGTCGAAAATAAAAAATCAGTTTGATAGGTGAAAAAAATTGAGTCATTCTACGCATAGCTTTCTTGTACATTGAAAAAACAGATAAAAAAGCAAATTTAATAATGAATTGAACGCCTAAATCAAGCAGAGATTTGTTATTTCGTGCAAGGTTAACCTAAACTGATAATCCATGGTTTCAAATAAGAAAATAAATATAATATATTTACAGTCTAAAACTAGAGTTTCAACACTCGTCCTTTAGCTTAACAAACGAGTTTCCACCGCAAGCAATACGTTTAATGATTTCTTGCCCAAGGCTTTCATTGTATTTAATGATATATTCAAGGTATTACATCTTTTCGACATTATACGATACATGAGCACCAGCTTTTAGAGCTAGGGAGTCTAAAGTATGAAAGTTTCTACGTCTGATATTCGCTTTCTTCGTTCTGATTGAAAGTGCAAGTTCGTTCTGGTGAGGTTATGAATTCACTAATACTCCCTTGAAGATTTTCTCCTAGATACAATAGGAGGGTTAAATTATCAATAAAATCTCCGTCATAGAGAGTATGGCTCTGGTACAGCTTGATTCTAAATCTGAAGTCGTACATCCTGAGGATATAGTCAATGAGAATAACAAACACCATTGAAGGACAAAATTCATCCTTGGCGGACACCATAATTTATATTGCACGAGTTGATGAGGTTTCTATCGTTAGTCCACCATTCAACTTGCTGGTTTCCATACAATTTAACGACACGGCTCTCAATTAAACAGTTCGTGGTAACGAACTGTAGTAAGGAGCGACCCGGCTCAATAGTAACCAAAACTCTAAAAAATTGAATTTTGATATCAATAGCTACATCAAAAGAATCGCATTTTAATGCTGATTTTAAATATATAAGTTTAATCAAGTTTAGTCTTACCCATCAAAAGTTACAAGCCTGAAAAAATTTACCTTTTTTAAGAAAATAGGGGGAAACACCTCCTAAAAGTCGTAGAATCTTAACGAAAATGACACCATCAGATTCAGCGTATCAGAAAACCCTACTGTAGAAGTTTGAAGCTCCTTTCTACAAAAATCTGGAATTTCGTATTTTTTGCCAGAAGACAAATCACGGGTGCGTGTTTATTTGCTTGTTTTTTTTTTTTTCTTTCTTTTTCCCAGGGGTCATCGTATCGACCAAGTTGCCCTAGAATGTCGCAAGAGGGCTCATTCTAACGGAAATGAAAAGTTCTAGTGCCCTTTTTAAGTAACCAAAATAATTGGAGGGCATCTAGGCCCCCTCCCACGCTCATGTTTTTCCCAAAGTCAACAAATCAAAATTTTGATATAGCCATTCTGCTCAGCATAGTCGAAAACCATAATAAATATGTCTTTGGAGATGACTTACTCCCCACAATCCCTCGGGGAGGGGCTGCAAGTTACAAACTTTGACCAGTGTTTACATATAGTAATGTTAATTGGGAAGTGTACAGACGTCTTCAGGGGGATTTTATTTTGTTTGGGGGTGGGGATGAGGGGAGGGGGCTATGTTGGAGGATCTTTCCTTGGAGGAATCTGTCATGGGGGAAGAAAAATTCAATGAAAAGGGCGCAGGATTTTCTAGCATTACTATAAGAAAACAATGAAAAATAAATATGAAAACGTTTTTTCAAATGAAAGGAAGGGGTAGCATTGAAACTTAAAACGAACAGAGATTATTACGCAAATGAGGGGTTCTAAAAATACTTTAGCATAAAGGGCGAGGTATTTAGGAGGAGATAAATACCTCGCTCTTTATGCAAAAGTATTTTTAGTAATTTAAACTATTTATTCTACGGCCTTTCTGATTCAGGGGTCATTCTTAAAAATTGGGAGAAAAACTTACGATTTAGTGTAAAGAGCGAGGTATTAACGAGGGTACAAACCCCCTCGTATACACAATAAAAATATAAGATTATGAAAGTTTGTTACGTAAGTTAATTCTTAAGTTACGTATATTATTTACTAATAAAAACATTTGTTAAAAATTAAAAGTTATAGTTGCATTCTTAAGTAATCGAAAAATTGGAGGGCAACTAGACCTCCTTCTCCACCCTTTATTTCTCAAAATCGTCTGATCGAAACTAAGAGAAAGCCATTTAGCCAAAAAAAAGAATTAATATACAAATTTCATTTTAATAATTTATGTGAGGAGAGCCAAAACCAAACTTGCATTAATTCAAAAACGTTCAGAAATTAAATAAAAAAAACTAATTTTTTAGCTGAAAGTAAGGAGCGAAATTAAAACTTAAAACGAACAGAAATTACTCCGTATATTAAATGGGTTGTCCCCTCCGCAATCCCTCGCTCTTTACGCTAAAGTTTGACTCTTTGCCACAATTCTATTTTTTAAAACAATTAAAATCTTTAGCGTAAAGAGCGAGGGATTGCGGAGGGGACAACCCATTTCATATACGGAGTAATTTCTGTTCGTTTTAAGTTTTAATGTCGCTCCTTACTTTCAGCTAAAAAATTAATTGTTTTTTTATTTAATCTCATCAGAGAAGCGATAATACCGCATAATGATTCTCAAGAAGTATCTATGGATAGAATAAAACGCCTTAACGCCTTCAAAAAGTCAATGAAACTGAAGTTAATTTCAGTTTGCTTTTTTCAGTTCTTAAATTAAAATTCTTAGACTGAATATTAAATCAACAAAAGATGTATTCAGCGTAAAACCATGTTTTTCATCCCTTGTTTAATTTTGCAACTAATTTTAACTTAATGTGGTTGAGAAATACTTGGTAGAGGACGTTACTTCCTATAAATCGCAAAGTGACCACCCCACCAGTTTTACAATCAGCTGATTTACCTTTTTAAATAGCCCAACGATTACCCCAACGATTTTCGTTCCACAGGGCGAATCATAGCTACCCAATTTTGAGCGAGAACTTGATAGAGCAGTATTGCCAGATCTTGGATTCAATACTTAAGGATATCCAGCTGCAGCTTTGTAGCAGCTTTCCTGCATCAATTCATGAATTTTCGCCATTTTTAAGCATATGCAAATCTCTACGTCAAAAATAAGAAAAATTAGAGTAATGACAAAAAATTGAATGGAAAAGGAGTGCGAGATTAATTTTAAGGATCAAACACACATTCAAGGGGAAAAATTTTTTCAAGATCTACAGTTACTTTGTTGTTTTGGTAATAAACATAATATAGCGGTCAGTGCTCGTATCAAACTGAAAAAGTGATGAATAGCTTGAAGGACCTAGAGAATTTGTGGATCGGGGTAAGTTTGGAAACCTATATATATTTTTTTTAAGATTAGGTATTGCAACTGCTCTTGACCACCATGCCATTTAATCAAAAAAAGGGGTTCGAGTTCTTACATAGTCTTATTCATAGATTGGAAACACTTTCTTGACATGGTAGTTTATTGCAAACTTAAGTAACTTTATTTCCTTTGTTAAGTTATTGAATTGAAAAAACAAATTTAACTTTTTATTCGGAGCTAGTGATTTTTTTTTTCCAGTAATTTTATCTGCGCAACAGTAAAAGCCATTTAGATTGATCCTTTGATCTATTGGGGCTCGCTCAACTTCAAGTACCAAGGACGTGAAAATGGACAGTTGGAAATGGTCATTTGTAAGCTTAGACAACCATGGTAATCTTAAGAAATTGGTAAAAATAAGGAGTTCAGTTAAAATAAGAATAAATAACTGCAGTTATTCTATTTTCACAGCATCTGTGTTTGTGTGCCAAATAATAATAATAAAAAAAACTTGAGTGAAAAATGAGCAAAGGACGAGCTAAAAGCAAATGGCACCAAACAGCTAAAAAGATACAACTTTCTTTCGATGAAGTCATTGGGAATCAGCTGAAGATGTCATTGGGATTCGAGTCATTGGGAATCAGCATATCGTTGGTGTTTGAATTTTTATGGTTAAAAAGCAACCAATTATGGTTCTTTATTTCTTCACGGTTAAATATGGACTGACGTTATAACAATTTTGTTTGTATCTAGCAAGCCTTTTTATACAGTGAGATTGAACTCTAGTTGCAACTAAATAAATGAAGAAATAAATTCATGGTAAAAGAAACCGGAAAGGTCTCCTGGGATAGATCTACCTAAAATAGAAATTTTGTCAGTAAAAGGAGAAAAAACAATTATGACTCAAGAAGGAAAAGAGCTTCCCTTTCCTTTTGCAAGAACTCCTGAGCTCAGCTGAATGAAGAAGGTTTAATATCATTTTGTGTATGAATAATGACTTATTTTAATAAACAGTATTTATTGACATATTTTAATGATTTTACTAATTTGTTTCATGATCAATTCATTTGATGACTAATTGATTTAATAATTTATTTCGATATATAATTAACATGATTTATTTTAAGCACGGGCATCACAATAGTGCTGCCTAAGTAAAGGGAGATGTGGATAGAATATAGAGACCAGGGCACTTCGTATAGAAGGAGTTGTCGTACAAACTTCAAAAGAACTTATTCAATTGGAAATTGAGAGAAATAGTGCACCTTTTAATAGTCAAAAGTGATAGGAGGGCAACCAGCCCAAGCCCCCACATTCATCATTTACAAGAACACATCCAATAAAAATTTCGAGATAGCCATTTTGTTCAGTGTAGCTGAAAGGCCCAGCAGTTATGTCTTTGAGGATGACAACCCCCAAAGTCCTCAGGACAATGTTGTGAATTATGTCCTGGGGGCATATATGGTTTTTTGTAGAGAGGATGGTCGTCTAAACTCTGGAGGCTACTCATTGGGCCGGTAATTCTTTTAAGAGTCAAAGTGATCGGAGGGCAGCTACCCCCTCCCCCCTTTTTCTTGATTTTAGACCTTGGTACTTCATTTAGAAGGAGTTGTCGTAGAAACATCAAAAGAGGCTTATTCGATTAAAAATTGCATTTTAACATTCAAAAGTAATTGGAGATAGTTATGTGGTCAAAAACAGTCCAAAGATAATATAACAAGGCCGTTGGAGCTGACACAAGCCCCCAGAGTCTGATGGAAACGACTGCAAGTTGTTCCCCAGGTGCATATAAGTTTCTTGTGGAAGGGGTGGCTGTGTCACCTCGTGAGGAGGCCTATTTGATTGGAATATTAAAGTTCTAGTTCTCTTTAAAATTAGAAAAGTGATGGAGGACAACTATCCCTCCTACCGCTCTGTGATACCCTCTGTTCACAAAACGCATCTGATGAAAATTGTGAGACATCCATTTCATTCATAATAGCCCAAAAAACATAAAAAATGCCTTCAGGGTGGACGCAACTTTCCAGAGCCCGGGGGGAAGGGCTGTAAGCTATGCCCCGGCCATATAAAGTTTTTATGGAACGGATGGTCGTTTAAATTTCGAATCGGATGGGGCTCATTTCTTTGGAAGTGGGAAGGTCTAATGCCCTTTTTAAGAGTCAAAAGTGAATGGAGGGCAACTGGCTCCTCCCCTACAAACCTATCAATCCCCAAAATACATCAGATTAAAACTTTAAGAGAACTATTACTTCTTTTGCTGCTACATTTACTACCATCAGTACTACTTAAACTACTACTTCTATTTTAACTACTTCTAAAAGCAATACGTTAATACTGCTTCTGCTATTAGCTCTACCACTGTTGCTACTAATGAATAAATGAATGAATGTATCAAACAGTTCATGGTAACGAACTGTAGTAACGAGCGACCCGGCTCAATAGTAACTAATACTCTAAAAAATGGAATTTTGATACCAATAGCTACATCAAAAGAATCAAATTTTTATGCTGATTTTAAATATATAAGTTTCATCAAGTTAGTCTTACCCATCAAAAGTTACGAGCCTGCGAAAATTTTCCTTATTTTAGAAAATAGGGAGAAACACCCCCTAAAAGTCATAGAATCTTATCGAAAATCACACCATCAGATTCAGCGTATCAGAGAACCCTACTGTAGAAGTTTCAAGCTCCTATCTACAAAAATGTGGAATTTTGTATTTTTTGCCAGAAGGCAGATCACGGATTTCCAGGGGTGATCGTATCGACCCAGTTGTCCTAAAATGTTGCAAGAGGGCTCATTCTAACGGAAATGAAAAGTTCTATTGCCCTTTTTAAGTGACAAAAAAAAATTAGAGGGCACCTTGGCCCCCTCCCGCGCTAATTATTTTCCCAAAGTCAACGGATCAAAACTCTGAGATAGCCATTTTATTCAGCGTAGTCAAAAAACCTTATAACTATGTCTTTGGGGAAGACTTCCCCCACAGTCCCCGGGGGAAGGGCTACAAGTTACAAACTTTGACCAGTGCTTACATATAGTAATGGTTATTGGGAAGTGTACAGACGTTTTCAGGGGGATGTTTTGGTTGGGGGAGGGGCTGAGAAGAGGGGGTATGTTAGTGGAACTTTCCATCGAGGAGGGGGAAGAAAATTTCCATGAAGGGAGTGCAGGATTTTCTATCATTATTTAAAAAAAAAAAAAGAAAAAATAAATATGAAAAAGTTTTATCAACTGGAAGTAAGGAGCAGCATTAAAACTTAAAACGAACAGAAATTATTACGGTTATGATGGGCTCACCTCCTCCTAAAACCTCGGTCTTTACGCTAAAGTATTTTTAGTAATTTTAACTATTTATTCAACGGCTTTTGTGATTCAGGGGTCATTCTAAATGAATTGGGACAAAATTTAAGCTTTAATGTAAAGAGCGAGGTACTGACGAGCGGGTGAACCCCCTCATTTATGTAAAAAAAAAACATGAGAATACAAAAGTTCGTTACGTAAGCTAATTTATAAGTTACGAATATCTTTTACTAATAAAAACATTCGTAGAAAATTGAAAGTTCTAGTTGCCTTTTTAAGTAACCAAAAAATCGGAGGGCGACTAGGCTTCCTCCCCCGTCCTTTTTTCTCAAAATCATTCGATCAAAACTATGAGAAAGTCATTTAGCCAAAAAAAAATATATATGCAAATTTCGTTTTAATTATTCCTCTGCGCAGAGCCAAAATCAAAACATGCATTTGATTCAAAAACGTTCAGAAATTAAATAAAAAAAAGAAGTTTTTTTTAACTGAAAGTAAGGAGCGACATTAAAACTTAAAATGAATAGAAATTACTTCGTATATGAAATGGGCTGCTTCCTCATCAACGCCTCGCTCTTTAAACTAAAGTTTTTTACTGATTTAAACAGAAGATTTGAGAGAAAGAGTCAAACTTAAGCGTAAAGAGCGTGGCATTGATGAGAAAGCAGCCTCATTCATATACGAGGTAATTTCTGTTCGTTTTAAGTTTTAATGTCGCTCCTTACTTTCAGTTAAAAAACTTGTTTTTTTTCAATTTATAACAAGGCATGACGATACATTATAACAAAGGCATGACGATGGAGTATCAAAAAGAAGAAAAAAGAAAAGGAAAGACACATTCAAAAATAGGAACAAATAAATACGAAATAAAAACACGAACAAACTAGACTTTTCAAAAAGTTAAACCACTCCAAGGGTGGCAAACCTCTTTTGGCGACAAGTTTACATATAAATTATCCAGCCTTACGATCGGGTCGAGAACTCCTTAATATTGTTATATGGTGTTACGAAACCATATGAGAACACTCAGAAGAAACTTCGCATAACGAAAAAATAGCTTTCTAATCTGCTTTTTATCACTTTCATTCAGAATAACTGTGAACGAACTAAGTAAAAAATGGGGAAGAACAACAGCACCATACATTTTCACGAGGAGCTTTTCTGTCATATTTGTTTGCAATAGCACTAAAGAAGCATAAGCAGCTCGGATTTTGCTCGCAGTTCTAGCCACCAGTAACTGTTTTTTGAAGATATCGAATCTCCAATAGGTAGACTTAGGTCAATAAGCTCTTGAGACGGGGCAACGGATGCTCCACCAAGATTCACTGAAGTTGAAGCCAGCTCAGACGGGCAATTAAACAGAAGAACTTGGGATTTCCCAGCGTTAAGATTCAAACCAATCTTTCTAAATTCACTCAAAATCACATTAAAACTTTCCTGTAGACTAGACACTGACCGACTCAAGTTAAAAGAGTCATCTTCATAACATAATACTGACGCGTTAGTCGCTTTTACAACACGAAATCGGTACAGCCCTCACACAAAGACTGCTACTGCGATTTTTATTATTGCTACGCCTAAGGGTATGACGGTGAACTTTTCAAGTTTTATTTTTCGGGGGGAGGGGTGAACTTAATCACAACACACCGTCTGTGTGCAGGTTGTCAAATGGGCGTAACTGTAATATCTTATGAATACTTTGGTGTGTGAAGTTGAACCTAATAGGGCTTGTTGTGGGGGATGTAAAACTAATCACAAAAAAGTATTTACATCCTATTACTACTGCCTCTAATAATACTGCTACTTGTACTGCTACTATTACTTTCGTATCTACTACTACTACTGGCACTAAAGCTAAGGCCACTACTATTAATTTTTCTGCTACTACTAGTTATGTTGCTACCGAAACTAAAGGCATTCAGGCAAAAAAAAATAGAAACATTGAAACTCTATGGAACTAAATCAAATGACAGTATGACCACACAAGTTTTTTATGAGGATGTATAGTAAATACTTCAGGAACAGTTCTTAATATTAAGTTGAAACTTTCAGCGTGTATTGGAGGACATCTTAAAGAAACCATAGGTACTATTTAGCGTACTGCTACTAACGCTACTATAACTATTGCTACTATGCAAGCTAAGACTATTAAGGTGAAGCTTTCAAGGACTATTTAGGCAGATGTTTAACCAAATCAAAAAATTCTATATCTATTTTTAAGAGTCAATAGAGATTGGAGGGCAAGCAGCCCTCCTCCCAAGCCCATTGATTTTCCAAACGTATCCTTTCAAAATTTTTAGACAGTCATTTTGCTCTGCATAGTAACCGGTCCAGTAGCTATGTCTCTATAGATATTGGGTATGTCAGCCCACAAATTATGTAATCGGCCCACTATCTTTTAAAACTATATGCTGCTTTAAAACCAAATCAAAAGGAACTGTGTATATGGTTACCAACAAGATACCTCAGCAATATTTCGGGAACGACTAGGGGTACTACGTTGAAACTTTTGTTTTCAGCTTTTTGACTGAATAAATAAAAAAAATTCCCGAAACTTTAAGGAAAAATATCATTATATGTATATAAAACTGACAATCCTGGGTCTTTTTTTTCAATACAGTGCAAATTGTGTTCTGGTCTTGAAAAGGCAAGGGGATTTTCAACACTACATGGTAATTTTTGCTCCACTTTGACTTGGTCATTTATATTATTTCTCTTCCTTTTTGGTGTCATTTAATTATTGATGGTGATTTGTGGTAGTGTTACGCTAGCAAATTATTCAACGTTATTTTTGGTCATTTTTGGTTTGATGGAGCTCTTGACTTTTCTTTGTAAAGCTTGTTTTGTAGAATTTTTTTTGAATTAATAATATATATATATACAACGATTCATTATAACTCATATCATGATGAGCTACGACACTCGTGGTGTAACAGAGGATGAAAAAAAACTGAAACTGAAATAAGTTATATTAATTAAACAAAGAAATCGAATTACGACCTAGCGAAAATCGGGACAAGGCCGAAATTCATGGCATTCTATGCAGTCGGGTTAAAGCTGCTGTTACTTCTGGGAAATTAAATTTGCAATACCAAAACAAAATAGCTGTCTAATCCAAAACGAGCATTTTTCTTTGAATTTTGCAATAGATTTTTACAAAGAATTATGTTTTGGATAGTACTACTGGGTATAGAACAATTTTTGCATGGTATGCTAATTAGTAGGGTAAATTTATTTTTTCAAGTCTAAAATAGGTTCCAAAATCACGATTTTCAAGAAAAATCTTGGTGACTCCCACCTCAGTCACGGCGGAAGTGCTTTGGAGCAGTTTTAAGGAAAATTTGATCAGCTAGAAGGAGATATCTTTTCACTGACAATTTTAGTGAAGTGTATGATATGAATTGTCATTCATCTGTTCACAAAACGCTGATTCTGTTCATGAATCACCAGGCGTTTTATGGATTACAAAATTAATCTTGATAAGAAAGCATTAAAGACCAGAATGACCTTTGGGTAAGGGCCCATTCATGAAGATTTTATAAAACTTAAGAATGTTAAAAGATAAAAATGTTTTGAAAAAGTCCAAAACATTGACCTCTCTAGTTTTACTGTCTCTCAAAGAGTTATTAGCTCTTACCCTCTGTTCTCAGTTGAAGATGTTGCCTCCAATCTAGAGCCAGTAAAACTTTCTCGGTGGTCGATACTCCCGTTTTGAAGACTAAAGTTAGCCAACGTTTTATTGCCAACAAACGTTACTTTCCTTTTACGGCTGCACTTTCTCTTTTTACAATCGAAAATCCAAAGCTGTTAATCTACCCACTCTGACCTCCCATTCTTTCCTTTGCCCTTGTCCCAAGAGATTTATTAGACTTTGTTGTGATCTTTGGAGAAACCAGACAGTATAAATTAGAAAGACATAACAATTAGAGCTGTGGAAAATGCCAAGATGAGACGCTCTTCCCCCTTTGTCTCAGTTTTGGTGTCAAAAGATGTGGCTTGATGATTGTAATAAAATTTATTAAAACATCATTTTATAATACTTCTCTAACTTTCTTTAAGTAATTTTAAGTGATGATGGGAATAAAAATAATACCGTCGAAGTCGTTTGAACTTGGGAAAAAAGTAACTTGGATAGTTCTACGCCGAAGTCGTAGAACTTGAAATAAAATTTGGCATAGGTTGTTCATTTGAAATCTTTCAGAAAATAAACATCGTATACATTTTTTAAGTAAAGTATTTTTTTGTTATATGTTTATTTTTCAAATTCATTCTAAGTTTGCTGTTTAATGTTTACACTTTAACGGATAGAACTAAGAGCTTTGAGATTTTGCGGCATCTTCAGATTATCTCTGTTTGTGTTACCAAAACCGGAGGTTTTTGAACACAGGGTAAGACTCACTAAGAGGCAGAATTGCTGCTATTTTCTTATTGTTAATTTTGCTTTCTCTTATCTGTTTTCGCTTCCCTTGTTTTCGCCTTCTGTTCCATTTTTTTTTTTTTTTTTAGTTATAATCAGTTATACTCACAAAGTTGCGTTAGACACAGCTATAGGCAAAGTTACAGGCACAGGTAGTTATTTTCAGACCAACTAGCCCTTAAATTAGCTTTACTTAATTTATGCATCTTGTAGCAGGAGGCTCTAGAAACAAGGGAGCGTATGGTTTCTTCCCTCAGGCAGGCTAAAATTGAATGGTAAATTTTAACGTATTTCAATTTGGGAAAGATTTCAAGATTAGAAATATTGATGTTAGAAAAACTTCAATGGGTAAAAAAATTAGTTGCACATTCGGAAAGGCCATAGAATTCACAAAATGACCATAATCTTTGATCTATATATTTTGCTTTGCCTATAATAGAATTTTCCTGGTTTGGGGTTGGGTTTTGACGACCGTAAAGCCTCTCAAAACATGTGGCACTCTCGAATAAATTTATGGATATTCCTGCGTGAAATTTAATTGTCTATTTTTAAATATTTTAACGATCACAAACACTCACAAAATGTAATGTGTTACGAAGTAAATCCAAAATTCATATGCATAGTTTGATCTATTGTTGTTATTTTCTTCGAGGGGGGGGGTGACAATCTTAAATCCTCTCAAATTTGAGTAACCCAAAATAAATTCCTGATTATCCACTTAGGGCTTATTTCAGGTTGTTTAATGGGTAAAATGTAACTCATATTTTGATGACAGATGAAAATTAAACATTTTTCATAGAAAAAGCTTATTGAAACTTTTCACAACCATTTCATCCATTTTTTGTGTATCTAAACAATAACATGCAATCCTGCTCTCTTTTTTCTTTTTTTGGCCTTGTAAGCTATTTCCCATTTTTAGTGTTTTTTGGCTTCTAGGATAGGCAAATATTTATCCACTTTCCTTGTACCTATACCTTTAAAATATCTAAACCTCATATTTAATTCATACTTATGAATATCATAATTTTATCAACGGTTAATTCATTTTCAGTGGTCTTATGGTGTCTTTCTTTGGGAGCTTGCAACACTGGGAGACAGTCCTTATGGTACTATTGAAGGATTTGAAATGCTAGAATTCTTAAAAGATGGACTACGGCTCCTCCAGCCACAAAGTTGTCCAGATGAATTGTAAGTACCTTAATATATTAATTAATATATTAAATATATTAATATAAATGTTTGCTAGAACTCAAAGTTTTATCAGAAAGCATGTTATAGATCTTATTTATTGTTTACCCCTTTTATTTATTGCTTTCCTTATTTATTTTTTACCATGATTTAACTTGTGGTTATATAGTGATATTGATTTCTGCATCGTGATAGGGGACTCGGAGTTCAATTTCAGGTGGTGCAGGGCCTGGAATTTCATGAAAATTAGGCGTTAGCGTCTCCACAAAATTAACCAAGAAGAATAATTATGAAGTTGTTTTGTAAGTGGTATAGACCCAGCTGGTGCCATAATATCACATCAATACTTAGGTTAAATTCACCTAGAAGTTTTAATATTACAAGAATAAATCCTTGAGAATACAATTTTTGGGAGGGGCAACAGGCGTTAATTTTAAGTTAAGTGTTTGATAAAAAAAAAACACCTGCCTAATAAGGACATATTTACTAAAATTGGTATCAACGACGATTTTTGCCATTTCAACCTCTTTCCAAGGAATTGGCAAAGGCTTCCAACACAAGGAACTTGAAATGTAGAGTTTCAAACACTTTTATAATTTTGGCTTTTTCTATCTACCACCAGACAACAAGCTTAATTAGAATGCCTCATAAATTGACCGATAAATAAGTATGGAAATGCTTACTAAAACTTTCCCTAGGGCTAAAACTGGGACTAGCTTATGATTTATTCTCCATGTGGAAGTTTTAGATATTTTATTTTCTGCAGATCTAGGGTTCGAATATTTCAACAAAGGACTAAGATTTTCCTAATATTCAATATATTAAGTCAAGAATTATTCATTTATCTTAATAAATTTTTTTAATTTAGTTTGTATATATATATATATATATATATATATATATATATATATATATATATATATATATATATATATATATATATATATATATATATATATATATATATATATATATATATATATACATATTTAGAAGAGGTTTAGAAACATGTGTAAATAGGAAAGTTTAAGTAAGCTGAAACACTAAGTAATATCGTAAGTCACGTTTGGTGAACGAATAGATGTGAAAGTAGTAAATGTAACTATATAAGTATCTTGTCATCTCGGTGTAGTTCACATCTTTAGGCTTGTCAAAAATTTAAATACATTAAATAAGGTAGGTATAGAAGCCAAAATTGACAAAATATATGGTGTATGTTAAGCTAGATGTAAAAAAAAAATCCGAAACGTTGGATTGATACTCATACTAGTATCCGTATACATATAAGTATACGCATAAGTACACATATACGTATAAGTACGTATAAGTACACATATACGTATAAGTACGAATATAAGTATGAACATAAAATCATGTGCACATGGAAGAATCATTTGTAAGGGGTCATATTCTGATGGATTTGGTTTGTCCAAGTCTCTTAAGATTTTTTTTTCTGAAAAACAGGCGGTTTTTACTCATACCTACAGCAGTGAAGTACAACAAAAGGACAACAAAAATGGGAAGTTTTTCAATTTTTTAACAAATTTTATAAATGTTTTCTATTTTTATCTTTTTATCTTTGAGTTCATCAGCAATACTCTATTTATTCACAAAGAAAGAACTATAATAGCACTTGGAATTTGTTTTAGGGACTGATCCGAACTAGCGTAAGAAAATGGAAAGTTTTCAACTTTTTAACAAATTTTCTAAACGTTTTTTTATTTTATTTTCTATTTTAAAAATCAGTTTTTTTCAAATGCAAAGCAATTTTCGAAAATGTAATTTAGTAGACGGATTAAATTGGTGTAGGGTTTCAAGATACGATTACACAAAACAAAATTAAACATATCACTTCTCATGCAATAAATGTTCGGAAAAGTCAAATACTAGAGAATGATAAATAATTTAATTTGATGTTTAGTTTAATGTATACTTTATAAGCTAAGAAGGGCTAAATTGTTCCTTCAAACTTAAAATGCGCAGAAAATGGTCCCAGAACAATTTAAAACATGTTTTTCGCTATATTGGACAAAGGTGTGTAATAAAAGGCAACTTACTTTATCAAGCTCATATAATATTTACAGATCTTTAAAAAAGATCCTTAAGCTGATAAAAACTTAAGCTATATCATATATTTTCAAGATAATTTTCTATAGACCAAAATCCATAGAAATAATAAGTATTGTAACACAATCTAAGTTTCTGACAGTGTACTACCATACAATGAAAAAAAAAACACAAGATAATATTCAATTATTAGTTTTGACCAAAGTAAGTAGTGAAACATACTGTTGAATAAAAGAAATAAATATTTTTTTTCTAAAAATTAAGAATTAGCAGATAAAAGTTGGAAGGGGTTGATACCATGTACTGACTTCAACTCAATCAACCAAATACATACAGAACATTATATTTCAAGAATTGGAACAAAATAACAATATGTTTTTTTTTCAAGAACAAGGAAAACTAAATTCCATTATATTTATTTCATAGGTATGTTTACCTAGCAACTACATACCTAACTCGGGTTCAAATTGATCAAAATCATCAAATATAGTGATTCCACCGTCTCTCATGGAAGTGGAACCAGGGCCAGCCATTTTATTAGATTTCTAGGTCATAGGGTCTAGAACTCTATTCCGAAGAGCATTTGGGTGGCTGAACACCTGGGGTTGTTTAAAAATTAGTTGAAAAGTATTTGTTTGATCGATGCTCAGAGTTATTTTTTTACTATAAAGATATTTCTATATACTTTTCCTGTTGCAAGTACTTTTGGTACTTTTTTTGGGGCTGACACTGACAGTTTTATTGAATGTCTTTTCTAGTAGTAAATAGAAGTGAATTTATCTAAACTAGATTTTATTCTCGGACTAAGTTTGTATTATTTGCTCTAACCTTGGCAATGTTGATTTTTTCCTTTTGAGTGAATGTTTAACTTTGAAGACCATACAAAAAAATGATGTTTGAGAAATATCTTCCACTTTAATGCTTGATGCTTTATCTTTGGATCTTGAGAAATCCTATAATTTACTTAGAAAAGGATATAAAATTTGTTTAGTTTTTACACAAAATAAAAAAATCCAGAGATTTTTTAGATGACAAAATTTTAAAACATCCTATAAATGTGTAAACCTATTCCTGGTAAAAAATTTTAAATGAAAGTAAGGAGCGACATTAAAACTTAAAACGAAAAGAAATTACTCCGTATATGAAAGGGGCTTTTCTTCCTCAACGCCTCCCTCTGTACGCTAAAGTTTGACTCTTTCTCTTAGCTCTACTTTTTAAAAAAGAAAAAACTTTAGCGTAAAGAGCGGGGCGTTGAGGAAGAAAAGCCCCTTTCATATACGGAGTAATTTCTGTTCGTTTTAAGTTTTTATGTCGCTCCTTAGGCTACTTTCATTTAAAAAAACTTGTTTTTTTTTTATTTAATTTCTGGACGTTTTTTAATTCATGCATGTTTTGATCTTGGCTCTCCGCACATAAATAATTAAAAGGAAATTTGCATATTAATTTTCTTTTTGGCTAAATGGCTTTCTCATAGTTTTAATCGGAAGATTTTGAGAAAAAAGGAGAGAGGGAGGAAGCCTAGCTGCCCTCTAATTTTTTGATTACTTAAAAAGGCAACTAGAACTTTTAATTGTTTTAAGAATATTTTCATTAGTAAAAAATATACGTAATTTACGAATTAACTTACGTAACGAACTTCTATATTCGTATTTTTTTATTGCGTATATGAGGGAGTTCACCCCTCGTCGATACCTCGCTCTTTACACTAAAGCTTAAATTCTGTCCCAATTGCTTAAGAATGACCCTTGAATCACAAAGGCCGTAGAATAAATAGTTGAAATTACTAAAAATACTTTCGCGTAAAGAGCGAGGTATTACGAGGAGGTAAACCCCTCATATGCGCAATAATTTCTCCTCGTTTTAAGTTTTAATGCTGCTCCTCACTTTCAGTAGAAAAACTTCTCATATTTATTTTTTCCTCGTTTTTTTAAATAATGCAAAAAATCCTGCGCCCCCTTCATTGAAAGTCTCTTCCCCCATGAGAAGTTTTTCCATGGAAAGATCCTCCCGTGTACCCCCCCCCCCACCTGAAATCTTCCTACCAAACCAAAAAAATCCCATTGAAAACGTCCGTACACTTCCCTGTAACCATTACTATATGTAAACACAGGTCAAAGTTTGTAACTTGCAACCCCTCCCAGGGAGACTGCGGGGTAGTAAGTCGTCCTCAAAGACATAGTTATTAGGTTTTTTGACTATGGTGAATAAAATGGCTACCTCAGAATTTTGATCGGGTGACTTTTGGGAAAAAATTAGCGTGGGAGGGGGCCTAGGTGCCCTCCAATTTTTTTGGTCACTTAAAAAGGGCACTAGAACTTTTAATTTTCGTTAGAATAAGCCCTCCCGTGACATTCTAGGACGACTGGGTCGATACAATCACCCCTGGGAAAAAAAACAAAACAAAAAAAAAACAAATAAACACGCATCGTCTTCTGGCAAAAAATGAGAAATTCCACATTTTTGTAGATAGGAGCTTGAAACTTCTACAGTAGGGTTCTCTGATACGCTGAATCTGATGGTGTGATTCTATGACTTTTAGGAGGTGTTTTCCCCCATTTTCTAAAATGAGGCAAATTTTCTCAGGCTCGTAACTTTTGATAGGTCAGACTAATCTTGATGAAAGTTATACATTTGAAATCAGCATTAAAATGCAATTCTTTGATGTAGCTATTGGTATCAAAATTCCATTTTTTAGAGTTTTGGTTACTATTGAGCCGGGTCGCTCCTTACTACAGTTCGTTACCACGAACTGTTTGAAAATAAAAAAACAGCAATAACAAAAACAAAAAAGTTTATATCCTTTTTGTTTTAGATTTGCTATGATGGCCTGTTGCTGGCTTGAAGTGAAAGATCAACGACCAACCTTGCCTCAGATTCTTGCATATTTGGAAGATTTTCGTGAAGCAACTGCCAGATTCAAAAGCATATAAACGACCAAGTTTCAATACAGATTAAAAAGATTGTCGATAGACCCAGGAGAAGAATGGCATCAGAAGGAATTGACAAACCCTAAGCAGTCATCAGTCAAAATAAGAAATCAGTCAAAATAATATCTGAGCGTACAGCAAGATCAATCTATATATGTTTTTCGTTTTCATCTTAAGTTGTCCATATTTTATGTTTAAACTATCATAATAAAAAAATAAAAATAAACTTATTGCGTAATGGCCAGATGCAAAAAAGGGATATGCAAACCAACAAACGGGCGCATGGTGATAAAAATAAAATGAACAAAAAATCAGGTCTTGTAAGTTTCGATTTTTATTTTGTGTCACATCAAAAAATAACAGGCTTAGTCTAATTTACAATTTACAATGGTGGGCTTTATCAAATTGCTGCTGAAATCGCATCACTGTTGAATTGTGGAAACTTTTCTGAGAAGAATGTAAATAATATTTGTTTAAAGAGTGAGGTAATAAAGAGGCAGTGGCCCCTTGTATTCGACACAGCCCTGAAAAGAACATTAATATGTATAGAAATTACTTAATAAGTAAATATTTAATTTCATTAACCGAAGGTCCTGCTGAATGAAATTAAAAGGCGACGATAAAATTTCGAACGAAAATATCTTACTTAAAAATATGAGAAAGCTGCTACCCCGCCATCCCCTCCCCCACTCTTTGCGACAAAGTTTCAATTTCTTTATCAGTTCTTCTGAAATTAACGCTAAGTTGAATGGATTTAATGTCTAATCTGTTTTATCACAATACCTCGAGAATTTATCTTTATTTCCATTATTTTATTCTCGGACATGATTTTATTATATTTTTATTTGAGAATTTGTTTATTTTTATCCGGGAATCGATTTTAAGGACGCATTTATTTTGATTTGCTTACAAGAAGAATGTAATAAACAGAGCGCAAAATATTGTATAGTTGTACACCAACAACTAAGGCTCGGGAGGGGGATGATTCCAGTGGTATATCTGAATTTAGTGTAATTTAGGTACCAAATCTAGAAAATTTTTGTGACAGGTTCTTCATATCAAAAGGGTGGGGTTGATGGGGACAACAGCCACTCCAATATATAATATAATTCTCAAAATAACATAAAAAATTAATACTATAGGCTACATATAAATTAACATGAAGTTTTATTAAATGAAGCTTTTTGTTTTTAGTGAAAGTAGCAAGCAATTTGAAAACTTTCCTTTACGCCAGATTAAACTTATTAACTAGTTTGGGACACATTCATTCACCCAAGACATCAAGACGGGTAAAATTTTTTAAGCTTTATAGGTTTAAACTCTCAATGAAATTTCTTATAATTAGAGTAAATACTATACTGGTCCACTTTATTTTTTCATTTACCATGGACGAGTTTTCAATGTCAGAAAATAATATCACATTGTTACATGAACTATACCCACCTTACCCAGAATCTGGCATAAACATTTGACCTTGAATTTCACGGCTAATGAACTGAACTAACTTTGTGTTTGTTTGGCTCCCTAATAAAAAGATTTGAAAGGGATTTGATTCCTCTGAGGGTCACCCATACTAGTCCATTATAAACCTTTTTTAGTTAGTGTGGCCAAACAAAGTGTGGTCTAATATGTGGCCAATGTGTTGTTTAGAATCAAATGTGTGGTCTTGCCAAAGCTTGTAGAGCCTGGATAAGAGATCCTAATAAACGAAAGGAAACTAAAACCCCCATTCAACTTCTCCCATTTCATACTGGAGAAATTCAGTATTAATTAGATTTGCATCATCAGAAAGTATGAATTTTTTTTTATTAAATGGAGCAGATTTTCATTTAAAATTCAGGAAAAGATAAGGATAAAGGATAAAGGTTCTCCTGGGCCATTGCTGATGCATAGGACGTCGAGTTGACGTTTCAGTAGCTTAGTGTTTTTTACAGGGATAAGTAGCAAGCTTATTGCCCTTGTCAGGAAAGAATAAGACCCTAAAATTGCTCTAAATAGCTACCAGCAAAACGTTAAAAACCAGCTGAAAGCAAATATTATTTATCCATTTGAAAAGCTCGGGAGTTCCCTGTGGTGCTACCAACTTTGATTGAAGACTTTGCCAACACTGGGACGTGTCTTTTAAATCAATTTTCCCATCCAAGCGACAGATTCTTAATAGCTTCCGATGGTGGCTAATCTTTTGCAAGAATTTGCTAATAGAATATTTGTCTTTGAGACGGCTAGTCGATGCAGAGGCTTACAAAATAATTCTAAGGCATCAATTCGTCTTAATGACAAATAATATAAAAGTTTCTTCAAAACCGAGATAAAAATAAAACTAGTCTTCTTAGTACTTACATTAACCTCCTATGCTAATCTGCTTATAGAGTTTTGTAAAAAAAAAAAAAAAAAAAAAAAAAAAAAAAAAAAAAAAAAAAAAAAAACGCACTTTAGCCCAAATTTAACTTTGACCAAAACTCAGCACATTATTAATAGAAACCGGTGCATCTATACCCCCTCCCTCTCCCAAATATAAAGGGAAAAAGGATCCTAGCATAATAAACCGGACCAATGAAGAGCTAGACTATAAGACATATATAACATATAATATATAATATAATATAACATATTATAATACAACATATAACATATGTAATATAACATATAATATAATATAACATATAAGACATATAAGCCATATAAGACATTTAAGTCTTTAAAAAGACATCCGAGAAGCAACAGTGACTACTGTTTAATGGTAGTCACTACAAATTAAATTACTTTTGTTTTTTAATTTTTGTTTTACAATCATCGAATATTTTCAGAGTACAGAATTTTTAAAACTTTTTGACAATAATCATAAAGAACATATAACATAATTTAATGGCTTATATAAATGTTATAAAAGATATTTTTGTTGTTTTTCTTACTTTTGTTTTTATTTAGGCTCTGTTTTAATTTGTGCATACTGAAAATGGTGTTTTGCTCACCTTAGCTATAGCTATTTAGGTTATTTTGAATAATGGCTGACCTGAAACAGTATACAGCAGTGGCGTAATTTCGTCAAAATCCTGAGGGGGGAGTTGGAGCCAATTTTCCCGAATCAAATGGAAGTAAAACTGAAAAATGAGTCATATATTACCATAGAGGCAAAGATAAACTGAAGCGAACTGAGCTGTTTTTCTCGATATTTAAATTATACAAGCTTATCTTAACTTTGACAAGATTTTTTGCAGAAACTAAGTATCAGCTGGAGGGTGGGAGGGGCAAACTGAGGTCGGAGAGGGGGAAAAACTTGGTTTTGGAGGGGATAGTTATTCCCCTGTCCCATTACAAATTACGCCTCTGGTAAATAGTTGGTGTTATATAGGTCAAATGTATTCTACATCCCTATGAAGGTCATACAAAATTTTGCAGGGGTCGTATTTCATCTTTCCTTAATTCATGTATAAGACGATTAGAAGAGATCACGCCTTCCTCTTCTTCCGAACAAATAGCTGTTCTACACCTATGAAAAAATACTGCTTCAACAATAAAACATGAAAAGCAATGTTGTTTTACTCCAGTGTTTCTATTACTATTCGCCTAATTCACCTTATTATCCCAGAACAAAATATACTTATTGCTATTAATTGCCAATTAAGCTACTCCAATTGGGAATGGCCTTAACGGGATTGATGTCGATTAATCCAGCGGAATACAAGGCTCCTTTAGAAAGCTAATTATAATTCTAATTAGTTATTAAATAAAAATTTATAGTAGCACTGTATACCTTAAATTTACCGTATACCACCACGGTTTATCATTTACCGTTTTTCAAATCTTATTGTTATTTGGCACTATACTTATTAGCGTTAACGCAGCAAAAAGGAAATTTGAAAACCTCTAATCTTAATTGGAGCTGGGATTCCCTAAGTACTTGAGTTGTCAATAACTTGCCTAAATGAGGTGTCGATGGAACCCACGTGTTTCCTTGCTTGAATTGCGCGGTAATATTAGAGAAAGTGTGAAATGTCAATTTAATCTTGAGCTGAGTCCCATGTGTCTTCCAAACGTAAGTGATTCATTCTTCGCGCATGGCATAATGCATAGCGACTGTTGAAGAAATTTGAGAACTGAAGTATGTCAAGTGAATTTTAAGAATTCTCTTGATTGATTTAGTGACAGACGTTGAAATAATTTAAACATGATTTTGTAGCTTACGAACGCTGTCAATCAAATTGTGATTTAAACTGAATAGTTATAGGATTTTTCATTTCTAAGGTTTTATCGTTCAACCGGGTAATGCTAGGATTTTTCTTTGCCTTCTCTTTCTTGCCAAAATTATGATTTTAAAATATGTTTGTCCCTTGATTCTTGTTGGTTAAAATGTAACATACCCTAATCACTTTTCTGTCCATCTCTCTCTCTCTCTCTCTCTCTCTCTCTCTCTCTCTCGCTCTCTCTCTCTCTCTCTCCCTATATATATATATATATATATATATATATATATATATATATACTAGCTGTTGGGGTGGCGCTTCGCGCCACCCCAACACCTAGTTGGTGGGGGCGCTTCGCGCCCCCCCCCAAGCCCCCCCGCGCGCGTAAGTCGTTACGCGCCATATTAGTTACGCGCCATTGTAGTTGTGTCCCTATGTCCCACCTGTGAATATAGATAGATATATATATATATATATATATATATATATTATATATATATATATATATATATATATATATATATATATATATATATATATATATATATATATATATATATATATATATATATATATATATATATATATATATATATATATATATATATGTTTTTAACTACGTAAAACTTGCGAATATACAACATTCTTTGCTGTCCCATTGTCTGTGCATATAAATAGATTTTCAGGTTTACCGACTCTTGAACATGCAACATATAATGGTCCATGGGAAAACAATCCGTATTCAGATCTATACCTCATGATTCTAATGATTGCCCTTGAGCTTTGTTGATGGTGATTGCTAATCGACCATTCCTTGAGTCGCCATCGTCATTTATATATCCCCCTGTGCACCCCGGCGTCCCCTTTGTAGTTATGTCCCTGTGTCCCGGTCGTCATTTATATTCCCTGTGTCCCGGTCGTCATTTGTGTCCCGGTGTTCCAGTCTGTGATTTCTCTTTGAGTGTCCCGGGCGTCATTTATATTCCTTGTGTCCCGGTGTCCCGGTCGTCATTTATATCCCCCTGTGCCCCCCGGCGTCCCCATTGTAGTTGTGTCCCTGTGTCCCGGTCGTCATTTATATTCCCTGTGTCCCGGTCGTCATTTGTATCCCGGTGTCCCGGTCTGTATATACATTCGTTTTTTAGTTTTGTTTTTCTCCTTTATTTTTTTCCTTTTTTCTTTTTTTTCTTTTTTAGTTTATTTAGATTTTTAGATTTTTTAGTTTTTTTGTTAGTTTTTAGTTTTTTTGTAGTTTTTACCATTTTTTTTAGTTTTTTTAGTTTTTTTTTTTTTACTTATGTCCTGGTCGTCATTTATACTCCCTGTGTCCCGGTCGTCATTTGTGTCTCGGTGCTTTGTTGATTGCTAATTTATATTATATTTATAATTATATTTTTTATATTTATTAATATTTTTTTAGTTTTCTTTTTCTCTTATTTTTCAGTTTTTTCCTTTTTTTTAGTTTTTTCTTTTTTAGTTTTTAGTTTTTTTTTGTTTTTTACCTTTTTTTAGTTTTTTAGTTTTTTTAGTTTTTTAGCTTTTTTAGTTTTTTTATTAGTTTTTAGTTTTTTTTTTTTAGTTTTTGCCTTTTTTTAGTTTTTTCAGTTTTTTTTAGTTTTTAGTTTTTTACCTTTTTTTAGTTTTTTTTAGTTTTTTAGCTTTTCTAGTTTTTTTTCTTTTTAGTTTTTTTTTGTAGTTTTTACCTCTTTTAGTTTTTTTTCTTCTTTTGTATTAGTGTGAAATAATTCAGACGTCATATGCGGACAAACACGACGTCACTCGACAGACAGACAGACAGACATAACCCACAAACAACTTATTTTTATATATATTTATTCATATTTTTTTAGTTTTCTTTTTCTCTTTTATTTTTCAGTTTTTTCCTTTTTTTTAGTTTTTTTCTTTTTTAGTTTTTAGTTTTTTTTAGTTTTTTACCTTTTTTTATTTTTTTTAGTTTTTTTAGTTTTTTAGCTTTTTTAGTTTTTTTTATTAGTTTTTATTTTTTTTGTAGTTTTTGCCTTTTTTTATTTTTTTCAGTTTTTTTTTAGTTATTAGATTTTTACCTTTTTTTAGTTTTTTTTTAGTTTTTTAGCTTTTTTAGTTTTTTTTTCTTTTTAGTTTTTTTTGTAGTTTTTACCTTTTTTAGTTTTTTTCTTCTTTTGTATTAGTGTGAAATAATTCAGACGTCATATGCGGACAAACATGACGTCACCTGATCCATCCACAGATCCACTTTTTATATATATTTATTCATATTTTTTTAGTTTTCTTTTTCTCTTTTATTTTTCAGTTTTTTCCTTTTTTTTAGTTTTTTTCTTTTTTAGTTTTTAGTTTTTTTTAGTTTTTTACCTTTTTTTATTTTTTTTAGTTTTTTTAGTTTTTTAGCTTTTTTAGTTTTTTTATTAGTTTTTATTTTTTTTGTAGTTTTTGCCTTTTTTTATTTTTTTCAGTTTTTTTTTAGTTATTAGATTTTTACCTTTTTTTAGTTTTTTTTTAGTTTTTTAGCTTTTTTAGTTTTTTTTTCTTTTTAGTTTTTTTTGTAGTTTTTACCTTTTTTAGTTTTTTTCTTCTTTTGTATTAGTGTGAAATAATTCAGACGTCATATGCGGACAAACATGACGTCACCTGATCCATCCACAGATCCACACACAGACAACTTATTTTTATATATATAGATATATATATATATATATATATATATATATATATATATATATATATATATATATATATATATATATATATATATATATATATATATGCGTGTGTGTGTGAGTGTATGTGTGTGTGTTTGTGTGTGTTTGTGTTTGTGTGTTTGCGTTTGTGTGTGAGAGAGAGAGAGAGAGAAAGCGACAGAGAGAGGGAGAGGTTAGAAGACCATATTTTTGGTATTTTAAGGGGGATCCCCCTCCCACGTCTTTGCCATGTATAAATTATTGTTCTTCTCATTTAAAAGTTCATTACTGACAATTGTTTCTATCTATATTCTCACAAATTAAATTCTTTTAGATTCCCTTTCGTTCGATTCTTTGGTGACCTGTAAGAATTATTACAAATAACCAATTTAAAAAAAAACTTCACGCTTTTTATGTCACTTTACTTTACTATTCGAAACAGTAATTAAAATTAGCAATATTCGGCCTGAATTAGGAGATTCTTAGGATTAATTTAGCTCAATCCTTATAGTTATTATTATAGTTGGAACGATGAGAAGTACCCGGAAAAGTCGGGTCACAAATCACCAGGCTGGGGTTGGGGATAGCAACCTTTGTCCCCTTGAATATAACTTGATTTTCTTCCTAGCAGGTGGTAAGCTCAAATGAAAAAATCCTCTTTAAGGCTTTTACAATAATTATTGCCTAGGCACCACCTCGAAGAAGATCAAATGATCTGATAGAAGAAGACGTAGCCAGGGCGCTTATTCCTGGACTGGAACTAAGAAGGGAATTTCCCAGGAAACAGTGGGGCCTTTTTATGTCGGATAATGATATTCCTAAGAGCCAAATTGGAAATATGAGGATGTATTTGGCCTATTTTCAAGGTAATTAGAAATTAGACGCCAAAATTTAGTAAAGACGGAAATCATGTGTCTTTTCCTACTTTTGAACTATCCCTCCTTTTGATCCGACCATGGGCTTATAATATTATAGACCTTTATTCCTCTGATGGCCAGTATAAAAAAAGATTCTTTGCAAAAAAAGAAAAGAAAGGTTTTGTGTTAGATTCTTGTTATTCACCTTAGTTTTTGCATAATCTGACAATTGTCTTACTGACTAAGAAATAAACTTTTGGCGTTTAGACCTCGTTTGAATTGCAGTCAAAACTTGACTGACTTAACTATAGTCAGGTAAACTATAATCGACAATTGTTGTTTAGGTTCTGAGTACACTTATAATAAAGGTTATAAGTACACTTGTAACCTTAGTTATTTTTTTAAATCTGACAATTGTCTTACTAACTAAGAAATAAACTTTCGGCATTGGACCTTGTTTGAATGACAGTCAGAATTTTGACTTTGTTAACTATAGTCAGTTCAACCATAACCGACAACTGACGTTTAGGGTCTGAGTACACTTATAATCAAGTTTTGTCTTGTCCGATTAAAACCGATATGGATTAGATTAGCAGAAACTTTTAGAGGAATACAATTGAGGAATTCAGATCTAAAATTGAATTTCTCAAATATTTTAGGTTTTTGAAATTTAAACGTAAAATTTTCAAATTATTATGAAAATAAACTCTCAAAGAAGGAGTTTACACTTGTTATAACAGCTGTTTGCTTCATGTAAATTAAACAGAGACCACGTCAAGATGGACAATATAGAAGGGATAGGACCAAATTTTCATCAAGAAAGAAAAACAAATTCAGGCCAGGCGTAGCCTGTTTTCTATTTCATAAAGTGCCCCAGCTCATCCTCGGGTAGAGGTATTACTAATAAAAAGCGCAATAGGAAAAATATAAAAGCTGAATCACAAAATATTTTCAGCCCATGTAAACTTTTGAATGTAAGTCTTGGAACAGGAAACATAAAACATAATTTTAATGCAATATGGGTCAATTTTTATCTTTGAAATTTATACTGGATTCAAGCACGGGCTTGAAAAGAAAAGTATCCAATAATCAGAATCCCGTGCGAGTACTGTGTAGTTTACTAGGCTATAATTTTTCTCAAGGGGCACCACTCCTCAAGTGGGAAAAGTTGACCGCAAGTTTCCAAGTCTTGTGGGTACCCCAAAAGGGTCGAGGCAGTCTTTTACAAAGGATGTTGCCCATAGATCTGCATCTTACGCCCCGCCGCAGTGGTCCTCCTATAGAGGATCCTCCCACGATGGTGTTCTCCTTCACCATGCAATTTAACCCATTACCGGGAGAAGGATTGTAACTCATGGAGCTTGTGGACACGCCAGTAGGCCCTGTTAAGTGTACATTTAAGGGGCTATCTTCCTCCTCCACCTGTATTTATGGCCTCAGCAGAGGGTGCCCCAGTTTCTATTATGGACCCCCAGGGACAAGGTCTCCCTTTTTCTGTTCCTCCTATGAAGGTATTCTACATATTTGTGGGACATTCCTCATATCCGTTATCCTCTACCAAAACCTAACATGATTATCTAATTTAACTAACTAATGCAACTAATAAATAGTTGCAGTAAATTGCAACTTTTCTTTTAATTTAGACTGTATAGTAAAGGATAAAAATAACACATACGAGCTCTGTTGTCCTCTGCCAAAACCTATCATGCAAACTAATCATTAATTAACAAATTCAACTAATTAATATTTGTAATAAATGGCAACTTTCCTTTTAATTTATACCCTAAAATAAAGAATAAAAGAAAACACAAAAAGGTATATGATCCTCTATGATACATTATTTTCAATTTTTACTTTAAGTACTAAGTTGGATTTATAATCAACTTACTACTTGATTATCTCTGTTTTTTTATTTATATGATTAACAGGCATAAATTTCTCATGATCCAATTGAATAAAATATTAATAAATTAATTCCACCGAATTTATTGCCTAACAGATGAAGAAGAAGGCATACAATAAACATCAAACATGGAAAAATTGATTATCCAATTAGATCATGAAAAATCAATCCCTGCAGATTATACAAATCTAACAAAATAGATTTATAGTCAGATAGTAAGTTTTAAACCTTTATTTTAACCCCCTTTTAGAACCATAAATATATGAATAATGTATCACCCTTAAGGATACACAAAGGGCCCAACATTAAACTTCCAAGCAAAGCAACAATCACATCCGGAAAGAGCATAAAAAAGGGGATCAAGGGGTATGGGTAAATTTGGGGCAGTTTGAACTACTGAACCACAAACATACCACTTAATACCTCCCAGATGCTCCCCCGAACACAACGATGACTCTACTCAGAAATCCAACCCTAAACCCATTAAAGAAAATCAAAGATAATACCCTCTTCTCCTACCTCTGGCTATACAAAAGGATTAAAAACAACAGTTCTTACTTCATTATATACAGAATAATTGTAGTTAATGCATTTCAATTGAACCGTTTTACAATTTACTTCACGATCATCAATGCACCACTGCCTATAGGAAATGCTAAAAAAAATGGAATTTCCTATAAGATTGGAGCTTGAAACCTCTAAGAATGGTTCTCTGATATAATATGACTAATAAAGAGATTTCCAATTAGATCGCTTGCTTTTTTGGGAGTGTTTACCCTTTTTTCAAAAATCAGGCAGATTTTCTCAGTTTTTTATTTTGGCTGGGTAAAAATAAACCGATGGATTTCTTTTTATTTAGAATCACCATTTCTCTCAGTTTTTTCTTATAAGATTTTATAAAATATTTTTTAACAATTTTTAACTAACTATTTTTCTTAACTATTTTATAAGATTCACTTGTGACAAATTTTTTTTACAACCAGTTCATTTTATTTAGTTTAATAAAAGAATAAAAAGAATGAGGGTTAATTTGACAGCCATTTTTTTTAATGTCTGAATGTATAAGGGATTTTAGTTAAGAAAGATAATTGTCCTGTTATAAAAGAGATACATTTGGCAATTATAAAATCAAAACGTGTTATCTATGCAAACAGTATGATTTTTGAGTATCAATACTCCTTCTGTAATTTTTTTTAAGGCGTAAGAAATTACATAAGGACAAGTCTATATGTGCTATAATATAAGAAAGCAATAAATCTGTCTTTAATTTTGGTTTGAGTCTGGTTTTACTCTAAGATTATTGGCATAATAATTAAATAGAATACTGATTAAATAAATTGATCTCTTTACCAGGAATCCATGTTGTTTGAAATTTACTGTATTTTGTTTCATTTTGCAAGCAATATAATTGCTCTTTTCAAGAGTTTTCCTAAAAATAAACTTATTCCTACCGAAAAAATCCGGAAAACTATTCCCTATTAATGACCATCACTGCTATTTTGGTGTCTGGCCCCCTTTGGAGAATTTCCTGCCGGCGCCCTTGGCTAGAACAAGTTTTCCGGGTGAAGGATGACAGATTTCCAAATATTGTCCCTGTTGACCAACTGTCTATGGCTAAAGAAGCAGGATATCCCCAAATGGTGTAGGAGGATGTCGTAAAGAAAGATAAGGGAAATGGGAAGTTTTTAGGAGGTAGACTTTGAGGGAGGCTTATAGAGGTAGGAACTGAATAGATTGGAGAAAGAAGAAGCGTGCGTAGCTGCGGTTGCCTCAGGTGGCTTGGTGCTGCCTTGAGTTGTTAGTAGTAGTTGCAGTAATTTGACGATAAAATCTTCCTGTTGCTATTCATAATATTTAACATTGTTAAATACTTTCAGTAAAACATTATAATATATTTGTGATTTACTTTTCTGTAAGTATATATACTTATGCGATTAAACTGGGCCTCTTTTGTCTTGGCCACTATGTAGAAAGTATAATCCAAAACATTACAAAAATCTGAAGGTAAAAGAAAAATTTTGCAACCTCTTTAAAAGATTATTCAACCATCTATTACTAAAGATTCAACCATCTATTCAACGATCTATTACTAAATTGGAATTCAACCATCTATTACAAAATTTGTACTATAATCATGTGTATTAAATTTATTATGTTTTTTACGAATATCTTAGTAACAACAAATTGGTAGAAAAATTTTCCAAGAAACAGAAACAGCTTATATGCAATCTAAATTTTTAAATTGTTTCCTTAAAAGAACTTTCCGCAGTGATGGTGTTCTTGAAATTTGTCATTGCCATAGCAATATAAAGAAAAACGTTAAAATAAAAATTGTGCTATAGAAATGAAAATAAACTTCAAACAGGGTCGTAGCCAAGACTAAGCGAAATGTTAAAAAAAAAGAATGTTAAAGAAGATTAGCGGAATGTTATGAAAATTAGGTTCCCTGTCTTTTACTGACCGACTTCATCCGAGTTCATTGTATCTGCTTATTAAAGCAAATGGAGAGGGATAATCTAGCTCTGGTCAATGCTTTGGCAGATTTTTCAAAATCTAGGGAGGACTAATTTTGTTATTTTCTTCAATTTTGTAAAAAAATTAAAACAAATGCTTTTTCTTAAAATATCCCTCTAAAAAGGTATTCCTCACAATCCAGTTTCGCCTCCATTAAACCCTTGTCGGTTTAAAGATCGTGTAGAGTTTTTAATAGTAAGTCTTTATTCATCACAATCATCACTAGCAAAATATTCAAAACTAGCTGTTGGGGTGGCGCTTCGCGTCACCCCAACGGTGGGGGCACTTTGCACCCCCCAAGCCCCCCGCGCGCGTAAGTCGTTACGTGCCATATTAGTTACGCGCCATTGTAGTTGTGTCTCTATGTCCCACCTGTGAATATAGATATATATATATATATATATATATATATATATATATATATATATATATATATATATATATATATATATATATATATATATATATATATATATATATATATATATATATATATTATATATATATATATATATATATACATATATATATATATATATATATATATATATATATATATATATATATATATATATATATATATATATATATATATATATATATATATATATATATATATATATATGTTTTTAACTACGTAAAACTTGCGAATATACGACATTCTTTGCTGTCCCATTGTCTGTGCATATAAATAGATTGTCAGGTTTACTGACTCTTGAACATGCAACATATAATGGTCCATGGGAAAACAATCCGTATTCAGATCTATACCTCATGATTCTAATGATTGCCCTTGAGCTTTGTTGATGGTGATTGCTAATCAACGATTCCCTGTGTCGCCGTCGTCATTTATATATCCCCCTGTGCCCCCGGCGTCCCCGTTGTAGTTGTGTCCCTTTGTCCCGGTCGTCATTTATATTCCCTGTGTCCCGGTCGTCATTTGTGTCCCGGTGTCCCAGTCTGTGATTTCTCTTTGAGGGTCCCGGGCGTCATTTATATTCCTTGTGTCTCGGTGTCCCGGTCGTCATTTGCGTCCCGGTGTTCCGGTCTGTATATACATTCGTTTTGAATTGGTCTTTTTTTTTAGGTTTTAGTTTTTTACCTTTTTTTTAGTTTTTTTTAGTTGTACCTCATGATTCTAATGATTGCCCTTGAGCTTTGTTGATGGTGATTGCTAATTGAACATTCCCTGTGTCCCCGTCGTTATTTATATATCCCCCTGTGCCCCCCGGTGTCCCCGTTGTAGTTGTGTCCCTGTGTCCCGGTCGTCATTTATATTCCCTGTGTCCCGGTCGTCATTTGTATCCCGGTGTCCCGGTCTGTATATACATTCGTTTTTGAAATGGTATATGATGAAATAAATTTTTGTATTTTTTCCCTTTTTTTCTCTTTAGTTTTTTTTTTGGTTTTTACTTTTTTTAGTTTTTTAGTTTTTTTTCTTTTTAGGTTTTTTTATTTTTATTTTTTTTAGTTTTGTTTTTCTCCTTTATTTTTCATTTTTTTTTCCTTTTTTCTTTTTTTTCTTTTTTAGTTTTTTTAGTTTTTTAGCTTTTTTAGTTTTTTATTAGTTTTTAGTTTTTTTTTCTTTTAGTTTTTTTTGTAGTTTTTACCTTTTTTTTAGTTTTTTTTTACTTATGTCCTGGTCGTCATTTGTACTCCCTGTGTCCCGGTGCTTTGTTGATGGTGATTGCTAATCGAACATTCCTTGTGTCCCGGTCGCTTTCTCTTTGAGTGTCCCGGTCGTCATTTATATTCCCTATGTGCCGGTGTCCCGGTCGTCATTTGTGTCTCGATGTCCCGGTCTGTAATTTCGTCAGTCGAAAACATGACGTCAGTCGACACACAAACATGACGTCACTCGACAGACACACACACACACAGACAACTTATTTTTATATATATAGATATTGACTGGAGAGGGATAATCTAGCTCTGGTCAAGCATGTTAATTTTCTTAGGGAAAGATTATTAATTTTCTTCCGAAATTTATCATAAATTTAAACATCGTCGATATCCTCATAAGCAAACTAATCAAAAATTTATAATTAAGAATTCTAGCTCTGAATTTGTTTCTCTAAGTTTTAATGTCATTCTGCACAAAGAAAAATACAATAAAAGATAAGACGAAAGAGACATGAAACTGAAACAGATGAATGATCAACATAAACCAACCTATGTTCAACCTTTGCTTATGATATGCTTATTTGACTTTACAACTTTTGTAAAAGGTGTAAAGATTGTCAATTAGTCACGTATAGAAAGCCAAATGAAAAAGTGCCGATGAAAAAGATGCCTATTTTTGACAAGCTTTTTGAAAGAATTCCAATGGATATTGTAGGTCCACTCCCAAAACCCAGCGCAGAAAAAGATTTACTTGGGTTATTAATAAATTGGCTACAAAATACCCAAAAACCATTCCGATGCGAATTGTAAAATCACGGAAAGTCACGGAAGAATTTTCAAAATATATGTCACGTCACGGAATTCCAAAGGAAATCCTGACGGAAAATGGGATCAATTTTATATCAATCATGAAAAGAGAAATCACCAATGCAACAGCACAAACACAAAAAAAAGAGAGAGACAGAAGGAGAAAAGGAAGACTGTTTTCCTAAATTAGTGATTAATATAGACCAGCACTTGAATGAGGCCTACTCATCCATACAATCACATAGGTCAAACAGCATAGCCATACACAATCAACCATAAAGAATAATCCATGGACAGGCAGTCAAATATATATTCGAAAATTATATAAAGCTTTAGGGATTAAGCACGTATTGACTACCCATTCTCATTCTGACACAAATGGAGCAAAAGAAAGCTTTAACGGAGCACTTATCAGTATGTTGTGGTGTTTTGTAAAAGAAGATATAAATCCGTGGGACAAAATCCATTTACATTTTCAGATATTAAAGTCTCGAGTGTTATAGTCACTTGGTCATGGAAGGTTCCTCTCAAATTCTCATGCTTAAGTCTACTTACATCATAACCTTCAAGAATGTAGTTATCTTTCCTAAGTTGTCTACTGTACCTTCTGTTTCACCAATTTTTTCTGTTATTGTTGCTTCATAGCTATTTTTGCTTGCGTTTATCTTCCAGAAGATTCTCAAATCCGATTGTTATTCTCAGATCGAATAAATTCAAGAACTACATTACTCAAATGTAATGTTTATTAGCCATTATACTTCTTTCGTCAAAAGCATGCGAACAACTTCTTAGAAAAGTAAGACTATTAAATGCACTGTGGCGGCGTAATGGATGACACCAGTGGCTCTTGATCGGAAGAACTTACGTCCAATCCCACCCGTCGCAAGGAAGTTCGTATAATCGTAAAAATTGAATATTTGTTCCTTCATATTTAGGCTAAAGGCGTTTGATATTAAATAATCATGGTTGTCTATCTCGTAACCCTTCTCTTTACATTTGAGGACAAAGCCTTGATCGACCTCGGTCCGTTTAACTGCAAAACAAAAATTAAATTAACCCCTTCTTTTTATTGGACTTTTGCCTGAGATTTAAAATAGTAATAAGAAATAAATATATAATTTTTTTTATTTCATAGTAAATGAATATTAGTAAACGTAGTAGTAATGTAGTAAAGTAGTAAATATATATATATTTTTTTGTATTTCATAAGTAAATGAAAGCTACGAATACTCAAAAGCCTGAAATGTAACGTAACGATAACAAGTTATAAGGGCCAAAAATTGACCAACGGTATAACGTCACACTGTCTACTACCATGTTAAATCTCCATTCTTATGGATATTTTTTTGTGTCGTCCTCCATGTATATTTCCAAATTTTAAACTAATGACTTCACAGCGTCAATAAATAGTAGTTTTGCTTAATAAATTCTTAATAGTATCTGTACCACAGAGTTTGGGATGAAAAGAAAAGGGGCGTTATTGTTCATATGAACTAAAATTCTGTATAACGTTTAATCTTCTACGCTATCGAGGCCATCACAACCTCTACAATAAGGTTCTTTGGTGCTTAAATACTTTATATATGTTAAAAACTTAGAAACATTATATATAAATAGGAAAAGAGAAATATTACCATTGAAGTTCACTGAAAACATAGCTCCCGGTAGAATTCAACACCGTTAAATATTTCTAGTGAGGCTATTGATACCCCACCTTGCTTTTTCCATCTCTGTGCCGTTAGAGCTATGAATGTAATATTTTATGCTACATAACAAAAAATTGTCGCAATAGGTTCGGTTAAGGGGACAGAGTCGTTCTTAGTGGTGGGGGGGGCAATATAGGATTGTGTCCAGGGGATTCCCCACATTGATATAATCTTTCATTTAGATTTGGCTTTTTCGCTCATATGTGAGTTTGGACGTGGGCCCTGTAATTAATTTTCCCCAAGCACCACCACCCCAGAAACGGTTCGGTAAAGGGGGGGGGGGCTGTGTTCAATTTTGTTGGTCATATTTCAAGGAAACATCCTAATAAAATAACAAACATTTTAAGTTTAGTGCTGCTCCTTACTTTCAACTAAAAAAAAAACTCTTTTGCTACGTAATTTCTGATCGATTTTCAAATCATGCCCAAGACAAGCCAAAATATGATAAGGGGCACCAAACCCATTAACCCCCGCTGTCTTGCTCGTAAATTGTATAAATTAATAATTTTTAATTGATTGGTATCGTCCTGCTTTTTCATTTTTTCTGATTAAGAATTCAAATGTTGGATTGTATTTAAAATTTCTGACAAAGTTTGAATGTTTGAGCGAAATTCTCGATGAACACTAGTTTTATTGAGTCTTATTTATATTTCTACAACCGAATTTCGATTGGACGGAAAGGGAAATTATTTTTTGTACGGATGAAAATCCGGCGTTACTTTTGATCTTCTATGAGGCTGAAATTATAGCAACCTCTATAATAAGCTTCTTTGATGTTTAAAACAATATCCGCATTTGTTTAAACATATTGAAATATTGTCTGTAAAGAGGGTAATATAAATATTACCATTTGAAATCTCTGAAAACAAAAATCATGGTAACACTTGCCGCAGCTGGTGTGCAATTATACATCACTAAACTTAATTGCATGAAAAATGGAGTTAATCAGTTTAGTTAAACAATGCATTTTGTTTAATGTCCATATTAACCATTTGTCTGGTATAGACTATATGACTTTTCAAGAACAAATGTGCCACTGTACGGGATTAATTCCTCTGAAACTAGGAAGATATGTAGTATTTGTACAATATGTAGTATTTGATATTTTTAAATTGATTGGCTATGTCAGAATATTTGAATCAATAGTAAATTGGGTCTATCTGTTGATTCGTACTTTGGTGGCCCAAAATGGCAGAGAATGACACTTTTCCGTGGCATATTGTTTTTGATCACTTAAAATAGGCAGTAGAACTTTTAATTTTCGTTCTAGTGAGCCATCTCTTGATCTTCTAGGAGCACTAGTTAAATACGATCACCCCAGGGGAAAAACACACATCCGTGGTCTTTCTAGTGAGAAAAAACCCACCAAATTCAATATATTTGTAGACAGGAGCTTGAAAGGTTTAAGGTAAGGTTCTATGATATCGTAAGTTTGATTATGAGATTTTCATTGAGATCGCTTCACTTTTTGGGGGTCTTTTCCTTCTTATTCAAAAATAAGACAAACATTCTCAGATTCTTGGCTTTTGATGTACAACATTAAACTTTATTAAATTTATATGTTTAGAATCAGCATAAGCCGATTCTTTAGTTGTATTAATTATTATCATAATTTCTTTTGATTAAAATTGGATCGTTGCTCCTTACTTACAATTCGTTCCCACGAACTGTTTCGTCTATGAGGTGTCAGAGAGAATCACTTCATTATAATGAAGCTGTAAAATAGTTGTATATAATATTTGTTCATTTTCTACGGACTGCATGAACCCTCTCTGGAAAACATAAAACTTCATATTGTGTAGAAAGGGGCTCAAACCTACCTCCCATCGTAGAGTTTATAAACATATTGAACCTGATGATCAAATTGTTATCGATTGTTCCTTTTTATCGAATTTCTGCTTTTTTTTTCGTTTCAGTTAGTAATTAACAGTTTATCATTTATTAATTGAATTTAATTAATACATAATTTTAATCAATTCATTAATAATAACTAATTAGTAATTAAGATCTTCAATATTCCTTACCATGAACAGATTGATTTCATTTATACTCTTAGCTCAAAAAACTTTTTTATTTTGAATTTTATAGTTTAGAGCCAGTCATATGTTTTGAGTCCTTGACTATACTTTTGAAATGGCCACACAAAAATCGATTAAAAAAAAAACTAAAGCAGAAAATTAAATAGCTGTTACATACAGGGCCGTATTCAGTGGGGAGGGGGGGGGGCTAGAACCCATCCCTTCGAAATGTTTGCCTGACTCGTAAAAACGTAACAAACATGCATATAAACAAATTTGTTATGCTTTTTAAGGCTTTTTTTAACCCTCCCCCGAAAATAAAACCCTGCGCAAACACCCCTCCCCCACACACAAAAAAAATCTTAGATAAAGAAGGCCCTGATTACACAAATACCGTGTTTGATATAAATCTTCTTAAATAATTGATTAATTTTATTTAATTTATTAATATAATTAAGTAAATATTAAGCTCTTTAATATTCATTACCATGAAAAATTTAATGTCAATCTTTGCTTTTTGTTTAAAAAATTTCTATCTTATTTTATCAAACAGTTCGCGGTAATGAACTGTAAGTATGGAGCGACCAATACATTTCAAATATGTAAGTTTCATTTAGTTTAGTCTTACAAATCAAAGGTTAAAGCCTGAGAAAATTTTCCTGATTTTCAAAAAAGAGTGAGAACCTCCTTAGAAGTCATAGAACCTTAATGAAAATCACAACATCGGAATCAGCAAACCAGAAAACCTTCCCAAAGAGATTTCAATATTCTATCTAAGAAAATCTGAAATTTATACATTTTGCTAGACATAAAATCACGGATGTGTCTTTATTCATTTTTTTCCTTTCCTTTTTTCTCAGGAGCGATCGTAACGACCCAGTGGTCCTAGAATATCGTGAGAGGGCTCATTTGAATGGAAATCAGAAATTCTAGTGCCCTATCTAAGTGACCAAGAACATTGGAGGGTAGCTAAGCCCCCTCTCACGCAATTTTTCTCGAAATGGTCTGATCAAAACTTTGAGAAAGCCATTTTGTTCAGCATAGTTGAAAGGCCGAATAACTATGCCTTTGGAGATATCATGACCCCCCACAGCCCCTTGGGGAAATGTTTTAACCTATAAAATTTTCCCATTGCTTACGTACAGTATTTGTTATTTGGAAGTGTGCTTACCTTTTGTGGGGGGAGGGGTTCTGCTGGTGATGTTTTACACGGGGATAATTTTCCATGTGGAGGAGTTTCCAGGAGGTAAATTTTTCAGGGAAAATTTTGCACTAGGGAAATTTGCCAGAATTCCTACACGAAATTCTTTTTATGTCTTGCTTTCTCATTGCCAACTCAGTTTTACGCGTGGAAAAGCAAAGAGTAATTGTCCGGGGGTAAATTTTCACCAGGATCAAATTGCCTAGAGAATAATTGTGTTGGGAGGAGGGGTTTATTCGTCAAGGTGTAGCCGATTTTCTGAAGTTACTCTAAAACCGAACAGAAATCAAATAATAAAAAAACGTTTGACTCTTTCTCTTAACTCTACCTCTTAAAACAGTAAAAACCTTTAGCGTAAAGAGCGGGGCGTTGAAGAAGAAAAGCCCCTTTCATATAAGGAGTAATTTCATATAAGGAAGTATGCGCATATTGCCTTTTCGTCAGTTGTACATCACCCTCGTCATACCCTGAAAGTTTCCACTTAATATTCTTAAGCCATTCATAAAATTAAAAATCTTTATTTCGATCTGAATGTTTCTATTTCTCATAATATCAGAAAAAAACGTTATAACCGAGATTACCGAAAAAAATGAATTTAATTCAAAGAAGATGCCTGCAGTATACTGATATGCTGCAGTATTGAACTAGCTCTCAAAGGGATTACACCTATTTGAACTTTTGAATTGTTTGAACTTGGTTCCTTAGCCATGAATTAATTCAGTGACTACAGAAATTGTGCAATCTGATACTTGAATTTATCACATAATCAGATTTTTGGCGTTTTGAATTGAGAAAATTAGATACGATAGCCAAGTGTGGTATGTAGAGAAACATGGATATAATTTGCCTGCGCGTTGATTACACTTTTTAGTGTGAGAAGGATTAGCAGTTGGGCCGACCTCGCATAGTTTAGACTGATTATTTACTTGGATACATTAGTGAGGCTCGGCCCTCACGGAAAGATAAGTTACTTTCACTTTATAATCTTTCATTTACTAGGCATGAATCCTGCGAACATGAAATCGATGATTTATTCCTAGCCAAATTTGCGGGCTATACCCTCTGGCCAATTTGAATCCTAGAGGTAATGACGACGAATACCGGATACTGTAAATTTGCTGTTTTTTGCTACGGCAAAAAACACGTTTTTTGCTACGGCAAAAAAAGAGGCTGTTCCCTCTTCAACGTCCTGCTCTTTGCGCTAAAGTTTGACTATTTCTCTCAACTCTAATTTTTAAAACAGTAAGAACTTTGGCATAAAGAGCAGGGCATTGAAGAGGGAACAGCCCCTTTCATATACGGGGTAATTTCTGTTCGTTTTAAGTTTTAATGTTGCCCCATACTTTCAGTTAAAAAAACTTGTTTTTTTATTTAATTTCTGAACGTTTTTTAGTTAATCCATGTTTTGATTTCCGCTCTCCGCAGATGAATAATTAAAACAAAATTTGCATATTTATTTATTTGGCTAAATGGCTTTCCCATAGTTTTGATCGAATGATTTTGAGAAAAAAGAAGGGGGAGGAGGCCCAGTTGCCCTCCAATTTTTTGGGTACTAAAAAAGGCAACTAGAACTTTTAGTTTTTTACGAACGTTTTCATTAGTAAAAGATATATGTAACTTTCGAATTAGCTTGCGTAACAAACTTCTATATTCGTACGTTTTTATTATGTATATGAGAGGGTTCCCCCACTCGTCAAAAATTTTGTCCCCTGAATCAAATTATTAAAAATGCTTTAGCGTAAAGACTGAGGAATTAGGAGGAGGTGAACCCCTTACATGTGTAATATTTTCTGTTCGTTTTAATTTTTAATGCTACTCCTTACTTTCAGTTGAAAAAACTTTTGCATATTTATTTTTTCAGTGTTTTTTTAAATAATGCTAGAAAATGCTGCGCCCCCTTTACGGAAATCTTCTTCCCCCCTGACAAATTCCCCCATGGAAAGTATCCCCCACATAAACCCCTCTTTTCAACCCCCTCCCAGCTAAAGAATCCCCCTGAAAACGTCTGTACTCTCCCCAAAACTATTACTATATGCAAACACTGGTCAAAATTTCTAACTTGCAGCCCCTCCCACGGGGACTGTGGGGAGTAAGTCATCCCCAAAGACATAGTTATAAGGTTTTTCGACTATGCTGAATAAAATGGCAATCTCAGAATTTTGATCCGACGAATTTGGGAAAAAATGAGCGTGGGAGGGGGCCTAGGTGCCCTCCAATTTTTCGGTCACTTAAAAAGGGCACTAGAACTTTTCATTTCCGTTCGAATGAGCCCTCGTAAAATTCTAGGACCACTGGGTCGATACGATCACCCCTGGGGAAAAAAAAACAAACAAATAAACACGCATCCGTGATTTGTCTTCTGGCAAAAAAAATACAAAATTCCACATTTTTGTAGATAGGAGCTTGGAACTTGTACAGTAGGGTTCTCTGATACGCTGAATCTGATGGTGTGATTTTCGTTAAGATTCTATGACTCTTAGGGGGTGTTTTCCCCTATTTTCTAAAACAGGGCAAATTTTCTCAGGCTCGTAACTTCTGATGGGTAGGACTAAACTTTTGAATCTTATATATTTGAAATCAGCATTAAAATGCGATTCTTTTGATGTAACTATTGGTATCAAAATTTCGTTTTGGTTACTATTGAGCCGGGTCGCTCCTTACTACAGTTAGTTACCACGAACTGTTTGATATGTTTATATATGTTTGGGTCATTGATTATACTTTTGAATTGGCCACACGAGAATCGATTTTTTTTTGTTAAAGTACAAAACTAATTAACTATTACAAGCCCATGCATCTTTCAGCAAAGTTATTGAAGAAGCGAGAATCTCTGGTCAACCGCTATACGCCCTCTTGATCAAACAGTTCGTGGTAACGAACTGTAGTAAGGAGCGATATAGTAACAATAGTAACCGAAACTCTAAAAAATAGAATTTTGATACCAATAGTTACATCAAAAGAATCTCATTTTAATGCTGATTTTAAATATATAAGTTACATCAAGATCAGTTACACCCATCAAAGGTTACGAGCCTGAGAAAATTTGCCTCATTTTTGAAAATAGGGGGAAACATCCCATAAAAGTCATAGAAACTTAACAAAAATCACACCATCAGATTTAACGTATCAGAGAACCCTTTTGTAGAAGTTTCAAGCTCCTATCTACAAAATTGTGGAATTTTGCATTTTTTGCCAGAAGACAGATCACGGATGCGTGTTTATTTGTTTTTTTGTTTGTTTTTTTTTGTTGTTTTTTCCCCAGGGGTGATCGTATCGACTGCGTGGTCCTAGAATGTCGCAAGAGGGCTCATTCTAACGGAAATTAAAAGTTCTAGTTCACTTTTTAAGTGACCGGAAAAATTGAAGGGCACCTAGGCCCCCTCCCACGCTCACTTTTTCCCAAAAGTCACCGGGTCAAAATTCTGAGATAGCCATTTTATTCATCATAGTCGAAAAACCTAATAACCATGTCTTTAGGGACGACTTACTCCCCAGCAGTCCCCGTAGGAGGGGCTGCAAGTTACAAACTTTGACCTGTGTTTACATATGGTAATGGTTATTGCGAAGTGTACAGACGTCTTCAGGGGGAATTTTTTATTTAGGGGAAGATTTGAGGGGGGGGTTAAGTGGGAGGACGAAATACCCCCCTTATACACGAAATAAAAACATACGAATATAGAAGTTCGTTACGTAAATTAATTCGTAAGTTACGTATATTTTTTACCAATGAAAACGTTTGTAAAAAATTAAAAGTTGTAGTTGCTTTTTTAAGTAATCTAAAATTGGAGGGCAACTAGGTCTCCTCCCTCGCTCCTTTTTTCTCAAAATCTTCCGATTAGTTGCAATTAATTAATATGCAAATTTCGTTTTAATTATTTATTTGCGGAGAACCAAGATCAAAACACGCATTAATTCAAAAACGTCCAGAAATTAAATAAAAAAAACAAGTTTTTTTAAATGAAAGTAAGGAGTAACATTAAAACTTAAAACGAATAGAAACTACTCCGTATATGAAAGGGGCTTTTCCTCCTCAACGCCCCGCTCTTTACGCTAAAGTTTCTTACTGTTTAAAAAATAGAGTCAAGGAGGCACACTCGTGCCTCTATAAAGAGGCGACACACGACAATGTTAAGCGATCTTCGGTTCCAGTGGTCGCAGACGGATGGGGAGGAATGCATTTCGTAGCCCGAGCTCCAACTAAGAAACCTGCAAAATTTCATCCCCCTCCAATTTTTCTTTCATGGGGAAAATCTGGCCGAAAGTTTCGACCCGTCAACCCCAGCCCCCCTTTAACGTTGTCCGATCGGGCTGAAATTCACAAGTTAAGGTTCCCTAGGGCCCAGGAGCTTATCTGCGAATTTTCAGCTCGATCCGATAACTCCTTCCCTGTTTTCCAGAAACCACGCATAGCCACTTAAAATTCATTTTCTTTTTTTTCCTAGACGCCTACAGGTCATATCCGACATCGGATCTGGGTGTACGAAGACTCATTCGATGTGGAATTCTCCGAGTAAGTGCCCTTGAAAGTTTCGTAGGAAAATCTTAACCCCCTGAAAGTTTCGACCCCCTAACACCACCCCCCCTTTTAACGTTGTCCGATCGGGCTGAAATTCACAAGTTAAGGTCCTCTACGGCCCAGGAACTTATCCGCGAAATTTCAGCTCGATCCGATAACTCCTTCCCTGTTTTCCAGAAACCACGCATTAGCTATTTAATTAACGCATTTCTCTCCATAAGAGCCCATGTTAATTTGAAATTTTTAAAAGTTACTAAGAAGTTATATTTACACTCATGCATGTGTTTAGCTCAGTCGGTAGATCGTGGGACTTTTAACCCTCTGGTCAAGGGTTCAAGTCCCTTACGGGCGGTTTTTTTTCACAACATCAAAAAAATTTTGATAACACCTGGACAGCTTATCATTTGAGAGATAACAGAATATTAGCTTCTTATGAGCAAAAGAAACATTTCGGTCATTCTATCTATTTTTTTTATATTTTATACAATGATTTAAAAGCGGGGGAGTTGGGGGGCGGCAGCCACCCAACTTCCTCTCCTAATTCCTCTACGAGGAGTACTGGAATTATTAAATTACATCCACCATGGATTGTAGAAAAACGTACAGAAATAATATGAAAAAAACTTCGTTTTCTTAAAGAGTTAAAGAGGCTGCGTCCCAAAGTCGAACCTTAAAACGTACAGGAATTAGAAGAGGTAGTTTGGGGGCTGCCGCCCCCCAAACCCCCCGCTTTTAAAGACTTTTTTGTACAGGTTTTTTGTTTTTTTGCTAACCCCCCGCTCTTGACTTCGGAAAGGCCCTCTTTTAATTAACAAAAAATTGAAATGAATGAACAATGGAATAACTTCGAAAAATGTTAAACACAAAAGGACAGGAGAACCATTGCGCCGAAACTAGTAATTAGTAACAATGAAGTCCCCCCACAACAAAAAAACTGTACAAAAGGGTCTTTAAAAGCGGGGGGTTTGGGGGGCGGCAGCCCCCCAACTGCCTCTTCTAATTCCTGTACGTTTTAAGGTTCGACTTTGGGACGCAGCCTCTTTAACTCTTTAAGAAAACGAAGTTTTTTTCATATTATTAAGAGAAAGAGTCAAACTTTAGCGTAAAGACTGGAGCGTTGAGGAGGAAAAGCCCCTTTCAAATACGGAGTAATTTCTGTTCGTTTTAAGTTTTAATGTTGCTCCTTACTTTCATTTAAAAAAACTTGTTTTTTTATTTAATTGATTTCAAAGGGGCACATTTCTCGTGCATCTGCACTTCTCGCTTTAATCCATGCTGGATTGCCCCTAGCTGTCATACGAGTCCTTCGCTCTTGGCATTCTGGATTAAAGATCCATATTTGTCCGAGTTCGTCTTCATCTCAGTCCAAATTTATTCAAGTGGGTAGAGGAATTAGACAAGGAGCAATTATTTCTCCTTATATATTCAATTCATTTTTAGCTACTGCCCTTAATTCTCTTTCCTGCTCTTTTGTTTCATTATCTCGAAATTTGTCTTACATTGCATATGCTGATGACATTATCCTTCTAAGCTGGTCCAAGTCTAGTCTTGTTTCTAATTTTAATATTTTAATTAATTGTTTAAAATATTTGGGCCTTTCTATCAGTTTTGAAAAATGTCAATTTTTTGTTGTAAATTGTTTAGAGGATAATGTCAGGGCGACTCTCGATTGCGGCAATGGTGTTATTTCTTAGTCGTCGTCAATAGTCACTTATTTGGGATTACCTTATGCTGCTTCGAAAAGAGATTTTAAACTAGTCCTGGTTCAGCATGTTCAGATGAAACTACGCAAGGCATTTGGTTTTTTAATTCGTTTTCGGGGTCTTTACCGTCGGGACGTCCTTGATCGTATGTATAGCGCTGTTGCTCTGCCTCACGTATTGTTCCCGTCCCACCTCTTCCGTAATTTCGGACCTTCTGATCTTTCGCCCGTTAAAATTTCTTATTTTAAATTTTGTAAATTTTTACTTGGTTTCCCCCTTTCTTTTAGTAACACTGAGATTGTTTTAAAGCTTAAATTGAAGGATCCTGTAGTCTGTATAAAGAAAAAATATAAAACATTTGAAGATAAGGCGAAAATTAGCCTTTTAGGCAACAATTTATTTCCATTTTTTAGTAACAGTTCTAGCTCTTGATGATTTATAGGCTAAACTATTTAGCAATGTTTTTGTATCTTTTTATCTTTTTTTTAAGTGTTTGATCAATATTTGACAGGTTTTGATTGTAAGTTTTATCATTTGTCTTTTCTTTATATTATATTGTAGCGTACTCCTCATTTTTGAGGGAAATAAAGAAAGTAAATAAATAAATAAATACCGTGTTTGACGGTTACATATTCAATGAATTTGAATTCTAAATTTAATTTGAATTCAACAGACAAAGTCAAAGTTAATTCAAAACGCCTTTTTGTTCAATTAATTTAAATTAACTTTTTCCACAAGACAAGTTTTTCAAAGAAAAGTAAAGAGCTCCATTAAGTCAAGAATGAGCAAAAATAAAGCCAAATAATCTTCCAAGCGTAAAACTATCAAAAAATTACTATCAACAAATAAAAGAAACCCAAAACGAACAGAAATTAAAATAAGTATACGAGTCAAACTCAAAACGAGCAAAACTTAACATGAGTGGGGCTGATAATCCCTATGCCTTCTCAAGAGCAGAACACAATTTCACAATTTGCACTTTACAGAAAAAAAAAACGAATGACAACTTCTCAAAATGACCTGAAAAATAAAAGTTAATATGATTCCCAAATATTATATCGATACTCTTTAACAGTCTGGATACACTTAGACTCTTTTTATTTATTTAAATTGTAAGAGCAAAAGTAATAGTAGTAGTTTCTTCAAAAGTTTCAACTTAACATCCCCAGTCGTTCTCGATATATTACTGAGGTTTCTTATTGGCGACCATAAATGCAATGGCTTCTGATTTATTTTAAAGCAACATTTAGTTCTAAAGCATAATGGGCCACTTGTATAATTGTGAGGGGTTGACACGCCTAATATGCCTAAAGACAAAGTTGCTGGACCGTTCTACTATGGTGAACAAAATGGCTGTTTGTGGGAGGTTGGGACCTTTTAATTACGTTTAAAAAATGGCTATTTCAAAATTTTTTGTCGGATGTGTTTTATCGGATGTGTTTGATACAAAGAATGTTATACCAGATACACCAGAATGCCAGATAATACCAGAATATACACCAGATACACCCTTGATACACCAGACATACACCACCTTGATACACCAGAATGTATGCCAGATAATATTGAAAATACATTGTAATACGTAAGAAAATAACGGTGGCAACTGGGAGGAATGGTGGCAATCAATAATGCGAGAGAAGTAAATCTAAATAACCATTTTTACTCAAACACCACAGGAAACCTTTGCTAAGTGAAATGGAAGAAAAAAGAAATGAGCTCAGGAAAACAAATGTTGTCTACATTCTTTAATAAATATGTTCCTATAGTCAAATTTAAAGAACCTACAAGTAATATGAAAACTTTCTACTGGAAAGACATTATTGACCAAACCATACAGAATTAAAGGATAGAATGTCGTACGATAGCCATGCTCACTTAATTGAAAGCCATTGCTTTCAGGTGGCTTTATGGTTGCTAATAACTACTTAAGCACTCGAAATTTAAGCCGGAGCCACCTTACAGGTTAAGGTCACTCTCACACTTAAACTAGTCCCTTCACACTAGGTCAACGTGAAAATTCATTAAACCATCACAATCATCGACTAAAATGACCCTTATAAGCAAACTATTCGAAAATTAAATAAGTAGAATTGACTTGGAGGTTAAAGCTTTGATCAAGCGTGAAGGTCAACTAGGAAAGGTCAACTAGTTCATTTTTGAATTCTATTAATTGTTCATCCCGAAATAGCCTATTAATAACTTAACAGGGCATCTGGGAGGAATAGTGGCACTCAATAATGCGAGAGAAGTTCTATTTTTTGCTGCTATTGTCTTTTGGCTATTGACTATTCCATAGCGTAATAATAATAATGATGGTAATCGTAATAATAATGATAATAGCCTATTAATAACAATAATAGTAATAAAATGAATCAAAGTGACGTAAAATTTTATGGTGAGCTACATTCTACTTAGAATTGCCTATATTATGAAAAAAAATTTGCTCCGTAAATTTACACACTATACTGTAAAGTCTTAAGCTGCAATAGTGTGAAAGGCTCTACAGCATAGTGTGAGAGAATCATTACAATTACTTTTGTATTACTCATATTGCTTTTTACTTACAATTCATAGCCACAAACTGTTAGATCAAACACCTTACGAAATCGCTTGTGCAATTGACGAAAAAGTGCACGAAGATTGTCAAAAAACATGTTGTCTGGTCTTTTATAAATTAGTGAGCCTAAGATCACAATAGATCATACTTGCATCTTGTGACATATAAAATATGATCTTGCAAAGATGGATTACAGGAGATGAAAGGGTGGCACAGTTTGGTATCTCTTTAATAGTCGTGGGAAATAATGATCATTAATTTGTGCTTAACGGAGTAGATACAGAATACATCTGCTAGGAATAAACAAGTTGCAATAATGAGGTGACTAAAAATAGAGAAGTTTGGTGCTTGAAGTACACAAGGATGCACTAAGGGTTGTAATAAAGAGAAATTTAGGGATTGCTTGCAAAGAATCTTATGACTCAAAGACTTTTTTTTAGTGGATTAATTCAAAATAATACTCTAAAAAACAAGTCTCCGAAGAAAATCAAAGAGCCATGTTAAAATATAAAATAAGGAAATATAAACAAATAAATATAAGCGAGCAGAAGTAAGGCCATCTAATAATTCCAACTTAAAACGGACAGGAATTACTATAAAAAAAATATCTCCCATAATACTAAATACTGGATATGAGTTCATTTTGGGATGAAGGTGGTTGCAAAATTCTTTCGGGATGAAGGGTGGATTCCAGAATTTATGAAATAAAATTTTAGCTTCTGGAGCAAGGATGTGAATGAACAATCCCTGCATACTAAAATGTGGGGGATGTCTTGTGAAATTTTATTTTAATTTATTGCAAGTTGATATATTTCATGCTGGTTTATTTCAGAGTTAACTATGTAAAAGTTATGTTCCAAAATATATATTTATGCTAAAATGTAATTGGTACCTAAGAAATTGAAACGAACAAAAATAAAATGAATAACCACATCAAACATCAAACTTCTATAGACGAATAAATGATTCGAAAACAGACAAAAATTATAAACAAATAATCAAGTCAGGCTTGAAAAGAACAAAAATTACATCAAACAAAAGTAGGATTACCGCTCCTTAACCTTCTAAAGCCAAGAGCGCCATTCGTACTTTATTGAAAACAAATTGTATTTTGTGAGTATTTTTTACTTGTCAAAGTCCTTGTCGGTTATAGGAAACACTTTTAAGAAAATTAAACACTTTTAAGAACGCTTGGGTTAATTCTCAGAAAACCGGTTTCATGGCTACAAAACAAGTAATGGATGATACTATGCATTAGAATTGTATAATTTCGGCTATATATTTGCATATTAGAGATGGGGGTGGGGGTCATATAGGGTTAAGTTAGGTTGGGTTAGGCTAGGTCTCCATAATTTTGTTTCTAAAGTATTCTTTTATCATCATGTTTTGTTATTTTTTGTTAGGATTAACCTAACTTTATTTTTTGGGAGTGTTATCAATAATCGACAAATACTTGTCATAAAATAAACAACAGAACAATGACAAAGTAATATCACAAGGTTAAACAAGGTTTACAAATTACAGTGGTTCCCATGCCTCAGACTCAAATCCTCTTTTTTATTTTTTTATAAAATCCAAATTGTTATTTGCATTTTATTGAAGACGATATTTTTATTGAACATTGAGATTTCAATATGTCAAAATAGACATAGAGAACGGAAATCATCATAATAATCAAGATTGCTGGAAAGAATCGCGTAAGAAATTTTTGAGTTTTCATTGTTATAATTATAAGAAATAAATTTTGAAAAACACATCTTGTTTTCAGGAAAGCGCAGATTACAATCTGGCGTTTAGAAAGTTTAGGGGGTGGTAGCCTTACTCCTGTTTGTTGTATCTTTTATTTGTTTTAAGCATAACTTGATCATTCATTTTAGTTTCTGTATGTTCTCATGAGTACTCTACTGGTCCATACAAGTATCTATTATTAAATGCGTTTGATGTGGTTATTCAATGTTGTTTTTCCCATTGTGGTTTTACAATGAACAATTGGCTGAAATACACTTAACACGCTTCCCATAGGTCGATTGCTAGTCATACCACGCCACCACAAATGGATCCTAAAGAGAGTAAAACAATGAATATCTAATATAATAGCATTGTTGTCGTCTTTTGTATTCTGGGATCTGATTCCTCTTAGTATCTTCTTGTAATTTTCTGGGTTGCTACAGCTGATTGGAGCGAGTGTTCATGGGCTGAAGAACGTCTACTGCCAAAAGTGGCTCAAGTATTGGGACCATTGAAATAATTGGAATACGTGAGTATTGTTAAAGACTTGAGCTTGAAGAGGTATATCCACAAGCAGGGGCGAGTTGTCTTTGTTTTTTCATCTTGTGGAACAGCCCCAATACAGCAACAGAGGCTGGATGAGATTTTAGTCAAGTCAAGTTTTTTTTCTTTACCGGCGGAGGCACTGTTGGTTCTCGTCGGCCATCTGGGAGAGAGAGCAACATATACTAAACACCCTACTAACAAACAGGGAGAAGGGTGGAGACCAAGTTCTTGCTGTTTATCAACTATTTACGAATAACAGTCGTCTCAGTGAGGGTCCAGCTAAACGAAATTCCTAATACCGGTATAAAAAAAAAGAAAGAATTCTGTGCTGAGTCATTCAGTGATCTTGTAGAAGAGCTAATAAAAAATTTTCCTCAGCTTTCAAATTTTCATTTGAAAGTTAACAGAGAATGGGGGTCTGATGCAAGGAACAGTACCAGGCATCATGATGGATTGGCTTCGCTATCCTCTTTACCTCCGTCGGTGGAGGCAGTCTTACATCTTGATAATAACTAAACTTTCCCAATAGGATAGTTTAAACTTAATAATGGCAACAAATACAAAGGGTCACAGGAATCATTGGAGTAAAGAAAACAGGGTACAGTTGTGGGACGAACATGAATTAACTTCTGCTGGGTCCATATCAAGGATAGTCAAATGAGGAAGAGTTATCAGTATCAACCGATGGTGAGAACTGGCAAAAGGCTATAGAGTAGAAGCTTAGAAAGAATAAGTATTAATTTTCAATGGGGAAGAGTATCCACTTAGAGTCACATTTGGAAAAGGCTAGACCTTAGAAAAGCAATCACAATGGGCCAGGAACAGTCGTGACCTGTTGCAGACTGAGGGATCTGATTCAAGTCTCCAGTTTTAAGAAAAATCACCCTTACAACCAAACCTCCAGTCCCCCCATTCCTTGGTTCACCCTATCTATACACATCTTTAGCCCCCCTATCCAGCCACATGTCAACCCCCTTTCAAATACCCAGTGTGGTCCTCCCCCTTTTGACTAGAAAACAAATCTAGTTTCTGTCAAAAAGGTGAAGACATCCTCCTTCTTAATTTAATGGGTGGCCAAGAACGGACCCTTAAGGACGGTGCTATCTGTCATTCCAGATAGAATTTCCAAATAAGGATTATTTTTTGCATCTCTTTTTTACTTTATTATTCCTTACTTTCCCAGTAACTAAAAGTGGTTGATCTTCAAGTGGGAGCTGAATACCATTATCAGCAATATCAGACTGAGTTCTCTAATTTTAGTCTCGTTTGGCAGCTTTTTTTTATCTTTTCTAGGGGTTCTTACTCTTTGAGAAGGAATAAGGACACTAAATTCAAATTGGAACTGAAGAAGAGTACCTTCTACCCCATACTAAATTTTCAAGTTGTACTACCCCTTAGCAATTCTCTACTCTATTACAGATTTCTTTACCTTCACAGCAGAAATAAAAAATTCCTGAAAATTCAAACTTGATCCTCAGGGTCATTCATATTAATCAGATACGCAACGTATTACCCGGTGTTTATCACCCGGTGTTTTTTGAAAAACACATAGGTTTTTTAACCTTGAATAGATTACAAGCGCAAGAGGGACTTGCATTATATTTTTTTAAGGTTGTTGGATAAACAATAGTCACCCCTCCCCTGATATATCCTCCAATGCAAAATTTCTCGTCCACTTGGCCCTCTACTGTCCCTGAAAGATAAATTTTCGAAGTACTACACTGTACATTCTACAAAGTTATATTTTTAAAATACTACCTATTGCGCCTCGTAGTGTCTTAACTTACATCGCTTCTTAGATATAAAATCAAGGTGGCTCTGAAACAACATTTTTAAGACCCTGCCACTCGGTTATATTTTAAAGTCTCTCCCCATAATACTGAAAAGATCAGAAAAGATCATAATACTGAAAAGATCCCCCCAAGATGCTCCCGAACTATTGCATATATGATGGTCTGGGTATGCTTAGTGTGTTTAGTTTCACCTCAAGCATTTTAGTCGGTTTCTGAGGTCCATTTGACGCCTAAATCTCCTGTTGTAGTTTCAAATAGATCTATCAAGTCCTTTTTAAGATATTGCTCATACATTCGTTGGCTAATCTTGGCAAATGTAATGTCTTTTTCACCTGGAATAGACTCCAGTCACAATGAGACTTAAAGTACCAAAATATTTAGGTGGACTTCTGACAAAACATGGTTACTCTATTCCCTACTCCAAGCTTATGTTCAGCATCTGTATACCCATCCCCCAAAAATAAAAAACTCCTGGCAGTTTCATCTTTGTCTCTTAATCCATTCCTAAGACATTGCAGACACGCTGCCATGTGTTACCAGGTTTTAACAATCTGGCAACACATAATTTCGATCTATTTACGTTGATACTGAACCTTAAATGAAGTTCCTTAGCGGCTTTTACTTCAAAAGGGTTTAAGTTGACAAGAGGCACAGCTTTTCAAGCCCCCCCCCCCCAGTGCACATAACTTGAAGCTTCGCTGCTTCTTCATTTCGCTGTCCGACACTGAGTAAAAATGTCAAATCCATCTCCAGGCTGCACCTATATGTTAAATATTTGGTATTTTGATAGCATGGATAACTATAGTGTCTGGTTAAGTTTTAACATCTCCCCTAAGTTGTAATTCGACACCCTCAAACCCTTTCGTCAATACTCTCTGAAAGTTTCAAGTTTAAACCTCAACCCTTTCGGATGTATTGCAGTTTGACCATTTTCATAATTTGGCAGCACATGATGTGTTTTGACTTAATTCGCTGCTTAGCCGTGCATAGATTATGATTCCCATTAGAGCTCTTAGTATAAAAGGTATTGGAGGATCAGAGACTAGTACATTTTGGCCTCTTCCCTCCTAAACACAAAAATTGAAGGCCTCTTGCCCAACCTCCTCCCTTTGTTTTACCAACAAAACTTGAAAGTTTCAACTTTGTCTCCCAAGTCCTTCCAGAGGCAGTGCAGAAATACTATTTTGATGACTGCAATACAAATCTTGTCTCTCAAATTTCCTCTTTTTGCCTCCCCCAGAACAAAACTTGAGGCCTTCAACCCCTCCCATTAATATTCTGGCTTAAAATAGTGCCAGGCAACAACATTTGTCCATTTAATTTAAAGGCATTTAAAAAAGTTCAGGTTATTGTCTCTCCAGAAGTGAGAAATAATATGATAGTCTTTTGAAGAAAAATCAGAGAAAAACACAAATAAAATTAAAGCACATTTTTGAATAAGCAAGTACTGGATAATAAACCTTCTTTTTCTCTTTATTTTAACCTAAAAGGGCTGTGATTTTAGCTGTCGCAACTCCACTTCTTGATCTGTACGACCATTTTAATCTCACCTTAACAAGTTTTTCACTGGCTTCGTGCCAGAATTCCGTAATTTCCCAAGACTTTCTCGGATAAAATAGGAAAACCAAGAGATTTTTATAGTAGTATAAGAAAAAAGACGACAGTTTGATTGTTACGGGATACAAAAATATAATTAAAGGAAACACCATGAGCCTATTTGTAAGCCTTGACCACAATATCACAAGAAAATAAAATAAAAAACTGAAAATAAATATAGGACCTAAACCATAATGAGTTCCCTTTGAAAGGGTAAATTTTATCCGAATTGTGTATTAAAATATTGGAATTGGTCTTAGAAAAAAAAGCATTAAAAAAATGAACACTTCTGTTTCCAAACAAATCAAAATAAAACCAAGCGTGTCCGGTAGTGACGTAGTGGGAATGACCTTAGCTTATTGATGTGGGACCCAGAGATTTAACCTTGCTGTAGCAACAAGTGCAGTGCCGACGCAGGGACTTTAAAAGTCAAGAAGCATCTTCAGTGTGATTACTACTTTAAACAAATAATTATGTTGATTTTGAACAGTCTTTACTAAGATCTTAATAATTTTTGCTTTTAACCCTAATAGTTTGGAGCCGTAATGATTCAGAAGATTGAAATGTTTATGTAGCAAAATTGGGTTAGGGAAAAAGGGCTTTAAGTTCCTGAAATATTCTCTTAACATGCGCTAATTTTGAAACCAGTTGCAGCAAAGTTTTGAGAAGGCGCTTCGGACTTCTTAGGTTTCTAGTGTCTTATTAACATAGCAATAGAGATCGGCAGCAACCACTTGTCAATTTTGGCCATTTTGTAGCACAAAAAGAATTATCCCTACAAGCAAAGCAAATTATATCAAAAACACATTTGTATATATTTAATCAGTTTAAAATTACAGAAAGCCTTCGTTTTAGACATTTGAGTTTCTAAAAACATGCTGAAACCTAGTGAAAAGTTTTGCTCCAGGCAAATCTACAGGCAATTTATATAAAGAAAATGGTTATTATAGATGGCGTAAAACCAACGTATCACAAAATCAAAGTATAATGAAAACCGTTACACAAAAAATGGTGTTTGAATTCCACCAAAAACAGTATTTAATATTTACTCAACAGTTTAAGTGCATACCTTATACTAACATTTCAACATAAAATTTCAAAACCAAAAATGGTAAGTACACATTTTGACAAATGATATTTCCCCTTTTTCAAAGTTAAAATAATCATGACACATACCACATAAACTAGTACTGCTCTGCCTCGAAAAATTATGCAATAACTACTTGTAACTCCTTCCTTTCAGTGACCATTGGTCTTACTTCAACAGTTCGAACAGCTTTGAATCGAACCATTCTTCAAAACCAATTTATAGGAGAGAGTGGGTTAGCCATGTCAGATCTTGCTGAAACTTGAATCTTGCAAGGAATGGCATCTCTGGGATTAGAGGTACGATTTAAGCCCTAGCACAATTTCTTTTCCTCAAACCCAATGTTTTTGGGAGAAGGGTAAGTGTGGTAGAGTGTAGCTGCTTGGACTGGAATCACGCAAGGATTCTCAGTCTCAGTGGCCAAACGGATCCTATGTGGCCAAAACAGTCTCAGTGGCCAGTGGCCAAACAGTCTCAGTGGCCAAACGGTCCTATTCGAAGACTGACTCACTGAATAACGGATAAATTTCCACATAGGTCAGAAAATGAGCTGCGATCTGACTCGTAAAAAAAAGAAGAAAAAAATAGGTCCAACCATAGATATTCCTATTACCGGTCATTCTTACGACGACCGCTCCAATCTTGAATGTTTCATCCACAGCTAACACATACGTTTTTGCTAAAACTAACCAAACTTTCGACAAAAAAAGAAGAATAGGAAAAAAATAATATTTAAATAATTAAGATACAAACTGAGGTTAGTCTTAAGTCATTAAAAAAACAAAAGAAAAAAAGAAAAGTCGTAGCAGATATTTTGGAAATTACCTTAGCTAAGTCATTTTCAGCGCCAAAAAAAACGAACGAAAACACAAATATATAAAACAAAAATAACCTGTTGAAGCGAACTATACCGAAACAATAAAATCACCTCGTTTGGTTTCTTAATTATTTGCATGTTTGTTTTCTTAATATTCTTTTTTTTTAACGTAAACATTAACTTGTATCCAAATATCAATACTAATAATGCATTGAAAACATTCATCAAATGGTTCAGTTGATATTTTTTTCTTTCAATGGCATCTACCGAATTTCGTGGTTAGACGACTAATTCTAAATAGATGCCTGATAACTTGATTTTTGAGGAGGAGGAAAGGTACCTCTTATTATATTTAGATATCCTTGATGGTTTAACCACGACTGATGAGGCAAGCATTCAACAGTAGTATTAAGGGGGAACCCACTTTTAGAAATGACGTACACCATGTGGAGTGTGCCAACCGTGACAGAAATTCTGGTGAGTGTGGTGGAAACTGTGCCAAGCGCCACAGAACCGTGCAGCACACGTGATTTCCTGAGATGTGCAACCAGTTGAGGAAAGCGCGTACTCCTACAGTGAAATTAAGGTACTAAAACATATTACCTTACAGTTCAAAGGATCAGTATAGATTAGTTTCGTACTGTTAACTTAATTTCTTGGTACACACTAGGAAACGAATCTGGTTAATGAAAAAGTCCATCTTGTCAATTAGAGAGCTCTTCGAATAAGGATCTTAGTTAATCTTAAGGTGAATTGAGATAGAGAGGTAAAAGTATCTCCAAATCAGGCGCATGTAACTTGGAGGTCATAATCCAATATTATCAAGGTATCTGATTTAATTTCACTCGGTTCACTTGGTAAGCAGGCTTTTTCGCAGAAAAGGTAGCGTCTTCTTGGTAAATTGTTTAAAATTTGTAAAACATGAGCGTTCAAAAGAGACTGTACTAGGTACATTCCACTCACGCGAAAATTTCCCCAGAAAACTTCCCCAAGAAAATTCCCCCGTGGAAAACTCACCTCGGAAAATTTTCCCTGAATAATTCCCTGGGAAAAATTTCCACGTATATCTCCCCCTCAAGGAAAATTATCTTTGGCGAAATTATCTCCCTCTCCCCGTCAAATGTAGCAGTCGAAGAGAAAACATGACAAAAAAATGAAGAAGAAACGAAAGAACTTTGGAATGCCTATATTTCAGAACATAGGTTAGATATGTGATATAGAATATCCTAAACTCTTTATTCTTATACTTTCATTTATTTTAATTTTCTCATTTCGTTGTTTTAGAGGTGCAGTTACAATAGCAGGGTAAGAAAAAGGTAAAGGCAACTGATTTGAAGATATGAAATCAGGGTTGCCCTGTGATGGAAGTCGAAAGAGATAAGAGGTTGGAATTAGAAAGTGAGAGTAATAACTCCCTGAGGGCTTGGTCTTGTATAAACCAATGCTGTCACCAGCCAAAATCTTTAGGAGGGAGAATAGATTTTACCGGCTGGATGGTTATTTTCACCGACTTATTTGGGTGATATTGGCATTAAAAAAAACTTCGTTTTTTTTTGTTTTATCCTACTGAGACTGATCTTCCTTCATCGAATTTACGTCATAATTCAATTTACCCTAATAACAATAATAAAAAAAAAACAAATTTGAGCCAGTAAAATAATGGTGGTTTGCGCCACTATTTTACTGACGCAAATATTTACAGTTTGGCTGAAAAAATTTAGGGAGGGAGGGGGGCTTGGTCTTACTCACACGTGAGGCCTCTGCCAGAAACTTTGTTACATGATACCAGTTCACTCCACGAGACCAAGGACATGTCACTAGTCGTATATAATGAAATTTTCCTGTCTGATGTACCTCTAAGGGCATATTATTTCCTTTTTGTTAACACGCAGTCAAATCAAACAGTTCGTAGTAACTAACTATAGTGAGGAGCGATGCGGTTCTATAGTAAATGAAAGTCTAAAAGACGGAGTTTTGATACTAATAGAAACATCAAAAGAATTGAACTTTTATGCTGATTAAATAAAATGAACAGGTTTTTTAACTGACAGTAAGGAGCGATATTAAAACTTATCAAACAGTTCATGGTAACGAACTGTAGTAAGGAGCAACCCGGCTCAATAGTGACCAAAACTATAAAAAATGGAATTTTGATAACAATAGCTACATACAAAAAAATCGCATTTTTACTATGCTGATTTTAAATATATAAATTTTATCAAGTTTAGTCTTACCCATCAAAAGTTACGAGCCTGAGAAAATTTACCTAATTTTAGAAAATAGGGAGAAAAACCCCTAAAAGTCATAGAATCTTAACAAAAATCCACCATTAGATTTAGCGCATCAGAGAACCCTATTACCAGCCCCCACACTCATCATTTTCCCAAAGATATACAATCGAAATTTGGAGATAGCAATTTTGCTCACTGTAATTCAAGGGTCTGAAAATTATGTTTTTTAGCAAGGTAGCCCCGACCCCACAGCTTTCAGAGCAAGGGTTTTAAATTACGCCCTGGGGACATGTACAGTTTTACAGAAACTGTGGTCATATATACCTCAAAGGGGACTCATTGGATTGGTAATCAGATTTTCTACAGTCCTTTAAAGAGTCAAAGTTATCAGAGCGTAGCTACCCCCCCCCCCTACACGTCCTGTTTTCCCGGAATGTATCCAATTGAGATTTAGAGACAGTCATTTTATTCAAAATAGTCGGGATATCATATAACAAGGCTTTTTGGGTTGATAAACACCATCAAAGCCTGTGGCCAAGGGTTTTAAGCTATGTCGTGGGGGCAATTCAGGTTTCTATGAACGGGATGGTTGTTTAACTTTATAAAAGGCTCTTTTGGTTGAAAATTAGAAGTTCTAGGTCCCTTTTAAGAGTCAAAACCGATGGAAAGTATTTAGCCCCCCCCCGCAACCATTCTTGTCACCAAATAAATCTAACTGATATTATAATATAGCAGTTTTGTTCAAAATATTTCAAAGAACATATAATAATGCCTCTAGGGTATACACAACCCCCCCCCCCAACTCATTGGGGATAGGGTCGCAAGTTATGCCATGAGGGGCTGTATGGACAGTCGTATACGATGGGCGGTCGTACAAAATTCAGATGGGACTAATTTAAATTGAAATTGGAATTTATAGTGCCCTTTTTAAGATTCAAAGTTATTTGAGAGCAACCAGCGTTCCTCAAAGCTTATCACTTCTGTTTACCACCTCAAATTAAATTTTGAGATATTGATTTATTCATGATAGTTCAACAGTCCGGAAGTTATGTCTGTGAGGAAGATAACCCCCCCCCCTATAGCTCTCAGGGCAAGAGTCGTAAGTTATGTCCTGGCGACATATGAGCTTGTAATAAAAGGCGTGTTCGTATATACTTAGGAGGGGACTCATTGGATTGGTAATCAGATGTCTTAGGATCCCTTTTAAGAGTCAAAGTCATTAAAGCGCAGCGACCCCCCCCCCCTCACACACATAGGCTACACGCGTCGTGTTTTCTCGAGATGCATCCAATAGAAATTTTGAGACGATCATGTTATTCAAAATAGTCCAAACATCGTATGACAGGGCTTTGGGAATTGATACAAACCACTGGAGCCCGAGGGCGCGGGTTGTAACATTTGTCTCTTGGCCATTTAAGGTTCTTATAAAGGGATGGCTGCATGGACATTAAAGGTGACTCATTTGGTGGAAATTTGAAGTTTTAGTTCCCTCTTAAGAGTCAAAAGTGATAGTGATAAGCTAGCCCCCGCCCCCCTTCAACTACCCCTCTTTTCACCAAACGCATCCGATTGAAATAGTGCAACGACAATTTTCTTTAAAATAGTACAAGGAACATATAAAATTGCTTCTACGGTTGACATATTCCCCCAGAACCCTAAGATAAGGGCTTTAAGTTATGCCCTGGGGCATATGATGTCTTTATGGAATGGGTGATCGCATTAAACTCAGATGGGTCTCATTTGATTTCAAATTGAAAGTTATAGCGCCCTTTTTAAGATTCAGTTATGTGAGAGCAACTCTCCCCGCGCCTATCTTTCCCCTAAACAAACATTCAAACAAAGTTTGAGCCATCTATTCTTTTTCAGCATTGTTGAAATGTTCAGTAATTATGTGTTTAAGGATTTCAACCCCCCCCCCCCATCGAAGCCTCACGGCAAAGTCTGTAAGTTCTGCAATTTGTTCATTGTTTAACTATAGTATATATTATTGTGAAAAGGTGTGCATGTTTGTCTTCCACTCTCCCAAAATACAATTATTAAGATAAATATTAAGCATTAAGATGAGTCTTTCAGGAAGATTCGTCATTCGTCATTTCATTTCAAGATTAGTCATTCTCTGAACATTGACGGGAGTTTTTAACTTTCAAAACATGTTATACATATATGAGTTGTCAAAAGGGTATAACTCTGGAATGACTGAGTATACTAATTCTGAGTTTTCAGGTAATGATAAGGGAGATGATCAATTAACCAAAAACCCAATATTTGCACGCTACAACTAATACAACTACTGCTGCTTCTACTGCTATCACAAGAACTTTTACTACCACCACTACTATCACTAAAACTACTACTTCTGTACCCGAAGATGTAATTTCGTTTTGGTGCCGGATAATCCAGTGAATTCGTTAATCGAGTTTTTGAAAAACTTAAAAAGGAAACAAATTAATCATTGTCAGTTAATGTACATATGCTGATATTTATTCCTGAAATTGTTAATAATTATTTGATTTACTAAAGTTTGATTTACTAAACGAACAAAAACAAATTAAAAAAACTTTTTCCAAATAAACGAGTTTTTCGAAAAAAAGTAAAAATCTCCATTTAACCGAAAAGGAGCAAAAATAGAATCAAAAAATCTACCAAGTGTAAAATCGCCGCAAATTAGCATCAATAAATACATAAAACCAAAAACGAACAGAAATTACAATAAATAACCGGGTCAAACTAAAACCAAGCGGCAATTAAAATGAATGGGGCTTAAAATCCCTATGCCTTCCCGAGGCCAGAATATAATTTGCACTTTACTGAAAACAAAATACATTTAAAATGTTTTCACTTTGTTTTACTTGTTTAAAATGTTTTTACTAGATATATGAAAGTGGAAGTCCTCCCTGTTCCACCCTAACTACAGCAAAAGTTTATAGTACCCTTTTTAAGAGTACCAAGAGATTGGAGGGCAAGCAGCCCTTCTCTCAAGCCCATTCATTTTCCAAATGCATCCAGTCAAAATTTTGAGACAGCAATTTGTTCAGTATAGTTGAACGGTCCAGCAACTATGTCCTTAGGGATATTTGATGTGTCACTGAAAAAAAGTAAATTTTCACTGTTTTTACTTTTATAACTTTTAAATATTATTAGCATTTTGAGGAATAAAAATCAGCATATATACAGTGAGGTTTTTTATTGGACAACATAAAATGCAAATAGCGAAATGAAAGCTGACTATATTTCCTTCTTCTACTCTCCTGCTTTTTCATATTTTGCTCTCCGTTGGAAATGATTCTGCTCCGTAAGTGATTTTTCCTGTTGGAAATGATGTGAAATCAGGGCATTGTTTCTTCAACTTGCTTTTTTCGTCACTAATAAAAAGCACAATCAGCTTGTTATGCTGGAAATTTCTAATTCTTTCCTTAAAATAAAGGATTATTCTTTATTTTCAAATAGTTGGTGGTTACGAACTGTAAGCAAGGAGCAACCCGGCTCAATAGTAACCGATACTCTAAAAAACGGATACTAATTTTGTTACCAATGGATACATCAAGAGACTCAGATGTTTATGCTAATTTCAAATAATACGTTTCATTATAGTTCTGTAAGCAAGGAGTAAGCAAGGAGCGAGCCGGCTCAATAGTAACCGAAACTCTAAAAACGGATACCAATTTTGATGCCAATGGATACATTAAAAGAATCAGATGTATATGCTGATTTCAAATCTATAAGTTTCATCATAGTTCTACCAATCAAAAGTTACGAGCCGGAGAAATTTTTTGAAAATTTTTTTTTTCAAAATATTTTTGAAAAAAAGGGGGAAAAGCCCCTAAAAGTAATAAAACCTTAATGAAAATCAAACCATCAGATTAGCGTATCAGGGGACCCTACCGTAGAGATTTCAATCTGCTATCTTCAAAAGAGTGGAATTTTGTATTTTGGCAAGAAGAAAGATCACGGATACGTGTATTTTTTTCCCCTGGGGTGATTGTATTGACCCAGTGGTTGTATAGAAGCCCATAGTACCCGGGGAAGGGCTGCAAGTTATGAACTTTGTCCAATGTTTACATATAATATTGGCTATTGGGAAGCATACAGGTGTTTTAAAAGGATATTTTTCTGGTAGTAGAGGGGTGGGGGTTACTTGAGAGGATCTCTCCATGGAGGAAGTTTTCACGGGGAAGGGACATTGTCATGAAGAGGGCATCGAATTTCTCAGCGTTATTTAAAAAAATGATTGGAAATTAAAGTAAAAAAAAAATTCAACTGAGAGTAAGGAGCAACAATAAAACTTAAAATGAACAGGAATTATTACGTATATGAGGGTTTTTTCTGGTATTGGGGGGGGGGGGGTTGGGGATGACTTGGCAGGATATTTTAATGGAGGAAGTTTTCCTGGGGAAGGGACATTGCTATGAAGGGTTTCTCGGCATTATTTAAAAAAAGATCAGAAATTAAACAACAAAAAAGCAAGATTTTTCAACTGAGAGTAAGGAGCAAAATTGAAACTTAAAATTAACAAAAACTATTATGTATATGAGAGGGTTCGCCCCTTAGTCAATACCTCGCAATTTACACTAATGGTTTTTAGTACTTTCATAAGAGCTATTTATTCGAACTAAACGGTGTTTAGAATTAAGGGGTAGTTCTTAAAGAATTGGGACAAAATTCGAAATTTAGCGCAAAGAGTGAGGTATTGAATAGGGAGGGGGCAAACACCCGAATATATGCAATAAAAATATCCGAATATAGAAGCTCGTTACGTAGGTTAATTCGTAAGTAATTATATTTATTACTAGTAAAAACGTTCGTAAATAAAATTAAAAGTTCGAATGCCCTGTTTAACTAACCAAAAGAGTAAGCATCTATGCCCCCTCTCCCACCTTTTTTCCTTAAAATCGTCCGATCAAAATATTAAGGAAGCTATTTAGCCAAAACAAAGTAAAATTGATATGTAAATTTCGTTTTAATTACTCATGTAATTAAAATTACTCATGTACAATTAGCCAACATTAAAAGCTGCATTAATTCAAAAACATTCCGAAATTACAAATAAAATATATTTTTTTAACTGAAAGTAAGAGCGACATTAAAACTATTCCATTTATTCCATTTATGAAAGGGGCTGTCCTTTCCCAAGCGCCTCGCTCTTTACGCTAAAGTTTGACTCTCTCTCACAACTCTATTTTTTAAAACAAACAAAAAACATCAGCGTAAAGAAAAAATTAGCCACATGGTAAAGATGAATTCTATAATTGTTTAGTTCATTCAGGTTTTTTGTAATGTGTTAATATTTGTGATTTGGTAAAATTTATTATATTTAGTTTACCTATTGTTGCTAAAAAGAGGGATATATTAACAGGATAAGCTTGTTTTGGTGTTACTTGGTTGTTTTACATTTGCTGTTTTTTTTTCTTTCATAGGCATGTATTTTGGGGGTGATACCTGACACGGGGATGCCATGGATATTCTGTGGTAGCCACAACACTTGGCTGGGTAGAGAATTTAAAGTGGCGAAACCCTATATAGGCCAGTGTATTCTCCTGATGAGCCCTTGTGTTGGGTTGTTGCCTCTGAATTATTTGTCTTTATTATTTTTTCTATTGTTTGGTAAAGGACGACTTATACTTATTGACGACATGACTGCCTATCCATGGATTATTCTTTATGGTTGATTGTGTATGGCTATGCTGTTTGACCTATGTGATTGTCTGGATGAGTAGGGTTAAGGCCTCATTCAAGTGCTGGTCTATATTAATCACTAATTTAGGAAAACAGTCTTCCTTTTCTCCTTCTGTTTCTCTCTTTTTTTTCTTTTTTTTTTGTGCTGTTGCATTGGTGATTTCTCTTTTCATGATATATATATATATATATATATATATATATATATATATATATATATATATATATATATTATATATATAAATATTATGCGTCTGTTATTTTGTTTGCGCAAATAATAAACTGTACAAATTTAGAAACCTTCCCTTTTGCTATCCTTCAGTCTTTTAGTACTCATAGTTATTTTGTAAGGATGTTTTCAAATTATGTTAAGCAAACAGTTTCAGCGATTATGTTTATTTAAGGGAATTAGTCCCTGCTGATATGAGGTTTACTTAAGAAATCCCTTTTAAATAATGATAATGGAAAATTCTATTTAGTCTGCTCTTTTCACATAATTTAAAAAATGATTACGAAAAGAAGTCTTACAAAAAAAATCCAAGAATGTTATATAATCCTAAAATAAGGGAAAATCGTAGGCTGCTGAGCGGTGCTGAATAAGTAAAGAGCGAAATGGCTTCAATGTATTGTTTTATAATATTCTTTCTTAGCAACTCCGTATGGAATGTATAGTTTCAATACCCCTTTTAGTGTCAAAAGGCAGAGCGAACAGTATCCTTCCCCTGTCCTGTTTTGTTACTTGAGCCCCCTCCCTTTTTCCTCCCAAGGACATCTGATAAAATGTCTTAGACAACCATTTTGTTGACGATAGTGGAAAGTTATATTAAATATGACTCCTCGGATGAAATAACAACCGCAGCCCCTTGGTTGAGGGTAATGAATTATGCAAATTACTTATTCTACATTGATAGGTTTTGTAATGGAAAGAGGGGTATATTTAATCTCGGATGACCAAATAGCTCAAAACTCTCACATAAAGTTCTGTGGGATAAGAGAATCACATGTTTTGCTTTGAGTGGAAAGGCAACTATTCATTACGGGAAAGGCAACTATATATGGCTTTTGTGATTCAGGGGTCATTCTTAAGGAATTGGGACAAAATTTAAGCTTTAGTGTAAAGAGCAAGGTACTGACGAGGGGGTGAACCCCCTCATATACGTAAAAAAAAAGTGAAAATACAGAAGTTCGTTACGTAAGCTAATTTGTGAGTTACGTATATCTTTTAATAATAAAAACATTCGTAAAAAATTAAAAGTTCTAAATGCTTTTTAAGTACCAAAAAAATTGGAGGACAACTAAGCCTCCTCCCCCCCTCCTTTTTTCTCAAAATCATTCGATCAAAACTTTGAGAAAGCCATTTAGCCAAAAAAATGAATATGCTAATTTCGTTTCGATTATTCATCAGCGGAGAGCCAAAATCATCACATGCATTGATTCAAAAACGTTCAGAAATTAAATAAAAAAAACAATTTTTTTTTCAACTGAAAGTAAGGTGTGACATTAAAACTTAAAACGAACAGAAATTTCTTTGTATACGAAAGGGGCTCCTTCAGCACCCCGCTCTTTACGCTAAATGTTTTTACTGTTTTAAAAAGTACAGTTGAGAGAAAGAGTCAAACTTTAGCTTAAAGAGCGGGGTGTTGATGAGGAAGCAGTCCCTTTCATATATGAAGTAATTCCTGTTGGTTTTAAGTTTTAATGTCGCTCATTACTTTCAGTTAAAAAAACTATTTTTTTTTATTTAATTCATACATCTGAAACGACTAAAATTATTAAGTAAAAATCTAGGAGAATGTCGAAAGGGATGTTGAATTAATTCGGAAGACACCGTGTGCATCAAGGCTGTCGAAATGCCATAAATGCATTATCTCAGGAACGGACACTAAAAGCCCTTGGGGATCAAGTTGAAACTTTTGAGGCCTAATGGAGGAGGAGGGGTCAAGTGGATCTTAAGTTGTGACTTGGGAGAAAAGTATACCAAAACAGGTAACATGTATCAAGGTCATTGAAAAGCCATTTCGGCAAAACCTTGGGAAATGCTTGGAGGATGGAGTTGCAACTTTCAGTAACTATTGTAAATTGGAAGAGGCAGTGGGGAAAAGAAAATCTAAATTTTGTGTTGGGAAAGGAGAAGTGTCTAGTCAATTTTTTGTCTCCAGTTTAGACTGGTATAAAGTTTTTGCAATTTAAGCTCTTATGGGGCTCATAATTACTTTACGGTAAAATAGAGAAAACAGTCAAAATACTCTAAATGCTGCTTTTTTTCGAAATGATGTATCAGCAATATTTCACAAACGACTTATGGTATTAAGTTTTAATTTTAGGGAATACTGAGGGCAACAGGATACTGTTTTATGAATTTGGGAAAAGATTGAAGCCAAATCAAAAGACAAAATACATCTAGGGTATGCAAATACTAAATTTATAATATCCGGAGAAAAAATTGGCAGCTGAAATAAGAACTCCGAGACCTTGTGTCCTTTCTAAGAGTCAAAAGTGATAGGAGGACAACCAACCACCTTACGTAGCTTTTTTCTTCCATCCTTTACAACAACAAAACGTCCTATAAAAATGTGAGGCAGCCATTTGCTTGAAGTATATTTAAAGGTTCAGCGATTTCTTGAGGATGAGATGAACCCCACAGCTCTTGGGACAAGGCCTGTAAACTATGCAAATTTTGTATTGTTTGCCGTTAAATTTATAATGAAAAGACGGGCATATTCAACCCTAGATTTTCAATTTGCTTAAAAATTTCGGAGGTTATTTTCTGCACCAAGAAAACCATTGTTAGGAGTGAGGGCTGGTGTTACATCTGTTTTAATGGAAGCAGAAGATGATATAAATAATGACGAAGACCACACTGCCTTTCCATAATACAACAACAAAAGAGAGAATAATGAGGACTTTTTTCCCAAGACAGTAAACCAACAAAACCTATTTGAATATTTCGGCCTTATATCTAAGGGCCGTCTTCAGCATGTTCTATTTGATGAAACAATTCTAATTAGCAATGACCTAGGAATCAAACAAACTGTCCGCGAGGCAATCGAAATCAAACGAAACTTAAATAATAATACATCCGTAAATAGAGACTTGGGTGAATACACACTCATCCCTATGTGCACAAAACTAATTATAGAAAATAATCTAATTCAACATGAAACAAAAATAGGAACGAACAAAAACAAGCCCAATCCCAAAAGAACTATCAGATTAGCTGCAGAGAAGGCAAATATCGCAATAAGAAATTATGCCAATTTTTAATAAATACAGTTAGTGAAATGAATGAACCTTTTAAGTTTGTAAAATGTTAGCTTTTATCACACAGTCTTGGCTGAACTTTTCGTTAAGAAGTAATGATGCCAAGGCTATTTAAAAAAAAAAATGGATTTTTAACTGAGAACTTTTATTGTAAGTGTTTATTGTTTTTTATTTTCTTTGCTGAGTACGACCCTTAGATATGGGGCGAAATATTCAAATAGGTTTTGTTGGTTCACTGTCTTGGGAAAAAAGTCCTCATTATTCTCTCTTTTGTTTTTGCAGAAGATGATACTAATATTTAATCTTTAAATGTTAAGATACATAAAAAATGGAAAAAATAATAACCAAATTTCCCAATAACCAAATAATACTGGACAATCTTTTATAGGCATAAGGTTTTTCCTTATGCAACATTTTATTTGAGTATCCAGGATTCACCAGAGTTTTTGCAACGGATTTGAATGACTCTTTGATTAAAAACAATTTTAGTACTATATAATTTTCTGTTCAACGGTTTTGGGCTTTCAAATTAATTTGTATTTTTTATTATTTGGGAGAAAATGTTTGTGTCCTCTATTGAACGGGTGTGGGTGGCAAAAATAAGTTCTTAAAAGAAAAATAAAAACATAAAACTTCATAGAAGTTTTAAAATTAATAAAGACATATTAAGGTTATCTTGATAGGTAAACATAACCGTTATCCACACAGGGTAGCATTGCGGCCTAACAAGCTTTGAAACGAAATGAAATAAAAGTAATTATAATAATAAGTACTTGAAGACACGAAACCGAAAAGTTCAATTTAACCAAAGTCAATTTACAGCTAATAGTATACCTGGCTAAACATAATTAACTGTCTATTAACTATTAACTGTCTATAAACTATTAACTGTCATGCAGTAAGTTCATAAGTGTAAAAAGTAACAAAATACGTAATAAGGCATACGTAACTGAGTTAAATCTTATAATTATAAGAAAAGACAAAAAAAAGTTTTGATGTCTAAGTTTTAGTTTTTAATGTATATGCAAAAAACTTATGATTAGATGAAATAGAAAGTTTTAGAAAAGAAACCTCGTAAATAGGGATTTACTTATTAAGATAGACAGTTTGACCCGTTTAACCCAATAGCTCTCTCTTTTAGAAAAATTGTATTCAGAATATATTTTATTGTACTTTAAATAAACTTTATAACCTCTATTTCATTTATACAAAATATTTCTTTTAGGAACACGTTACAGTAATGTCTTTTCTGATTAGCCACTTGCCTACTAAACTGTTTTCCTTCTTTCAATATTCACTTGAAACAATGCCAAGAACATTTTATCCAAAACATTTAAGAGAATTAAGTAAAAATTCAATAAAAAAAACAAGTTTTTTTAACTGAAGGTAAGGAGCGACATCAAAACTTAAAACGAACAGAAATTACTTCGTATATGAAAGGGACTGCTTCCTCCTCGACGCCCCGCTCTTTACGCTAAAGTTTGACTCTTTCGCTCAACCCTACTTTTTAAAACAGTAAAAAACTCTCAACATATCATCCTCTCCTCAACTCCTCCCCCAACCAAAAAATCCCCCTGAAAACGTCTGTACACTTCCCAATAGCCATTACAATATGTAAGCACTGGTCAAAGTTTGTAACTTTTAGCCCCCCCCACGGGGATTGTGGGGGAGTAAGTCGTCCCAAAAGACATGTTATAGGGTTTTTCGACTACGCTGAATAAAATGACTATCTCAAGAATTTTGATCCGGTGACTTTGGGAAAATAATTAGCGTGGGAGGGGGCCTAGGTGCCCTCCAATTTTTGATCACTTAAAACGAGCACTAGAAATTTTCATTTCCGTCAGAATGAGCCCTCTCGCAACATTTTAGGACCGTTGGGTCGATATTATCACCCCTGGGGAAAAAAACAATCAAATAAACACGCATCCATGATCTGACTTCTTGCAGAAAATACAAAATTTCACATTTTCGTAGATAGGAGCTTGAAACTTATACAATAGGGTTCTCTGATACTTTGAATCTGGTGGTGTGATTAAGATTCTATGACTTTTAGGGGTGTTTCTTCATATTTTCTAAAATAAGGCAAATTTTCTCAGGCTCGTAACTTTTGATGGGTAACTTGAACTTCAGTAACTTGGGTAACTAAGATTGATGAAACTTATATATTTAAAATAAGTATTAAAAGGCAATTCTTTTGGTGTAGCTATTGGTATCAAAATTCCATTTTTTAGAGTTTTGGTTACTATTGAGCCGGGTCGCTTCTTACTACAGTTCATTACCACGAACTGTTTGATATGGGTTTTTCACAGGCCTCTAACTGACGCTTTACAAGAAATGTATTACCTTTTTAAGCCAATATTGGATGGCTTAAAAAAACTGCATTCCTTTAAAGATAGTGTTTTTTTTTTCCTTACAATCCCTAGCTGTTAATCTCCACAAAATGGCCTATCGGCCTTTCTTGTTGTCTAATCCTGAAAAATTTATTGGACTTTGCTACGATTGCTGGAGACAGATTAAGATATAAATTAGAAATACACAACAATTAGTGAAGGCATCGTTTCTTTTTTCCTTTGTTATCTCTTCCTTTTGTTAGTTTCTTATGCGCCATTGGTAGAATGCAAGTTAAGGGTAATTAGTGCCTTAAATTCACGAAAATTCAGAGGGGAGGGGCAAAAAATATTCTTTAAAATCTGTTGGGGAGAATTTGTCCTTTTTTATTTTCCCAATACCAAAAAGGAGGTATGGAAAAACTCGAAAAAAATATTTCTCAAAATCTAGGGGGAACAAAAACTTTAGGGGAGCAAATGCCCCACCAGAATTGATGCAACTGATGATAATTAGGCATATTTACAGGCTACTCAATTGCTTCCGGTCTGCTACACAATATTCTTGTATGCTGTTTTTTTTTTTTTTTTTTTTTTTTTTTTTTTTTTTTTTTTTTTTTCTATCAGAGGCGGTCATGCCCTACCTGCGTAGAGAAATACACACCTTGAATACAATATTATTATTATTTTTTTTCCCTAGTTTTTCATATGGAAGGAGTGGTCACGGAAATCTCTGAAGAGCCTCATTTGATATGAGCAATTACCCTTAATTATGTAAATTCGTTATTTCCGATAGACGGGATTTCTTTTTTGTAATTGAAATTTTGGCCACCTTCAGCTTGGTTGTCAGATCAGCTAAGGGCTCTTAGAAACTGTTCAATAGACCGTGAGTCTCAGATTTTGCCAAAAATACACTCTGGTGACAACACCGGTACCTGAGTAAATCAAAGGACGCTATGTGCACCCGAGTCTTTAAATTACCATAACGTCTTGAGAACAAGTTGACGGTTGTAACTTTCAGTGAGTGTTTGAGGGGGTCAAGTGGATCTCAGGTTTCATCAGAACAATAAAGTAAATAGCCTAAAGGCTGAACAGTTTGCCATCTTTTTGGAATTCTTTAAATGGTTTCAATTTTTAGAGGTTTTACGAGTTCAGGGTGCTAAAATAGGCTTGAAAATTAATGTTAAGAAGACTAAGTCACTAAGGCTAGGAATAAGTGAAGATGAACAGGTGACATTAGGTAACGAAAAGATTGATCAGGTTGGGAGCTTCAGTTACCTTGGTAGTATTATTAGTAAAGATGGTGGGAGCAGTGAAGATGTTAAAAGTAGAATAGCTAAAGCTCAGGGTGTTTTTTCACAGTTAAAAAAAGTTTGGAAGAATAGAAAGATAAGCCTACAAACCAAGATTAGAATATTGGAAGCTACAGTGATGACAGTGGTCAAATATGGCTCTGAAGCATGGGCACTCCGAAAAGCAGTTGAAAATTTACTAGATGTTTTCCAGAGAAATTGCCTACGGATTGTTCTGGGTACCCGGCTGACTGACCGTATTTCAAACAGTAGGTTTTACGAAAAGCGTGGTTCAATCCCGCTTTCTGGGGCTATAATGAAAGAAAGGTTGAGATGGCTAGGCCACGTTCTACGGATGAAGGATGACAGATTACCGAAGATTGTCCTTTTTGGCCAACCGTCTGGGGCTATACAGAAAGCAGGTCGTCCTTGTCTGGGTTGGGAGGATGTCATAAATAAGGATTTAAAGGAAATGGGAACTTCCTGGGAGGGTGTAAAGAGGGAGGCTTTAAATAGATTAGGTTGGAGGAGGAGCATGCGTAGCTGTGTTGGCCTCAGGCGGCTTGGTGCTGCAGTGAGTTATTAGTAGTAGTAGTAGTTTCTTATGCCCTATCTTTTTTCAGATTCAAAGACTTTTCTGTTATTGAGCTTCATTTCGTACAATATTAAGGCCAGCATTACTTGTTGGACCAGTGTCCCTCTGAAATAACAAAATTTCTTATATCAATTCATTTATATTTCATACAATTTTCTTTTTCTGTTCTCTTTAAGCTTGTATCCATTTTCCTTCTAAAGAAATTCTTGTGTACGGAAACATTGAGAATTGTTTTCGCGGGGAAAATAGGTTAAAGGTAATAATTCTTTTTCTTTGGAAAAAAAGGTCATATTTTTTTAACGATTAAGAAACTAGAATTTAAATACTTTTATATTTGTTGGGGGGGATGAGACTAAATTTTCTTTTTGCAGAAAGTATTCCTTTTTGCTGCGTACTCTTTCTTTACTGTTCCTCAAAAAGGCTCATTCTTTGATATAGCTGGACGTAAATAATGACGAAAACCACACTGCCTTTCCATAATACAACTACAGAAGAGAGAATAATGAGGACTTTTTTCCCAAGACAGTGAATCAACAAAACCTATTTGAATATTTCGGCCCTATATCTAAGGGCCGTCTTCAGCAAAGAAAATAATAAACAATAAAACACTTACAATAAAAGTTTTCGTTTAAAAATCCATTCTTTTTTTTAAATAGCCTTGGCATCATTACTTCTTAACGAAAAGTTCAGCCAAGACTGTATGATAAAAGCTAACATTTTACAAGCTAAAAAAGTTCTTTCATTGAACTAACTGTATTTATTAAAAATTGGAATGATTTCTCATTGCAATATTTGACTTGGGTGAATACACACTCAACCCTATGTACACAAAACTAATTATAGAAAATAATCTAATTTAAAATAAAAAAAAAGTAGGAACGAATAAAAACAAGCCCAATCCCAAAAGAACTACAAGATTAGCTGCAGAGAAGGCAAATATTGTAATAAGAAATTATTCCAATTTTTAATAAATACAGTTGGTTCAATGAATGAACCTCTTTAGCTTGTAAAATGTTAGCTTTTATCACACAGTCTTGGTTGAACTTTTCGTTAAGAAGTAATGATGCCAAGGCTATTTAAGAAAAAAAAAAATGGATTTTTAACCGAAAACTTTTATTGTAAGTGTTTATTGTTTATTATTTTCTTTGCTGAAGACGGCTTTATATATACCAACTAGATTATATAAGATATTTTTCCAAGTTTTCATCCATCACGATGTTTACGATTGAAAAGGATAAAGTTCAACTGGGTGCAAAGTCAATTTAGTCCCTTCTTTCGATATTAAATAAAAAAAAAAAACAAGTTTTTGTAACGGTAAGTAAGGAGCGACATTAAAACTTAAAACGAACAGAAATTACTCCGTATATGAAAGGGGCTTTTCCTCCTCAATGCCTCGCTCTTTACGCTAAAGTTTGACCCTTTCTCTTAACTCTACTTTTTAAAACAGTAAGAAACCTTAGCGTAAAGAGCGGGGCGTTAAGGAGGAAAAGCCCCTTTCATATACGGAGTACTTTCTGTTCGTTTTAAGTTTTAATGTCGCTCCTTACTTACCGTTACAAAAACTTGTTTTTTTTATTTAATTTCTGGACGTTTTTGAATTAATGCATGTTTTGATCTTAAACGAAATTTGCATATTAATTAATTGCAAATAATCGGAAGATTTTGAGAAAAAAGAAGCGAAGGAGGAGGCCTAGTTGCCCTCCAAGTTTTTGATTACTTAAAAAAGCAACTAGAACTTTTAATTTTTTACAAACGTTTTCATTGGTAAAAAATATACGTAACTTACGAATTAACTTAAGTAACGAACTTCTATATTCGTATGTTTTTATTGCGTATATGAGGGGGTTCAACCCTCGTCGATACCTCGCTCTTTACACTAAAGCTTAGATTGTGTCCAAATTCTTTAAGAATGACCCCTGAATCACAAAGGCCGTAGAATAAATAATTGAAATTACTAAATTACTTTAGCGGAAAGAGTGAGGTATAAGGAGGAGGTAAACCCCTCATTTGCGTAATAATTTTTGTTCGTTTTAAGTTTTAATGCTGCTCCTTACTCTCAGTAGAAAAATCTTTTCAAATTTATTTTTTCATTATTTTTTTCAAATAAAGCTAGAAAATCCTGCGCCCCCTTCATTGAAATTCTCTTTTACCATGAAAAGTCTCTCCATGGAAATATCCTCCCACGTAACCCCCCCTCAACTTTCCCCCTTAAACAAAAAAAATCCCCCTGAAAACGTCTGTACACTTCCCAGTAACCATTACTATATGTAAATACAGGTCAAAGTTTTCAACTTGTAGCCCCTCCCATGGGGACTGAGGGGGAGTAAGTCGTCTCTAAAGACATTGTTATTAAGATTTTTGATTATGGTGAATAAAATGGCTATCTCAGAATTTCTATCTGGTGACTTTGGGGAAAAAATGAGCATGGGAGGGGGCCTAGGTGCCCTCCAATTTTTTTGGTCACTTAAAAAGGGCACTAGAACTTTTAATTTCCGTTAGGTTGAACCCTCTCGCAAGATTCTAGGACCACTCAGTCAATACGACCACCCCTGGGGAAAAAAACAACAAAAAAAGAAAAACAAATAAACAAGAAAACAAATAAACACGCATCCGTGATCTGTCTTCTGGCAAAAAATAAAATTTCTACTTCTCATTTTATGCAGCATTGAAGTAGTTGAAAGTCATTTAGTTTAATAGTTGAAAGTCATTAGAGGGCAACCATCTCCCCATCCCATCATTTTCCGAAATACATCCAATCAAAATTGAGATATCTATTTTGTTCAGCATAGTTGAAAGGTCCAGTAATTTTGTTTTTGGGGATGACCACCCCTCGAGATCCCTCAGGGCAAGGGTTATAATTTATGCTCCAGGGATATATGAGGTTTATATCTGCCCCAATGGCTGTATAAACTTCCAGGGGCTCACTAGATCGAAAATCAGAGTTTCTAGTGCCCTTTTTAGGAGTACTGAATAAAAAAAACAAGTTTTTTTAAATGAAAGTAAGGAGCGAAATTAAAAATTAAAACGAACAGAAATTACTCCGTATATGAAAGGGGCTTTTCCTCCTCAACGCCTCGCTCTTTACGCTAAAATTTGACTCTTTCTCTTAATTCTACTTTGAAAACAATAAAAAACTTTAGCGTAAAAGGCGGGGTGATGAGGAGGAAAATATCCTTTCATATACGGAGTAATCTCTGTTCGTTTTAAGTTTTAATGTGGCTCCTTACTTTCATTTAACAAAAACTTGTTTGTTTATTTAATTTCTGGACGTTTTTGAATTAATGCATGTTTTGATCTTGGCTCATCGCACATAAATAATTACAACGAAATTTGTATATTAATTTTTTTTTGGCTAAATGGCTTTCTCATAGTTTTAATCGGAAGATTATGAGGAAAAAGGAGCAAGGGAGGAGGCCTAGTTGCCCTCCAATTTTTTGATTATTTAAAAAGGCAACTAGAACTTCAATTTTTTACGAACGTTTTCATTAGTAAAAAATATACTCAACTTACGAATTAACTTACGTAACGAACTTCTCTATTTGTATATTTTTTAATAAATAGTTGAAATTACTAAAGATACTTTAGCGTAAAGAGCGAGGTATTACGAGGAGGTAAACCCCTAATATGCGTAATAATTTCCGTTCGTTTTAAGTTTTAATGCTGCTTCTCACTTTCAGTAGAAAAAACTTCTCATATTTATTTTTTTATTTTTTTTCTAAATAATGCTAGAAAATCCTTCGCCCCCTTCATTGAAAATCTCTTCCCCATGAGAAGTTCCTCCATGGGAAAATCCTCCCACGTAATCCCCCTCCCTCAACTCTTCCCACCCAAACCAAAACAATCCCCCTGAAAACGTCTGTACAATTCCCAGTAACCATTGCTTTATGTAAACACAGGTCAAAGTTTGTAACATGCAGTCCTTTCCACCGGGACTGCGGAACAGTAAGTCGTCCCCAAAGACATAGTTATTAGGTTTTTCGAATATGGTGAATAAGATGGCTATCACAAAATTTTGATCCGTTAACTTTAGGGAAAAATTGAGTGTGGGAGGGAGCCTAGGTGCCCTTTAAATTTTTCTTTCGATTGAAAAGGGCATTAGAACTTTTAATTTACGTTAGAATGAGCCCTGTTGCGACATTCTAGGATCACTGAGTCGGTACGATCACCCCTGAAAAAAAATAAATCATGCATTCGTGATTTGTCTTCTGGCAATACGCTGAATCTGATGGTGTGGTTTTTGTTTAAGATTGTATGACTTTTAGGGGGTGTTTTCCCCTATTTTCTAAAATGAGTCAAATTTTCTCAGGCTCGTAACTTTTGATGGGTTAGACTAACCTTGATTAAACATATATTTAAAATTAGCATTATATTGCGATTCTTTTGATGTAACTAATGATGGTATCAAAACTCTATTTTTTGGAGTTTTGGTTACTATTGAGCCAGGCTGCTCCTTACTACAGTTCTTTACCACGAACTGTTTGAAAAGTGATTGGAGGGCAACTAGTCCCCTAAGTCCACGAGTTGTAAGAGTTGTAAGTTATGCCCCAGGAGCATAAAAGGTTTTCATTGAAATGATTGTCTTATAAACTTTATAGGAGGCTCAGTTTAATGGAAAGGTAAAGTTCTTTTCTGTTTTAAGATTTAAAAGTGATGGAGGGCAACCAGCCTCCCCCTCGGCACTCGCTTTTCCCCAAACACATGTAATCGAAATTGTGAGGTAGCCATTTCGTTCACAATAGTCCGAAGGACATATAATGGTGCCTCTAGAGTGGACAAAGCCCCCACCCCCAGAGACCAAGGGTAAAGGTTTTTAAATTAATCCCAGAGACATATAACTTTCTATGGAGCGGTTGCCCGTATAATGGTGTGGCCGTTAAATGGAAAATATCACTAAAATCGTGCACTTCTGGCATATGAGCAATATCAAACAGTTCGTGGTAACGAACTTTAGCAAGGAGCAACCCGGCTCAATAGTAACCGAAACTCTAAAAACCGGAATTTTTATAACAATAATTACATCAAAAGAATCGAATTTTAATACTGAATTTAAATATATAAGTTTCATTAAATTTGAACTTACCCATCAAAAGCAAAGAGCCTGAGAAAATTTGCTTTATTTTAGAAAATAGGGGGAAACATTCCTTAAAAGTCATAGAATCTTAACGAAAATCACACCATCAGATTCAGCGTAACAGAGAATCCTACAGTAGAAGTTTCAAGCTCCTATCTACAAAAATGTGGAATCTTGCATTTTTTTGCCACAAGACAGATCACGGATACGTGTTTATTTGTTTGTTTTTTCCCCAGGGGTGATCGTATCCATCCAGCGGTCCAAGAATGTCGTGCGAGGGCCCATTCTAACTGAAATTAAAAGTTCTAGTTCCCTTTTTTAGTGACCAAAAAAATTGGAAGGCATCTAGGCCCCCTCCCACGCTCATGCTTTTCCCTAATTCATTGGATCAAAATTCTGAAATGGCCATTTTATTCAGCGTAGTCGAAAAACTAAATTAGTATGTTTTTGGGACGCCTTACTTCCCCACAGTTCCATTTGGAGGGGCTGCAAGTTACAAACTTCGACCGGTGTTTACACATAGTAATGGTTATTGGGAAGTGTACAGACGCTTTAAGGGGGATTTTTTTTTGGTTTGGGGGAGGTGTTGAGGGGAGGGGGATTTTGCCTGAAGGGGGCGCAGGATTTTTTTGGCATTTTTCTTAAAGAAGAATGAAAAAATAAATACGAAAAAGTTTTTTCAATTGAAAGTAAGGAGCGACATTAAAACTTAAAGCGAACAGAAATTATTACGCATATGGGGGGTCCACCTCCTCCTAATACCTCGCTGTTTCCACTAAAATAATTTTATTAATTTCAACTATCTATTCTATGGCCTTTATGATTCAGGGGTCATTCTTAAGGCATTGGGACAAAATTTAAACTTTAGGGTAAAGAGCATGGTATTAACGAGGGGGTGAACCCGCTCATATACGTAATAAAAACATACGAATATAGAAGTTCGTTACAAAAGTTAATTCGCAAGTTATGTATATTTTTACTAGTAAAACTGTTCGTAAAAAATTAAAAGTTCTAGTTGCCTTTTTAAATAATCAAAAATGGAGCGTAACTAGGCCTACTCCCCCGCTTCTTTTTTCTCAACATCGTCCGATCAAAACTATGAGAAAGCTATTTTGCCATAAAAATAGATCAATATATAAATTTCGTTTCAATTATTCATGTGCGGTGAGGCAAAATCAAAACATATATCATTTAAAAAATCTTCAGAAATTAAATTAAAAAAACAAGTTTTTTTTTAACTGAAAGTAAGGAGCGAGATTAAAAGTTAACACGAACAAAAATTAATCCGCACATGAAAGGGGCTGTTTTCTCCTCAGCGCCCCACTCTTTACGCTAAATTGTTTTATTGTTTTAAAAAGTAGAGTTGAGAGAAAGAGTCAAACTTAAGCGTAAAGACCGGGGCGTTGAGGAGGGAACAGCCTCTTTCATATACGGAGTAATTTTTGTTCGCTTTAAGGTTTGATCTCGCTCCTTATTTTCAGTTAAAAAACCTTGTTTTTTTATATTTAATCTTAAGAACAGTTCCGTGTATGTAGCTGAAACTAACAGGGCTTGGTTTGGGGTACGTTGAAATAATCAAAAGACAATATTTGCATCCAATTGCTAGTGCTTCTGCTCATACTACTCTTTGTGCAACTATTATTACTACTTCTATTACTACTACTGCCACTAAAGCTAAGGCAACTACTATCAATTTTACTGCTACTACTACTACTGCCACTGCTATTACTGCAGGCGCTACTGCAATTACTACCAAAGTTAAGAATATTAAGGCGAAAGATTTGGAGAATATTGAAACCGTATTGAACTAAATAGAAACACACTATACCCACACAGGTTATCAGACGGATGTATCGGAAATGCTCCAGGATTTGCTGATGGTATTAACTTTAAACTTTTAGTGTCTGTTGTAGGGTATGTTGAAGAAACCAAAGGAAGAAGCTGTTCCTTAAGTAGTCGGTTCTTGGCGCGTCGTCCTTTAGATAATTAAATAAAAAAAACAAGTTTTTTTTAACGGAAAGTAAGGAGCGACATTAAAAACTAAAACGGACAGAAATTACTTCATATGTGAAAGGGACTGCTTCCTCATCAACGCCCCGCTCTTTACGTTAAAGCTTGACTCTTTCTCTTAACTCTGCTTTTTAAAACAGTAAGAAACTTTAGCGTAAAGAGCGGGGCGTTGATGAGGAAGCAGCTCCTTTCACATATGAAGTAATTTCTGTTCGTTTTAAGTTTTAATGTCGCTCCCTAGTTTCCGTTGAAAAAAACTTGTTTTTTTTGTTTAATTTCTGAACGTTTTTGAATCAATGCATGTTTTGATTTTGGCTCTCCACAGATGAATAATTAAAACGAAATTTACATATTTATTTTTTTGGCTAAATGGCTTTCTCATTGTCTTGATCGAACGATTTTGAGAAAAAAAGAAGCGGGGGAGGAGGCTTAGTTGCCCTCCGGTTTTTTGGTTACGGTTTATTAGTAAAAGATGTACGTAACTTATAAACTAGCTTACGTAACAAACTTCTGCGTTCTCATGTTTTTATTACGTATATGAGAGGGTTCACCCCTCGTCAATACCTTGCTCTTTACACTAAAGCTTAACTTTTAAATTAAATTAAACAAAAACCGTAGAATAAATAGTTGAAACTACTAAAAATACTTTAGCGTAGAGAGCGAGGTATTAAGAGAAGGTGAGCCCATCATATGCGTTGTAATTTCTGTTTGTTTTAAGTGGTTTTAATTCTGCCCCTTACTTTCAGTTGAAAAAACTCTTTCATATTTATTTTTTCATTTTTTTTTTTAATAATGCTAGAAAATCCTGCACTCCCTTCATGGAAATTTTCTTCCCCCATGATAAATTTCTCCAAGGAAAGTTCCCCTATTTTTCCTGTATTATTTCCTATTTTTCCTATCCTCCTCTTTTCAACCCCCCCTCAAAAAAAATCCCCCTAAAAACGTCTGTACACTTCCAAATAACCACTACTATATGTAAGCACTGGTGGAAGTTTTTAACTTGTAGCCCCTCCCACGGGGACTGTGGGGAGTAAGTCGTCCCCAAAGACACAGTTATAAGGTTTTTCGACTACGCTGAATAAAATGGCTATCTTAAAATTTTGATCCGGTGACTTTGGGAAAATAATTAGCGTGGGAGGGGGCCTAGGTGTCCTCCAATTTTTTTTGGTCACTGAAAAGGGCACTAGAACTTTTCATTTCCGTTAGAATGAGCCCTTTTGCGAGATTTTAGGACCACTGGGCCGATACGATCACCCCTGAAAAAAATAAATAAATAAATAAACACGCATCCGTGATCTGCCTTCTGGCAAAAATCACACAATTCCACATTTTTGTAGATAGGAGCTTGAAACTTCTACAATAGGGTTCTCTGATACGCTGAATCTGATGGTGTGACATGACTTTTTTTTATTCTATGACTTTTAGGAGGTGTTTTCGCCTATTTTCTAAAATAAGGCAAATTTTTGCAGGCTCGCAACTTTTGATGGGTAAGTCTAAACTTAATGAAACTTATATATTTAAAATCAGCATTAAAATGCAATTCTTTTGATGTAACTATTGTTATACAAATTCGGTTCTTGGAGTTTTGGTTACTATTGAGCCAGGTCGTTCCTTACTACAGTTCGTTACCACGAACTGTTTGATTGGACCGAGCTTTATACATTCTTATCTGCCCTGATGGCTGAACAACGGGGAGAAAAATATGAGAGAGTTCATCTGAGGAAGGCAAATTCATATGCTCGTAGAAAACAACCATCGAGGATACCTCAAGCCTTTCATTTAAAAGCTGGAATGAGGATGGTCTGGAAGCGCGGTCCAACCTATTTGCCTTATTCTTAATCTTCTGGAGCAATTCCATGTTCAGCAGTGGGTCTGAAGCGGGACTTGAAGAGTTGAATAATAAAGCTGGATGGGAAAAGGTTTTTGCAGCGAAGAATAACTCCCAGCTTCCTTGCAGAGGAAGTTCTCACCCTATCAAGGTAATTATCCCAAGAGAGATTGGTGGAGAAATGAATCCCCAGTAGACGAAGCTTGTTGATTCTCTTTATAGTGTCATTTTGGAAAATGAGACTTGTGTGCTCACGTGGCACCTTTGGTTTTGTAGTAAGAAGCTCTTTCGTTTTTGATGTATTAAAGTTCAACATCCATCTATCAAACCGCTTTTTAATTTTATAAAGAGACGCCTCTAGGGAAAGGGATACTGGTGTCGGGTCTTTGTTTTTCGGGTTGGCTGAGTGCGTAGTGGTATCGACGGGAAAGTGATATAGAGGCCTTGCGAGACTGTCTCCTATGTCGTTTATTAAGATGAAGAAAGGTGTAAGTCCCAAGACACAGCCATGTTAAGTCCCTGCTTTCACTAAATCTTCGCGGAAAAACCCATCAAAAACAATCTGCAGTGAACGATCAGATAGAAAGCTGTCAATTACTTCTAACAAACATCCACGCATATCATAGGCATGGAGTTTATTTATCAGGCCATGGTTCCATACTCTGTCGGAGGCCTTTGCAATAATAGCCTAGTGTCATACCCTATTGCCAGAATTTCAATCCATTAATGATGCGGGTCTATAGTCTAATGTTAAGCGTTTGCACTGGAATCCATATTGGCGATCGTCTCGAAGGTCATTTGATTCCAGGAGCTGTTGAAATGTATTATTTGAGACACTCTTATAGACATTGCCAAGGCAGGAGAGGAGGCTAATAGGCCTACAGAAGCCCACATTTGTTAGACCACCATCTGGATTTAGGGTAAGTATAACATGGGCAAACTTATATTATTTCGGGAAGGTTTTGGAGCGAAAGTATATCCACAAGAGCAGTGACAAAGGTAGTCCTACAGCTATTTTAGCACTGCTGAATATCAGGACACCTTGTGGTATGTTGTCAGAACCTCTGGATTTGGTCACATAAAGATGCCCTACAAAGTGAAAGATTTTAGAATTAAAAATATTCACACGATCCAGAACAGTCTTGGTTCGGTCAAAAAAATTTGGTACTTTTCTATTGTCGTCGTCCAAATTTGAGAATACAGCAAAAGCCTCAACAAGAGCATCAGCCTTTGCCTGTGGATCTTGTACCACAGTCCCATTAATCTGTAGAGAAGAAATTAAGATCTTGTTTGGTGATGGTAAAGCCTCCTTGGCAATTCTCTACCAACTCTTTGCCGAAGCATATTGAAGCTTGGTGGCAAATTCCTTCTTATGCTGAAACAAAAATTGCCGAATACCAAGAACTACATTTTGGCGCATGTTGATGAATGCAATTCTGTCCTCTTCACTCTTTGAAAGTAGCCATCACTTATGTACCTTTTTATTGACTCGGATAGTCTTCTTACACTGGGAAATGAACCATGGTTTGTCCTTACTGGACTCCTGGATCCACTTTGAAGGGACATGTTTTTCGACAAAATCAACTTTGGCCTGCTGGTACTTCTCTGCAGCTTTTTCTGGGCTTTCTAGAAGGAAGGATCTCCACTGCTGAGAACAAAGAGTGTTTCTCAAACCGTCCCAATTACCTCTATTATATTGCCGGATTGTTCGTTCATGCTTTGTTGAAGGGTGAATGAGAAGGTTTCCATGTGCAGTGATTGCATCATGGTAACTTGTGAAAGCATCAAGTTCTACGTTAAAGCAGTCAGGGTGATCTCTAAAGAAGATGTCAAGGCCAGATTGATCCGTTTTGGCCGTGATACATGTCAAAATAGACCAATTGTTCCAGCCTATAAGAGAGAGATAGATCATACGCGTACGCCCCCTCCTTATCAGTATTGCTGCTGCAAAGCCACACGCTATGATGGAATTTGAAGTCTCTATGTAGGATAATGGCAAACTTAGTTTACTTGCCTCAAATGTATTTGAGGGAGGCTTTAAGGTAGCTGGTGATCAAGCAGGCTAGTGGGCTATGCAAGGTACCTCCAATCACAGACATATTGGGGAGGGTAACCCTAACCGACAAAGCCTCTTGCTAAATATGATATATTTAGACATGAATATGAAATATGGCTCTGTAGGTAAATAGCAACATCTTCTCCTTCCATATTTAGTGCCGTGACTACTTTCACTATTTCGCCTGAGGAGAGTGCATCCATGAATCGCAACCTCATTTCTCTGTATTTAATGGTTGAGATTGGTCTCAGTGATGCACGTGATAGATGGTTTGAACGACTTCACTAAATATAGGAACTGGCTAAACTTTAGATCTGATTGACGTATATTGCAGCGGGCTACCGTAAACAGGTCCATTTGGAAGTTCGGTGGTCGTACTACAGGTCGTCTCCGAAAAAGCTATTTGATCTGAGGGTTTTTTATTATTGTCAACTACAACCAGGTGAAAGAAGCTTTATCGGGTGGCTAGCAAAAAAAAACTATACATAAATGGCCATGCATCATTAGACAGGAAACAGTGAAACCTGCCAATGCAACTCATTACCACATCTTCATTATGAAGATGGTACACTATAATGGGTCAAAAGTCATCACAAGTGCCTCCTACCCTGAAAAACTTGAAAAGAATAGGAATAATAACTTGCAGATGTTTGGCTAATACCCTGCTCCATCCAGTAAACCTTTTAAAGGAAGCTGCTTTGTGGGGCTTTACTGAAAACCAAATTGATTACAAACATTTTTTTCGTAACCCTAGCTCTGAAAAAAAAAATGAGTAAATCTTGAATTGCTGAGATTTTCAGAAATTATTATCATTACATACTAAACAATCAGTTTATGTTCTTTATTTCTTTTCAATCATTTTGATTGTTACAGTAATTTTATCTTTTATTTTTTGTCAATATTTGAAAAGCTAAACCGCACTGATTAAAACGTATAGTTTTTGGTAAAAAAAAAAGTACCCAGTGCCTTTAGAGCGTTTATGAATTGGATCGGGAGTAAATTGCCAAAATCTTGTTTGTCGTGATTTCTGTTCGTTCTAAGTTTGACTTGAGCATTCAGTTTAAATTCAGCTCGTTTCAGAATTTTTTTATTCAACTATTTCTTATTATACTTTATTTATTCTCGTCTTAAACTTTAATATGGCTCTTTGATTTTGTTTGAAAATCTTCTTTTATTTGTATTTTTTTTTTCATCATGATAATAAGAAAACTTTTTCTGTTAGTTTTGAAATTTATATTCTACTACAAAGTAATTTCTGCTCGTTTCAGGTTTGACTTTTTACACAATTCTATTTTTAATCCATTTAGTTTTTTTCCTATTTATTTTTTTTATTCCGTTGCAATAAACAACATGAATCATATGAGCAATATAAGCAGTCCTTAAAGAAAAGTAAAATGCTTCAAGAGCGGTTTGCGTCAAGGGAGACAATAAAATCTAAAAGATAATTTGGTGTGAGGATGTGTGCATCGCTCACCCACGTTTAACTCAACTTTATTGAGTTTAGCCCATTTAAGTCGACCATCTCTAAAATAAATCCTCATTCAACGCAATCTCATTTAACTCAGCTTCATTTTAACTCAACCTTCGTTTAACTCGACGTCTATTCGTGTAAACACTATTCAACTCAACAACATCAAAATAAACCCTCTATGTAACTCAGCCCAAGTCTAACTCGACCCTCATCCAGTCCAACCCCATTCAACTCAACCCGTGCTCAATTCATCCCCATACCAACAAAAACCTGTTTAGCTCAACTTCCAAGCAACTGAGCTCTTCTTTCAATTTGGTTTCATTCAAAATTACCTGTTGCAGGAGTTGAGCTGAATGGGGTTGAGTTGATTGGAGGTTGAGATATACAGGGGTTAAGATGAACGGGGGTTGATTTGGTACGAGGGTTGAGGGAACAATTATTGAGTTAAATGGTTGAGTTCAGCGGGGATCAGTTAAAAGTGGTTGAGTCAAATGGAAACTTAATGTTAGAGGTGAAGTTTAAAATTTCGTCAATAAAAAGAGAGAGAAAAAAATAAGCTAAAGAAGTCTCACTTTTTGGCAGTCTTACTTTTTGAGTGTTTGTGGTTTAGTTTAGGCAATGATCCTGAAAATATTCTTCAGAACCTTTTAGCGGCTAATGACCTGGAATGTCGTTCCCATTACCAAGTAAATGTGTCTGAAGATGAATTGAAGCAACAATAGAATGGCTATTAGAAAGCTAATAGTCAATTCAATCAAGTGGAAGTCCAAAAGATAAGAAGAAACCCCATTTCATATTATGAAAAGAAATATCTCCAATATCATTATACGGCCTAGAAAGATGTTTTGTGGTTTTTTGGGAAAGTACAGAATTTAAACAGACAATTTTACAGCAATTCTATATTTGACTACATAAATTGATTCTAAATTTTTCAAAGTAATAATGCTAAAAAGTTGCATTTTATTAATTTACATTGCTTGATTTATATTTTATTTTAACAATTAGACTAATGTGCTGGCGGGTTGGATGAATGTAAAAATAAGTTATGTTTAGTCGATGGGTAAGGGACGATGATAAAAAAGTGCTTAGGGATATTTTAAACTATTATTCAGCACTGACTGAAAAGACATTATAATATATTATGATATATTATATATATAATAATATATAATAATATATATAATAATATATTATGCTCAACATTTTTCTTGAAACTAATCATTTAACATGCTGCACTCCATATTTTAAAAAGAAAACTGCTAATATCAACCTTTATTTTGTGGAGTTTGTCACAGCCAAACGGTATACCCAAGGATTTCACTAGAACTGAATGATATTTTAGTAATTTTGGACATGAAACTGAAAAATGGAAAGCTATAATTAAAAATTAGTTCCTTTTCATTACTTAACTGATAAATAAATGATCCCTTTTGTCACCGTCCTTTTTTATTGCCATTTACACTTGTTAAGTCTTTCGTTAGTATTTCATTCTCATTAAACACGGTTTTTCTTTTTTTCTTCTTGCAAATTTTAGACAAAATTTTTCTTTCCATTCCCATACTAGGAAAGACTAAATGATTCATTAAAAGTAAAAAAGTTAGGTAAAAACCTTCAGAAAAGTCTTGGAAAGTGCTCCAAACAAAGTTTTGAACTAGGTAGAATAGACGAAGCGTATTTTTAGATGTTTTAACTCATAAATCCTAATGTTTGTAGTAGTTTTGGTACCCAGCTATATCAGAAAAAAAATCCTATCGAAAAAAATAGTAAATATAATCACAAAGATTTATTTAGATAGAATTATTTTTTTGTAACAAAATATTACAGTCTTATTGTAAACTTCAAATGAAGTTTTGAAACCTAAAAGTATAAAGTAGTGTGAAATATAAGGTAAAATAGTATATTAGAACCAATATTTTATAAATTTGTCAGAAAAAAAGCACACATTCAACATAAAAAGATCTAAAACTTGAACACATAAAGATATACAGCTGGATAACTTAAATTTAGGACCTATAGTTGCAGCACTACTTATAATACTGCCATCTAAAGAGAATGGATAACTTATACAAGTTTTCATTAAGTTGCAATGCGAAACTTTAATATAATCTTTCAGTAAAATTGGCTTAAGACGGTTTCTAAAATTTTCAAAGCACCGATATTCCAGCCAGGCTGAGTTCCATTTTTTTTTTGCTAGTCGTGAGCTATATATTTTTTTTTTTTTTTTGAACTGGCTAAAATATATGTAAAGGTCTGCAAAATATTGTTTGCTCTTTTGCTAGATTCGTAGCGCCAGGCATAATTAAATATCTGATTTACCACTAGTATTTAATGGTTGTTTTTACATGACTTTGAATCTTATTTTAAAAAACCTAATAGAAAAACTTTTGGGAATAAATTGCTCTGGAAGATTATTCCAGATCGAATTGCAGTGTCAGATGAAGCTACTCTTCACGCACTCTGTTATTAGCTTGCCAGCCTCAAGATAATTGAAACGACCTGACTATCTTAGTGTCTGACATGTTACTTGGATAATCAAAGGTACAATCCCTCCTGCTAAAGAAGGAAAAAACGCTCTAGTTGGGTATCTCCATTAAATAGGAGGTGTGAACCAAGGGACCTAGGAACCTAGTGTCCGGGGCTCAATAAAAAAGAAACGGGGAATCCTAGCCATGAGTATACAGGGGAAGAGGATATTAGCCCCTAGAACGCAAACTCACCAGAGCCCACTGGCGTTCAGACATGTCTAGTGATTTACATACCTTCTCCAAGCAATGGGTTCAATTGCATGGTGAAGCAGAACACCATCGTCAGAGGTAATTCTATAGCGGTGCAACTGCAGCTGAGTGTAAGATCCAAATTTGTGGATAGTAGCCTTAGCAAAAGACTGTTTTACTGTTTAAGGGCACCCACAAGACTGATGACCAGACTGTTAACTTTATTCCCAATAGATCCCAGGAGAAGAAAAGTTATGAACACGGCGTACAACGTTACTGACAAGTGACACAAGCCCCTTGGCGTAGGTAATTAATTTTTTAGACCCCACTGCTTTTCCATTTACGAAAAATCCACAAATTGAAAGTTTTCTGGAACATTTAAATAATTTGGGAGGGGAATTTATTTTTACAATTGAAAATGAAACAGAGAATAAGTTACCGTTTCTGGATATTTAGATCCATAGAAATAATAATGAACTATCTTTTTCAATTTACCGTAAACCAACTAACAACAAACGTTATTGGTCTTTCGCATATCACCCTATCCAAGTAAAAAGGGGGGTAGTTATTTCTTTACTTGATAGAGTATTAAAATTAGCCTCACCAGAATACATGAGCATGAATTAATTTGTATTAAGGATATCCTAGTAGGAAAAGGATATCCCGAAAATATGATTTCTCAAATAATTGAAAAAAGGAAAAAAAGTTAATGGAACCTTTAATATTAGAAGAAAAATGGGTCAATTCAAAAAACAAATTACATAACTTTGTCTTATATTCCAATGTTGTCACAGAAACTAAGGAGAGAATTAAGAAAACATAATATAAAAACAGTTTTTAAATCAGGAGAGTTAGCGTTTTTTATGGCTAATTAAATGAAAAAAACAAGTTTTTTTTTTAAATGAAAGTAAGGAGCGACATTAAAACTTAAAACGAACGGAAATTACTCCGTATATGAAAGGGGCTTTTCCTCCTCGACACCCCACTCTTTACGCTAAAGTTTTTTATTGTTTTAAAAAGTAGGGTTGCGAGAAAGAATCAAACTTTAGCGCAAGGAGCGGGGTGTCGAGGAGGAAAAGCCCCTTTCATATACGGAGTAATTTCTGTTCGTTTTAAGTTTTAATGTCGCTCCTTACTTTCATTTAAAAAAACTTGTTTTTTTCATTTAATTTCTGAAAGTTTTTGAATTAATGCATGTCTGATTTTGGCTCTCCGGACATAAATTATTAAAATGAAATTTGCATATTAATTCTTTTTTTGGCTAAATGGCTTTCTCTTAGTTTTGATCAGACGATTTTGAGAAATAAGGGGTGGAGAAGGAGGCCTAGTTGCCCTCCAATTTTTCGGTTACTTAAAAAGGCAACTAGATCTTTTAATTTTTAACGAACGTTTTTATTAGTAAAAAAAATACGTTACTTAAGAATTAACTTACGTAACAAACTTTTATATTCTTATATTTTTGATTATATATATGAGGGGGTTGGTCCCCTCGTTAATACCTCGCTCTTCACACTAAATCTTGTTTTATCCCAATTCTTTAAGAATGACCCCTGAATCAGAAAGGCCGTAGAATAAATAGTTGAAATTATTTAAAAACTTTTTAGCATAAAGAGCGAAGTATTTATCTCCTCCTAAATACCTCGCTCTTTATGCTAAAGTATTTTTAGAACCCCTCATATGCGTAATAATCTCTGTTCGTTTTAAGTTTTACTGCTTCTCCTTACTTTCAATTGAAAAAACTTTTTCATGTTTATATTTCCATTGTTTTTTTTATAGTAAGGCTAGAAATTCCTGCGCCCTTTCCATTGAATTTCTCTTCCCCCATGAAATATTCCTCCAAGGAAAGATCCTCCCATATAGCCCCCTCCCCTGAACCCCACACCCAAACCAAAAATATCCCCCTGATAACGTCGGTACACTTCCCAGTAACCATTACTGTATGTAAACATTGGTCAAAGTTTGTAACTTGCAGCCCCTCCCCCAGGGACTGTGGGGGGTAAGTCATCCCCAAAGACATATTTGTTATGGTTTTCGACTATGCAGAACAAAATGGCAATCTCAAAATTTTGATTCGTTGACTTTGGGAAAAAAATGAGCGTGGGAGGGGGCCTAGGTGCCCTCCAATTTTTTGGTCACTTAAAAAGGGCACTAGAACTTTTCATTTCCGTTAGAATGAGCCCTCTTGCAACACTCTAGGACCACTTGGTCGATACGATGACCCCTGGGGAAAAAAAAAAAAAACAAATAAACACGCACCCATGATTTGTCTTCTGGCAAAAAATACGAAATTCCACATTTTTGTAGATTGGACCTTGAAATTTTGTCTATAGGGTTCTCTGATACGCTGAATGCGATGGTGTAATTTTCGTTCAGATCCTATGACTTTTAGGGGGTGTTACCTCCTATTTTCCAAAATAAGGCAAATTTTCTCAGACTCGTAACTTTTGATGACAAAGACTAAATTTGATGAAACTTATATATTTAAAATCAGCATAAAAATCCGATTCTTTTGATATATCTCTTAGCATCGAAATTCCGTTTTTTAGAGTTTCGTTTACTATTGAGCCGGGTCGCTCCTTACTACAGTTCGTTACCACGAACTGTTTGAAAAACGGAAAAGATAAAGTTCCAAGAAATATACAAAATGGGGTATACAAAATTCCATGCTCTTGCGGTAAATTTTATGCAGGTAGAACAAAGCAGGTTATACAAAATAGGCTACAGCAACACAAAAATGCTATAGATTGCTCGCTAAGACATAATAAAAACCTGAAACATTTGAATCCGCTGAAGCAGAATACGTATATAATTATCCTCATATTTTATTTGATCAGGCAAAAATGGTTGATAAGTCTGTAGGACTTTTGAAAAGTTTTAGAGAAATTATAGAAATAAAAAGATTATCTATGGGGGTATTAGTATTAATAGAGATGGAGGGGATTTTAAGATAAGTTAAATTTATAATAGTTTACTTAAAGACCAGTTAAAAACTTCAACAAGTATTGATTTACATAATTGTCCCGAAACAAGTAATAACCTTGCGAGCGAAAGTCAAAGCAAGGTAACTGCTGTGAGCTGTCAATGAACTGCAGCTAAACTAGCAAATGAAAAAATCTATTCAATTTACACAGAGGCTCCATTTGGGGGGGGTCAGGGGTGGGCAAATGCCCACCCCAGATTTTCCACGGGGGCCCAAGCTTCCACCTCAAAGGGCCCTTTTCTGGCCATAATTATCCATTATGTCCAACATAATCCATTCTGTTCAAATGATTTGAACTAACTGCACGCCTATTAGCCAAAGAGTGTAATTACCTGACGACCCTTGAGGTAATTACGCTATTTGCTAATAATCATTGTAAACTTGAAAGTAGGTTAGATTCATAATAAAAGTCTCAAGTTCTGTCAAATGCCCCATGCCCACCTCAAGATTTGGCCCAAATGGCGCCTCTGAATTTATAATTCATAAATTTGTTTCATTAACCTGTAAAATTCTTTTTGGACCTGGGGCTGGGTGATCTTCTTTTGTTTTGTTCATGTAAATATAATTGTGTTGCGAGAGCAACACTTTGGTTTTGTCCCGGTTTTTTTTGTTTTTTGTTTTTTTTTCCTATGCCGCCGATCTCAGCTTATTCCTGGAAACTGGTAAGGGTCTAACCTGTGCGGTTTTTACGGAAAGTGTGGACCTCAGGCCGGATTGATGAATATGACATTACATTTTGGAAAGCTCCGTAGAACTCTTGCCTGGGGCCAAAAAGGATGGTTTTTGCTTGTCCTCGAGCCAGAGCCTATGGTGTGCGAAGTGAAGTGGAGTTATATAGCCTATGTCAGAGAGGAGTATCTGAAGTTGTGCAGCCAAGCTTTCGTTTCATCAAACCATGTTTCTGCTTTCGAGTGGAAAGCTCCGTTCTAGCAGGCAAGCAGGCAGGCACCAGTTTCAAATTGAAGATGGACTAAAATCTATAAGTGTTAAATATATGCGGTAGTTCCCCGGCCCCACAGCCAATATATCTTCTTTGAGTGATAAATAGAAAAATTTACAGAAACAAAAAAGTGCGATTTTCCCACGGGTCCGAAAGTGCTACCATCTATTGTTTCTAGCCATTTCTGTTCGTGATTTCAGCTGACTTTACCATTCTTTTTTTTCTACTTGGGATTGCAATAGAGAAATGGTATCAGATATACCTCTTAAACTTTAAAAGTTCTCTCATTGCTAAAGAAATTAGAGCTTATCCTTTGCTCCTTTCTAAGTGGTGGTGTTAGAAAGTTGGCCTCCGGCAAAAAAGTCAACTTTTGAACTAAGACAGATAGAATTTTTTTTTCAATGACAATCGATAGACCTTGATGAGTTGATCAAAGTATATGTCATCCATTTTTTGTTACAAAAATTCCTTCATGACATACACCAGTTTGAAAGTTTCAAGGGGTTGACAACTCCAGTGGTAAGGTACACACTTGAACCAAAAATAGACCGATACCAATTGTGAGATATGTAGGGGACTTCCAAGCAACAGTCGATTATTAGCTTATAATAATCATTGGCAATGAGGGGTTTGCAACTTTTGCTGATTGGTGTACCTATTATCTGTTTCTGGTGTAATTGATGGTAAGAACAACTTGGTTCCCGATTGTAAGACATGTAGGGGAGTTGTAAGTAATAATCGGCTGTTAGGCTACAATGACTTCAGCGACAAGGGGTTTGGAACTTTTGCTAGTTGGTGTACCCATTATTTGTTTCCGGTGAACTTGGATGTATATCCCGGGAGAGGGACTTGTAAGTAAGAATCGGTTGCTAGAGGAGGCTCACGAGGGGCTACAAATTTTTGCAAATTGGTACACATCTATGGAATCAGGGACCCATAAATTTCCTGTAATGACTCACCATCCAATAATAAGCGATCCTGGATGGCGAGTCATTACAGGAAATTTATGGGTCCCTGATGGTATTTTGATCCTGAAAAGTTACAGATAGCTTTATAATACCAACTAGATTACGTAAGATAATGTTCCAAGTTTCCATCCGTCACGATGTCTACGATTGAAAAGGATAAAGTTCAACCGGCTGCAAAGTGACATTTAGGGGCCTAGTAAGTAATAATCGGCTGTTAGTGTGGACATCGGGCCGGATTGATGAATATGACATTATATTTTGGAAAGCTCCGTACGACTCTTGTCTGGGGCCAAAAAGGATGGTTTTTGCTTGTCCTCGAGCCAGAGCCTATGGTGTGCAAAGGATAAAGTTCAACTGGCTGCAAAATCAATTTAGTCCCTTCTTCCAATATTTTTTTTTTCTTTTTTTTCAACCCTGAGGAATAGCCTTTGATCATCTGATTACTGATTGTGTTATTCTTTGTCTCTCACGGAAGAGGGACTTGTAAGCAAGAATGGGTTGCTAGAGGAGGTTCATGAGGGGCTACAAATTTGTGCAAATTGGTGCACATCTATGGTATTTGATCCTGAAAAGTTACGGATAGCTTTATAATACCAACTAGATTACATAAGATAATGTTCCAAGTTTCCATCCGTCACGATGTCTACGATTGAAAACGATAAAGTTCAACCGGCTGCAAAGTGACATTTAGGGGCCTAGTAAGTAATAATCGGCTGTTAGTGTGGACCTCGGGCCGGATTGATGAATATGACATTATATTTTGGAAAGCTCCGTACAACTCTTGCCTGGGGCAAAAAAGGATGGTTTTTGCTTGTCCTCGAGCCAGAGCCTATGGTGTGCAAAGGATAAAGTTCAACTGGCTGCAAAGTCAATTTAGTCCCTTCTTCCAATATTTTTTTTTTTTTTTTCAACCCTGAGGAATAGCCTTTGATCATCTGATTACTGATTGTGTTATTCTTTGTCTCTCACGGAAGAGGGACTTGTAAGCAAGAATGGGTTGCTAGAGGAGGTTCATGAGGGGCTACAAATTTGTGCAAATTGGTGCACATCTATGGTATTTGATCCTGAAAAGTTACGGATAGCTTTATAATACCAACTAGATTATATAAGATAATGTTCCAAGTTTCCATCCGTCACGATGTCTACGATTGAAAAGGATAAAGTTCAACTGGCTGCAAACTCAATTTAGTCCCTTTTTCCGATATTCTTTTGCTGTTGTTTTTTCAACGCTGAAGAATTTGATCATGTGATTACTGATTGTGTTCTTCTTTGAATATGCCGTTTTGAAAGCTTTGATAGTTTTGACAACTTCAGCATTTAACCGATAGCGAAGAAACAAAACCAAAGTGTTGCTCTCGCAACACTATAATCGGCAAAGCCGGACAAAGGTTGCCGCAACACTTCACGTTGCCCAGGCAACGTAGGTCTAATTTTGGCTTCTAATAGATTCCCATTTATACACCGATAGTTGCAGAAGAAAGGAACCCATGGTTTCATTAGAAGCATTTGCTTTGGTTTTGTCTAAAGTTATTACCATCAGTGCTGGGAGTTTTGTTTATAATATGAGTTGTTCTTATTTATCCATGGTCAAATATATTTTTTCCTTCTCTCGTTGTGTTTTAGTCGTCCATGAAAGTGCGCTGCTGTGGGTCTTGTCGTCCCCAGAGGCATAGCTATTGGACCTGTTGGCTAATTTTAAAAAACTACCATTTCAAAGTTGTGATCAGCGATGAGTCGGGGCATCTAAAAAAGATAAAGGGGGTCTAGTCACCCTCTAATTACTTTTGACTCTAAAAAGGGTACTAGATCTTTCAATTTCTCATAGAAATAACTCGTCTAGAGTTTTTGCAACAACTCCTCCAATACTAAGTGGCTTGGTAAAAAAAAAAACAAAAAAAAAACAAAACTGTACTTAGAAGGAACTGTGTTCTCTACTTAGGTAGCGTTATTGTGTTGCCTTTGAAAGGGCAGGCATATTAAGGATCTGTGGAAAGGTCTAATTATTTATTATTGGTTCATTGGATCATTGGGCTTCCAAGACATTTAGTTGTTTTTTTCCAAGCATGTTGTTTCTCTTTCCCTTAGTGCAAAAACTATCAGAAAGCGAAGTATTTAAATCTAAAAATGTTCTTGTTTCGCTTCAAAGACTGAATAATCATTCTTATCCAAAAAACTGGCCACATAAAGTAATTTGCCATTTCTTCGGTGTTCATTTAAAACATTTGTCGAAATATAAAATGTTTTGAATCACAAGCAAAATAAAATTAGAATTATGATTTGTATCCTTTTTCAAACAGTTTGTGGTAACGAACTGTAGTAAGGAGCGACCCGGCTCAATAGTAAACGAAACTCTAGAAAACGGAATTTTTATGCTAAGATATACATAAAAAGAATTGGATTTTAATGCTGATTTTAAATATATAAGTTTCATCAAATTTAATCTTTGTCATCAAAAGTTACGAGCCTGAGAAAATTTGCCTTATTTTGGAAAATAGGGGGAAACAACCCCTAAAAGTCATAGAATTGACTTAACGAAAATCATACCATCGCATTCGGCGTATCAGAGAACCCTATAGCAAAAATTTTAAGCTCCTAACTACAAAAATGTGGAATTTCGTATTTTTTGCCAGAAGAAAAATCACGGGTGCGTGTTTATTTGTTTGTTTGTTTTTTGTAGTTTTTTTTCCCAGGGGTCATCGTATCGACAAAGTGGTCCTAGAATGTCGCAAGAGGGCTCATTCTAACGGAAATGAAAAGTCCTAGTGCCCTTTTTAAGTGACCAAAAAAATTGGAGGGCACCTAGGCCCCTCCCACGCACATTATTTCTCCAAAGTCAACGGATCAAAATTTTGAGATAGCCATTTTGTTCCGCATAGTCAAAAACCATAATAACTATGTCTTTAGGAATGATCTACTCCCCCAGAGTCCCTAGGGGAGGGGCTGCAAGTTACAAACTTCGATCAGTGTTTACATATAATAATGGTTATTGGGAAGTGTACAGACCTTTTCAGGGGTTTTTTTTTGGTTTTGAGGTTGGGGTTGAGGGTTTGAGGGGAGGGGGCTATGTGGGAGGATCTTTCCTTGGAGAAATATGTCATGGAGGAACAGAAATTTAATGAAAAGGGCGCAGGATTTTCTAAAATTACTATAAAAAAAATAATGAAAATATAAATATGGAAAAGTTTTTTCAATTGAAAGTAAGGATCAGCATTGAAACTTGAAACGAACAGAGATTATTACGCATATGGGGGGTTCTAAAAATACTTTAGCATAAAGAGCGAGGTATTTAGGAGGAGATAGGAAGTGTTTTTAGTAATTTCAACTATTTATTCTACGGCCTTTCTGATTCAGGGGTTATTCTTAAAGAATTGGGACAAAACTTACGATTTAGTGTAAAGAGCGAGGTATTAACGACGGTACAAACCACCTCATATGCATAATAAAAATTTAAGAATATAAAAGTTTGTTACGTAAGTTAATTCTTAAGTTACGTATATTTTTACTAATAAAAACATTCGTTAAAAATTAAAATTTATAGTTGCCTTTTTATGTAACCGAAAAATTGCAGGGCAACTAGGCCTCCTTCCCCACCCTTTATTTCTCAAAATCGTCTGATCAAAACTAAGAGAAAGCCATTTAGCCAAAAAAGGAATTAATATGAAAATTTCATTTTAATAATTTATGTGTGAAGAAGCAAAATCAAACATGCATTAATTCAAAAACATTCAGAAATTACAGAAAAAAAGCTTTTTTTTAACTGAAAGTAAGGAGCGACATTAAAACTTAAAACGAACAGAAATTACTCCTTATATGAAATGGGTTGTCCCCTCCGCAATCCCTCGGTCTTTACGCTAAAGTTTGTCTCTTCGCCACAATTCTGTTTTTCAAAACAATTAAAAGCTTTAGCGACAACCCATTTCATATAAGGAGTAATTTCTGTTCGTTTTAAGTTTAATGTAGCTCCTTGCTTTCAGTTTAAAAAAACTAGTTTTTTTATGTAATTGAGTTAAATGAGGAATGTCTTCAACGTGGGCTATGCTTAACAGGAGTTGGCATGTATCCAAGATTTACTTTTTTTCGCGGTGTATTTTAAGATCGGAGACGAAATATTTGTCAATAGCCAGAAAACAGGTGAAAATGCGTATTTATAATATAGAAAACTATAGTAATGACATCAAGTTGTCTATAATGCAGGCATTAACGACTGCGTGCGCGACCCTCTTTCTCTTTTGCCTACTTGCCTGGAAGGCAAAAATAGATTAAGCCAATTAATCCAACAGTTCGTGGTAACAAACTGTAAGTAAGGAGCCGCTACATAGTAACCAATGGTGACCTAATAATAATTCAATAGTAACCGAAACTCTAAAAGACGGAATTTTGGTATCCATAGCTATATTAAAGGAATTTGGTTATTAGACTGATTTCAAATATATAACTTTCATTCGGTTTGGTTTTACCCATCAAAGGCTACGAGCCTGAAAAATTTGCCAGATTTTCATAAAAGGGGGAAACACCCAGTAAAAGCCATAGAATCTAGAAGAAAATATTGCCATTAGAATCAGCCTATCACAAAACCTTACTGTAGAGGTGTCAAGCTCCTATATGCCAAAGATGTAGAATTTTGTATTTTTTTTTATTTTTTTTTTGTTGGGATGGGGATGGGTGTTTATTTGTTTGTTTGTGTTTTTTCCAGAGAAGCTGTCGTAACAACCCATTGGTCCTAAGAACATCGTGAGAGGGCTCATTCGAACAAAAAATAAAATTTCTAGTGCCCTTTTAAGTGGCCAAAAATATTGGAGGATAACTAGGCCCCCTCGACCGTCCCCTTTTCCCAAAATCACCCGATCAAATCACACGCATAGTATTTGTTATTGGGAAGTATGCAGACATTTTCGGCTCGGGGTGGGGACGAATTTTCTGCTAAGGGTTTTTCCAGGGGAAAATTTTACATGGGAAGGGAAATTTCCAGGGTGTGAACTTGTCAGGATAAGTTATACAATGGAGTATTTTACCAGAATTTCTATACATAATTCTTTTAATGTGTCTTGGTTCCTCCTTTCCCTCTCAGTTTTACGCGTGGAGGTGTTAAGTGTAATTTTCCGTGATTAATATTCGTTGGGATTGAATTCTCTAGGAGATATTTCCGTGGGGAGGGGATTTCTCAGCGAAACTGGGGCGAGATTTCCTTTATTTATTTAAAAAAGGATCAGAAATTAAATACAAAACAAGTTTTTATTCCAACAGAAAGTAAAGAGCAGATTTATATGCTAAAACAGACGGAAACTATTACGTATTTGAAGCTTGCTGCCCCCTCCTCAACACCTTACTCTATATGCTAAAGTTTTCATTTTGTCCCAATTCTGTGAGAATGACCCTGAAAGACAAGGGTCGCTTAATTAGGACAAAAAGAAGCTATTTTATAAATTCTGAAAACTTTAGTATAAAGTGCGATGAGTTGAGGATGGGGAAATCCCCTTCACATACGTAATAATTTTTGGTCGTTTTAAGTTATAATGTTGTTCCTTACTGTCAGTTGAAAATACTTATTCTTTTTTATCTAATTCTTAAAAGCTACATTCCTTAGTTGCTTTAATGACTACCATAGAATGCATTGTAAATATTTGAATACATCTCGTTCAGTCAAGATTTTTGATAACAGCAATGTTTTGGCCTCCGGAACCCAGCATTGTTACCTTCTATCTAAGGAAATGGAACTCAGTGGGAGTTTCCCAGGATTCTTGTCTATTCAACAAGATGCTTATTATACAAACATGAATACAAATTCGACTTACTCTGGATTATTAGTTACAAGAAAAAGGGATAGAAATGAAATTGAAAGCGTAAATCGTTATAATAGAGATAGAAAGATAGAACTGTTTTAGAATATAATTATCTAATTCAAATAGTTTATTTGAATTATTATCTTACATAAGACACAAGAAATTCGACTTTGAAATAATTAAGTAAATTAAATTATATTATGAAATGTAATAGTTATAATGTGTCAATTGTATTACAAGGATTTTTAAATGTCTTTTTGAAAATAAGATTCGACATTCGTTTTTGTAAAATGTCAAAATAAGCCAAATGAGTAAGTCGTCTAGTAAGTGAAATATCATAAAAGCAAAACGCCTACATAGCTAGGGTATTTTTTGGCATTAAAACTAAACTAATTGTCACGGTGTTTTACGTAAAGAAACCTACCCAAGAATAATCATTGTGTTACCTTCCCTTCCCAAAAAAGAACCAAATTCGCAAGAGTATCATTTGGGTTTTACTGAAAATGCCATAGGCCAACTCAGCTACACACTCCTCCTCTATTCCAATCCATGCAAAGCCTCGTTCTTTAAGTCATCCCAAGAAATTCCCATTTTTCTTAATCTTTCTTTATGACATCCTCCAAACCAACCGAGCACGACCTGCTTTACATTTACCCCTAGATAGTTGTCCCAAAAGGACAATCTTCAGTAATCTGTCATTTTTCATCCAGAGATCGTCGCCTAGTCATCTCAACCTTTCTCTCATTATAGCCCTAGAAAATGGGATTGAACCACACTTTTCATACAGCCTACTGTTTGAAATAAGGTCAGTCAGCTGGGTACCCGGAAAAATCCGTAGGTAATTTTCTCTGAAAAACGTCTAGCAAATATTCATCCGCTTATGGGAGCGCCCATGCTTCAAAACTACAATTAACCTCTGTCATCACTATGGCTTCCAATATTCCAATCTTGGTTTCCAGACTTTTTCTTTCATACTTTTTTTTAACAGTGAGAAAACCCTGAGCCTTGGCTGTTCAGCTTTTAATATCGTCACTGCTCCCACCGTCTTTACTAGTAATACTACCAAGGCAAGTGCAGCTGTCCACCTGATCAGTGGCTTTCATCTTTGTCATCTTCACTCAACTGTTACCTACTCATCTTCACTAATTCCTAGCCTTAGCGACTTACTCTTCTTAACATTGATTTTCAAGCTTGTTCTAGCAGCCTGAACTCTGAAAACCTCTAGATGTTCATACATATTGCTCACACTTTCATCTAGGATACTGAAATCATCAGCGCAATGCAAGTTCAGGAGAGGTTTTCCTCCCCATTTTGTTCCGTGTTCTAACATTGCCTCTCCTGTGCTCCTTAAGACAAAGTCCGTCAAAACGATCCATATTAAGGGAGATGGAACAAAATCCTGCTTAACTTTTGATTTGATTCGAAACCAGCTTCTAGTCTCATTTCCTAACCTAACCACAGAAGTGTTATTCTCTTACATCGAACTTCTCACTTTAATGTATTTGTCTGGTATACCATACAAGGATAAGACCTTCATTAAAGCTATTTTATCAACAGATTCGAATGCTTTTTATAGTATATAAAAGTAAGGACTAAAGGTGTTTGATAACTTAGGCACATCTCAATTATTAACTTAAGAGTGAAGATTTGGTAGAAATATCCTCTACCTTTTCTAAATACACGCTGTTCTTGTAGTACAACCTTGTTTGCAGCATCTCTTAGTCTAAAAAGCATCATATTACTAAGTAATTTGGTACCTACAGAGATAAGACTAATGCCTCAATAATTACCGCACTCACTCTATATCATCTAATACAGTTGTTTAATTTGGGTTTTCCTAAAATCATTGGGTACTTTCCCTTCTTCAAAAATCATATGCATAATCTTCAGTAACTTATTTTTATTTGAGATCAATAAGTTGATTTTGTGATAGAAACTTATTTAGAGCCACCATATAAGTTAAGAATCTCATTTACCACACTATTGGCACCTGGGTCCTTACTATTATTTGGTTCTTCGGTACTATCGCTAACTCTTCCTCACAAAACAAATCTTCCTTCATATCCAAGGTATCATAAACTTTTCCAGTTTCCTCTATATCTTTTCGCTCAACTCTCTCTTGGTTTGGCACATTCTTAAACTGTTCGGCCTTTCTCTCTTTAATTCTTTTCTTATCACTAACCGTAGTCTCTTTCCTATCATTTCAATTTCCTATCTCCAGTTTAGTATTCAGCTATTCCTGGAAAGTCTTTTCTAAAATTCTTATCCTGGAGTCTACCAACATCTTAACTTCCCGGGAGGCTGTTCCCCTTCAAAATTTCCGTTTTGAATTAACCGTAGATACTACTAGATGGTGATACCCTAAAATACCCTAGTATCTTTTGATCCTTCCAGTCTTTGGTTCAATATTTTCGGTTTAAACATTTAAAAATAAACAAATAAATAGAAAAAATAAATGAAATATCTGAGGCACCATGGACAGGCACCATACAATACGATATCTCTGCCTCAGATCTTGGCCTTGTTCTAAAGTATCTAGAACTTCACGATTTTTTGACTTGTGGAATATCGATATGAAATATTTGAATCTTAAGACGATATTCATTACTGCCATCATATCAGATCATTATGGAGTGAAATTCATGCCTTGTCCTTTACTGAGCCTAATTTTCAGATAATCTAGTAGCTCTCAGGTTTCTCTCTTCGCTTAGATCCAAAACCGTGAAGCATGTAATACCTTCTCCTATCTTTCTGCACGTGCTAAATTTAAATCCAGATTGGTTCCCAGTTTACTTATGTATGTGTTTTTGCTCGAAACGATATGATTATTTTCATCTCGTTTCGAGCAAAACCACACTTTCAACCATTGATTTACATATTTTCTTCGGTTTTCGAACATCAATACAGTTGACGCCCCACCGTTACACTACGTGGCTAACCCGTGGTACCCTCTGGTATATATTATCATTACCAACGATTTCTCAGTCATTTTCCTCCAAAAACAACGTATAAGCCGTGTAAACTAAAATTGACCGTTCAAACTTAAAGAGAAATTCCAAATAACGTTTCTTCTAATAAAAAGTAACCTTTCAAAGCATTTAAATTGCAACTGACCCTTTACAAGCTTGGCAATCAAATATGAACAGAAATTGATTTTTAAATAACTTTCCAAAAAAAAAGTTTTTGAAGAAAAGAAAAGAGCCATGTCAAAACTTAAGATGAGCATAAATAAAGTTATAAATAAATCAACCTTGAAATGACTAGAAATCAAAATTGATTATCATAACAAACATAAATGTAGTAGATTATTATACTGATGAATCCAAAAACGAGCAAAAATTAAAATGAGTACTCAAGTTGAACTTATAATGAGCAAAATCACTTCAAATGGGAGTTTTGGCTCCAAGTACAACAGCCCCCCAAACCGTAATTCTTTTTAAGTTTACTGTGTCATCTTACATTTTTATTGAAAACAAAATATTTATAAACATGTTTTGATGAATGTAATAATGAAAATAAAATAATAAGGCTGAACTCCAACCAATCAATTCATTTATTTTTCTGATGAAACTCTGCGAAACGTCCAGGCGGGCGTTGTCAGGTTAAGTAGTCCTTGCGCGTAGGCGGGCACGAACCGTCATGGATTTGGATTAGACCTCTTCAGTTGACCAGTGCCGACTACTGCTGACTCAATATTTGGTACATTGTTTTGATTTCCTTACAATAGGAAACAACTGTGAGAGTTGACCCGGTTGCTTCAGTCCCTGACCAACATACAGTAATTATGTGTCTTTTTGGGTAAGTTTTTACCCTTGAGAAGTATTTAAGTGGCTCATCGGTGTCTAAAACTCTTCCGAGCGTCTACTGTTGCTGTAAAAGATACACTTTTCAAATTTTTCCTCGTCATACGAATCAAGACGAGGCTGATAACGCCTTCATTGACTTCATCGACTCTTGAGCACCCAATTTTCATGCCGACAGATCTAATCGACTTGATTTACGTTGAATTAAGTGCCATAGATCAAATGGAACTTACTCTCATTAAATTGAACAAGTAATGAGTGCGATATTACTGTATGAAGAAGACTCGTAAGGTTGGACAAAAATTTTGTAATGAAAATAACACCACTTTTTCTATAGTAAACTCAGAGACCAAAGCTATTTATGCTTGTAAATGAGGAATAAAAGAAAAGATTCACAATAAAAGTAGAAGCTAGCAACATTTGTTTTTTTTGTATTTCTAAATTTGCAACACCAAGTATTCTTAGCTATCAGATATGCAACTAGTCTCTTATATTGCTCCATCACGAACTTGTAAATGCCTGTTGAATCTCCTTTTGAAGGACTAGACAGAGAAACTTTTATGGAAAATATTCCTTGGATATTGTTTGTGTTGTATATTGCTCCAAATCAAAGGGCAATGTCGAACAAAGCTGTTCCCCAAGTACTCTGTTCTTGGCATGTCAACCTTTTGATAACTGGACTGAGCTATGTATTTTCATTTTAGTATTGATAATTTTACAGTATGGGGAGAGGGCAATTCAAAAAGCTTTAGAGAAGGAGGTTAATCCAGTTACTTTTATAAGAAAGCCATTAACGCTCTATTAAACCATTCACTAACAGAGTGGAGAGATTCATGGGTAACGAAATTATCTGCCCTTTTAGCCAAACTCTGAATATTACAAAGTGAAGCCAGGAACGTTTATGGAGCATTAACATTCAGCAGGCATCCATAATTGGATATGACCTGATTCAAGGTCTTTAAAGTGGGACAATCATACCAGATGGTAAGAGGGCTCCATTAAAAGTGATCTCCAGCTCTCTTGTGCAGGATTTTGTCACTAGATTGGGGTTGACGTTCAAACAAATATGCAGAGATGTTAATGCCCAGGTGAGAAAGCTCGTCGACTATCCATAGTTAAAGCTTCTTTAAGGAAGATGGTGTACGGGAGGTGATTTCGATGGGCAGATCAGCAACTTCTTTGATTTTGATGCACTAACACTGACCTTCAATGGTTCCGACAAATTTTAGGAAGGCTTTAGGAAGGCTTAAGAAGGCTCAAGCAATCTAAGGCAAACAGCACTGAAAAAATGTCTTCAACTTTCAACTTTTTCTTTATTCAACTTAAAAAATACAAAAATAATATTATGCACAAACAGAGAGTAGAGGTCGTAAGGCTGAGACAGTGCAAAAATATAGAAAAACATCAACAATCTATATATATAAAAATAAGTTGTCTGTGTGTGGATCTGTGGATGGATCAGGTGACGTCATGTTTGTCCGCATATGACGTCTGAATTATTTCACACTAATACAAAAGAAGAAAAAAACTAAAAAAGGTAAAAACTACAAAAAAAACTAAAAAGAAAAAAAAACTAAAAAAGCTAAAAAACTAAAAAAAACTAAAAAAAGGTAAAAATCTAATAACTAAAAAAAACTGAAAAAAATAAAAAAAGGCAAAAACTACAAAAAAAATAAAAACTAATAAAAAAACTAAAAAAGCTAAAAAACTAAAAAAAACTAAAAAAAACTAAAAAAAGGTAAAAAACTAAAAAAAACTAAAAACTAAAAAAGAAAAAAACTAAAAAAAAGGAAAAAACTGAAAAATAAAAGAGAAAAAGAAAACTAAAAAAATATGAATAAATATATATAAAAATAAGTTGTTTGTGGGTTATGTCTGTCTGTCTGTCTGTCGAGTGACGTCGTGTTTGTCCGCATATGACGTCTGAATTATTTCACACTAATACAAAAGAAGAAAAAAAACTAAAAAAGGTAAAAACTACAAAAAAAAACTAAAAAGAAAAAAACTAAAAAAGCTAAAAAACTAAAAAAAAACTAAAAAAAGCTAAAAAACTAAAAACTAAAAAAAACTGAAAAAACTAAAAAAGGCAAAAACTAAAAAAAAAACTAAAAACTAATAAAAAAACTAAAAAAGCTAAAAAACTAAAAAAACTAAAAAAGGTAAAAAACAAAAAAAAACTAAAAACTAAAAAAGAAAAAACTAAAAAAAAGGAAAAAACTGAAAAATAAGAGAAAAAGAAAACTAAAAAAATATTAATAAATATAAAAAATATAAATATAAATATAATATAAATTAGCAATCAACAAAGCACCGAGACACAAATGACGACCGGGACACAGGGAGTATAAATGACGACCAGGACATAAGTAAAAAAAAACTAAAAAAACTAAAAAAACTGTCTGTCTGTCGAGTGACGTCGTGTTTGTCCGCATATGACGTCTGAATTATTTCACACTAATACAAAAGAAGAAAAAAAACTAAAAAAGGTAAAAACTACAAAAAAAAACTAAAAAGAAAAAAAACTAAAAAAGCTAAAAAACTAAAAAAAAACTAAAAAAAGGTAAAAAACTAAAAACTAAAAAAAACTGAAAAAACTAAAAAAAGGTAAAAACTAAAAAAAACAAACTAAAAACTAATAAAAAAACTAAAAAAGCTAAAAAACTAAAAAAACTAAAAAAACTAAAAAAAGGTAAAAAACAAAAAAAAAATAAAAACTAAAAAAGAAAAAACTAAAAAAAGGAAAAAAACTGAAAAATAAGAGAAAAAGAAAACTAAAAAAATATTAATAAATATAAAAAATATAAATATAAATATAATATAAATTAGCAATCAACAAAGCACCGAGACACAAATGACGACCGGGACACAGGGAGTATAAATGACGGCCAGGACATAAGTAAAAAAAAAAAAACTAAAAAAACTAAAAAAATGGTAAAAACTACAAAAAAAATAAAAACTAATAAAAAAACTAAAAAATCTAAAAATCTAAATAAACTAAAAAAGAAAAAAAAGAAAAAAGGAAAAAAATAAAGGAGAAAAACAAAACTAAAAAACGAATGTATATACAGACCGGGACACCGGGATACAAATGACGACCGGGACACAGGGAATATAAATGACGACCGGGACACAGGGACACAACTACAATGGGGACGCCGGGGGGCACAGGGGGATATAAATGACGACCGGGACACCGGGACACAAGGAATATAAATGACGCCCGGGACACTCAAAGAGAAATCACAGACTGGAACACCGGGACACAAATGACGACCGGGACACAGGGAATATAAATGACGACCGGGACACAGGGACATAACTACAAAGGGGACGCCGGGGTGCACAGGGGGATATATAAATGACGATGGCGACTCAGGGAATGGTCGATTAGCAATCACCATCAACAAAGCTCAAGGGCAATCATTAGAATCATGAGGTATAGATCTGAATACGGATTGTTTTCCCATGGACCATTATATGTTGCATGTTCAAGAGTCGGTAAACCTGAAAATCTATTTATATGCACAGACAATGGGACAGCAAAGAATGTTGTATATTCGCAAGTTTTACGTAGTTAAAAACATATATATATATATATATATATATATATATATATATATATATATATATATATATATATATATATATATATATATATATATATATATTCACAGGTGGGACATAGGGACACAACTACAATGGGGCGTAACTAATATGGCGCGTAACGACTTACGCGCGCGGAGGGGCTTGGGGGGGCGCGAAGCGCCCCCACCAACTAGGTGTTGGGGTGGCGCGAAGCGCCACCCCAACAGCTAGTTTATCATAATAATGATTCCAAAATATAACACGGCAAAAACAAACAAAATAGAAAAGAACTCATAAAAGAGAAGTAAAAGGATAAGTGAATAAATAAATACCGGGCAGGTGAGTCGTGGGAGGCCATCCCGAACACAGGGACAAAAAAAACTCACAAAAAAGAAGATCAAATAATTTAATTTAATTTTTCATCATCAATGGTGAATAATCAAAATTTTAGCAAACAATCTTTAATATTTGCTTTTTTAGATTTAGCTGAGATTTTTGGGATGGATCAAACCGATGTTTGTGATTCAGCTTGTAATTGTTTGCAATGAAGGATATTTGGTACCCAATCGAAAATCTTAACCTTTCAGAACTTACAAAAGGAATTCGGTACATCCCAGACCTCCGACAATCCGAACGAGGAAGTAAAATTAACAGGGATTTATTATAGAAATACTTTTTTGGATTTTAGATTTGAAAATGCCATAAGATAGTATTTAATACTCATATATCATATATCATATATTAAAATCTAACCAACTTAAGAAAAGGAATAACGTTTTTAGTTTCCGAAACATTTTCAAGTTTTGAAGGTCGATGTAAAAAATTTCCAAGTATTCTTATTGCCCTATTTTGTAGTACTTGTAAGGGTTTTATATGCTACCAAAAAGTATTAAAATACAACTGATCAGTAATTCAAATAAGAAGCAGTCAGAGAGTGCTAAATTATTTTTAAAATGGCATAAGGAAAAAGTTTTGTTCACACAATACATCGACCCAATATTCTAAGCAAGTTTTAATCTTAACTTGTCAATATGATTATGAAATGACAAAAGAGGATAAAAAACTCCTAAATAACGATGTGATTGGACCCTACAAAGTGTTTCATAGCCAGCCTAAAGCTCCTGGCAAGAAATCTCTCGAGTGGCACGTTTTGAACGACCAAAAACATATAATTGATTTTAGTAAAATTCGATACTAGATTATTGGAAACAAACCATCGAGTAACCGAGGTAACCTTTATAGTCAGATTTTTGATCAATGTTGATGAATCCCTAGCTTTAACTGTTATAGCTGTATCATCTGCAAATAGGATTGCATGGCTAATATTCTCATGCAAACCTCGTGGAAAATCATTATTATAAATCAAAAATAAAAGTGGACCTAATACTGAGCCTTGGGGGACACCAGTATCAATAAGATTTTTTAAATTAGTCATTTTTCCACGGAAATTTACTTTGATTTTGCGTCCGCACAGTTATGATTTAATAATTTGTAATCCTTTCCCTCTTTTGCCGGAATTTCTAATGAAAGAGCTGAAACCGCATGTTCTGTCAAACGATTTGCCCTAAATCCAAATTGATATTTGGTAAAGATATTTATTTTATACAAATAGCTAGAAATCCTTTTTTTGTCAAATACTTTATAGAATGGCGATAAAATTGCAATTGGACGCCAATTACTTACAACAGATTTATCCTCTTGTTTATGTAACGGAATTAATAGGGAAATTTTCTATCTACTAGGAAATATACCTGAATATTTCAAATAATGAACTCAAACTGAATAAACTCAAATTGAAAGTGTGGATAAGTGGCTCAAAAATAACTCCGGCAATACTCTTTGACAGATTTGTTGATAGTTCATCATGTCCCACTGAATCACCTTTTTTTATATTGTTGATAATCTTTTGGAATTGTGCAAAACTACCAGGGGCCAGAAATAGGCTCGTACATTCGTTGGGGGGTAAATATTCTTTATGTGACCTGCAAGGTTTGAAGCAATGATAAGTGGAAACAAAAACCAAAGAAGCATATAGTTAGAATGTTAGCGAAACCAACAATTAGAACAAGTCAAAAAAAATTGAAGAACATAGAAAAATGTGGCTGAAAGACAAATGGAAGCAAGAATCACAACGACTGAAAAATAAAAGTGAAGAGCAAATAAATATACGCTTGCAAGGCATGCAACAATGAAGATCAGAACGAATCGGAATAAAATTAAGAAGAGAAAATTGTCTTGTTAGAGAATATAAGACAGCGAGAACAAAGAAATATACAGTAAGAAAATAATTAGCTGTGAGAATTACAAGCAACAGCAGGAATAAGAACATGTAATAAATAAAAGCGAAAAAGATAGAATCGTAGGATTAGCAGACAACACCATCATAATGGTGTTGCAAGCCATGTGTGTAGACGCTCGTAAGAGTTGTTAGACACCGAAGAGCCACCTAAACATTTCTTAAGGGCAAAAACCTACCCAAAAAGACCATGATTACTGTATGTTGGTCAGGGGCTAAAGTGATTCACTATTACTTTCGGCAACCGGGTCAAACCCTCACAGTCATTTCCTATTGTAAGGAAATCGACACAATATACCAAATATTGAGTCAGAAGTAGCTGGCATTGGTCAACTGAAGAGGTCTAATTCAAATCCATGACGGTTCGTGCCCGCCCACGTGCACGGACTACTTAACCTGACAACGCCCGCCCGGATGTTTCGTAAAGTTTTATCTGAAAAATAAATGAATTTAGTGGTTGTAGTTCAGCCTTATTATTTTATATCCATTGCTACAATCATCAAAACATGTTTATGAATATTTTGTTTTCAATAAAAATATAAGATGATACATTAAACATGAAAAGAATTACGGTTGGTGGGGGGGTGGCTGTTGTACTTGTAGCCAAAAATCCCATTTGAAGTGATTTTGCTCATTATAAGTTTAACTTGAGTACTCATTTTAATTTTTGCTCGTTTAAGGATTCATCAATATAATAATCTACTATATTTATGTTTGATTTTATAATCAATTTTGATTTCTATCAAACAGTTCGTGGTAACGAACTGTAGTAAGGAGCGACCTGGCTCAATAGTAACCAAAACTCTAAGAAATGGAAGCATTTTCATGCTGATTTTCAATATTTAAGTTTCATTAAGTTTAGACTTACCCATCAAAAGTTAAGAGCCTGCAAAAATTTGCCTTATTTTAGAAAATAGGGGAAAAACACCCCCTAAAAGTCATAGAATCTTAACGAAGTCAAACCGTCAGATTCAGAGTATCAGAGAACCCTATTGTAGAAGTTTCAAGCTCCTATCTACAAAAATGTGGAATTTAGTATCTTTTGGCAGAAGGCAGATCACGGATGTGCGTTTATTTGTTTTGTTTTTTGTTTTGTTTTTTTTTCCCAGGGGTGATCGTATCGACCCAGTGGTCCTAGAATCTTGCGAGAGGGCTCATTCTAACGGAAATGAAAAGTTTTAGTGCCCTTTTTCAGTGACCAAAAAATTGGAGGGCACCCAGGCCCTCTCCCACGCTAATTATTTTCCCAAAGTCACCGGATCAAAATTCTGAGATAGCCATTCTATTCAGCGTAGTTGAAACACCTTATAACTATGTCTTTTGGGACGACTTACTCCCCCAGAGCCCCCGTGGGAGGGGATACAAGTTACAAACTTTGACAAGTGCTTACATATAGTAATGGTTATTTGTAAGTGTACAGACGTTTTCAGGGGTATTTTTGGTTTGGGGGAGGGGATGAAAAGAGGGAGATATTTTAGGGGAACTTTTCTGGGAGGAATTTATCATGGGGGAAGAAAATTTCCATGAGGGGAGCGCAGGATTTTCTAGCACTATTTAAAAGAAAAATGAAAAAATAAATATGAAAAGTTTTTTCTACAGAAAGTGAGGAGCAGCATTAAAATTTAAAACGAGCAGAAATTATTGCGCATATGAGGGGCTTACCTCCTCGTAATACCTCGCTCTTCACACTAAAGTATTCTTAGTAATTTCAACTATTTATTCTACGGCCTTTGTTATTCAAGGGTCATTCTTAAGGAATTGGGACAAAATTTAAGCTTTAGTGTAAAGAGCGAGGTATCGACGAGGGGTGAGCTCCCTCATATACGCAATAAAACATACGAATATAGAAGTTTGTTACGTAAGTTAATTCGTAAATTACGTGTAATTTTTACTAATGAAAATGTTCGTAAAAAAATTAAAAGTTCTAGTTGCCTTTTTAAGTAATCAAAAATTCGGAGGGCAACTAGGCTTCCTCCCTCTCTCCTTTTTTCTCAATATCTTCCGATTAAAGCTATGAGAAAGCCATTAGCCAAAAAAAATTAGTATGTGAATTTCGTTTTAATTATTTATGTGTTGAGAGCCAAGATCAAAACATGTATTAATTAAAAAACGTCCAGAAATTAAATCAAAAAGACAAGTTTTTTTAAATGAAAGAAAGAAGCGACAGTAAAACTTAAAACTAACAGAAATTAATCCGTAAATGAAAGGGGCGTTTCCTCCTCAACGGCCCTCTCTTTACGCTAAAGTTTTTTACCGTTTTAAAAAGTAGAGTCAAACAGTTCGTGGTAACGAACTGTAGTAAGGAGCGATCCGGCTCAATAGTAACCAAAACTCTAAAAAATTGAATTTTGATATAAATAGCTACATCAAAAGAATCGCATTTTAATGCTGATTTTAAATATATAAGTTTCATCATGTTTAGTCTTAGCCATCAAAAGTTACGAGCCTGAGAAAATTTGCCTTATTTAGGAAAATAGAGGGAAACACCCCCTAAAAGTCGTAGGATCTTAACGAAAATGACACCATCAAATTCAGCGTATCAGAGAACCCTACTGTAGAAGTTTCAAGCTCCTATCTACAAAAATGTGGAATTTTGCATTTTTTGCCAGAAGACAAATCACGGGTGCGTGTTTATTTGTTTGTTTGTTTTTTTTGTTTTTTTTTCCCAGGGGTCATCGTATCGACCAAGTGGTCCTAGAATGTCGCAAGAGGGCTCATTCTAACGGAAATGAAAAGTTCTAGTGCCCTTTTTAAGTGACCGAAAAAATTGGAGGGCATCTAGGCCCCCTCCCACGCTCATTTTTTTCCCAAAGTCAACGGATCAAAATTTTGAGATAGCCATTTTGTTTGGCATAATCGAAAATCTTAATAACTATGTTTTTGGGGATGACTTACTCCCCCAAAGTCTCTGGGGGAGGGGTTGCAAGTTACAAACTTCAACCAGTGTTTACATATAATAATGGTTATTGGGAAGTGTACAGACGTTTTCAGGGGGATTTTTTTGGTTTTGGGGGTAGGGATGAGGGAGGGGGCTATGTGGGAGATCTTTCCTTGGAGAAATATGCCATGGGGGAAAAAAATTCAATGAAAAGGGCGCAGGATTTTCTAGCATTACTATAAAAAAAAAAAAACAATGAAAAAATAAACATGAAAACATTTTTTCAAATGAAAGTAAGGAATAGCATTGAAATTTAAAACAGAGATTATTACGCATATGAAGGGTTCTAAAAATACTTTAGCATAAAGAGCGAGGTATTTAGGAGGAGATAAATACCTCGCTCTTTATGCTAAAATATTTTTAGTGATTTCAACTATTTATTCTACGGCCTATTTGATTCAGGGGTCATTCTTAAAGAATTGGAACAAAACTTACGATTTAGTGTAAAGAGCGAGGTATTAACGAGGGTACAAACCCCCTCGTACACATAATAAAAATATAAGAATATAAAAGTTTGTTACGTAAGTTAATTCTTAAGTTACGTATATTTTTTACTAATAAAAACGGTCGTTGAATATTAAAAGTTCTAGTAGCCTTTTTAAGTAACCGAAAAATTGGAGGGCAGCTAGGCCTCCTTCCCCACCCCTTATTTCTCAAAATCGTCTGATCAAAACTAAGAGAAAGCCATTTAGCCAAAAAAAAATTAATATACTAATTTCATTCCAATAATTTATGTCCGGAGAGCCAAAATCAAACATGCATTAATTCAAAAACGTTCAGAAATTAAATAAAAAAAACTAGTTTTTTTAACTGAAAGTAAGGAGCGACATTAAAACTTAAAACGAACAGAAATTACTCCGTATATGAAATGGGTTGTCCCCTCCGCAGTCCCACGCTCTTTACGCTAAAGTTTTTAGTTGTTTTAAAAAGTAGAATTGTGGCAAAGAGTCAAACTTTAGCGTAAAGAGCGAGGGACTGCGGAGGGGACAACCCATTTCATATACGGAGTAATTTCTGTTCGTTTTAAGTTTTAATGTCGCTCCTTACTTTCAGTTAAAAAAACTAGTTTTTTTTATTTAATTAAGTAAAAGAGTTAAACTCTTTAGTAAACGAAACTCTAAAAATCAGAATATTGATGCTAAAAGATACATCAAAAGAATCGGATTTTCATGCTGATTTTAAATATAGAAGTTTCATCAAATTTAGTCTTTGTCATCAAAAGCTACGAGCCTGATAAAATTTACCTTATTTTGGAAAATAGGGACAAACACCCCCTAAAAGTCATGGAATCTTAACGAAAATCACACCATCGCATTCAACACATCAGAGAACCCTACAACAAAAATTTCAAGCTCCTATCTACAAAAATGTGGAATTTCGTATTTTTTTGCCAGAAGACACATCACGGGTGCGTGTTATTTTTTTTTTTTTTTTCTTTCTTTTTCCCAGGGGTCATCGTATCAACCAAGTGGTCCTAGAATTTCGTAAGAGGGCACATTCTAATGGAAATGAAATGTTCTAGTGCCCTTTTTAAGTGACCATAAAAATTGGAGGGCACCTAGACCCCCTCCCACGCTCATTTTTTCCCAAATTCAACGGATCAAAATTTTGAGATAGCCATTTTGTTCCGCATAGTCGAAAACCATAATAACTATGTCCTTAGGGATGATGTACTCCCCCACAGTCCCCGCGGGAGGGGCTGCAAGTTACAAACGTTGACCAGTGTTTACATACAGTAATGGTTATTGGGAAGTATACAGACGTTTTCAGGGGGATTCTTTTGGTGTGGGGGCTGGGTTGAGGAGAGGGGGCTATGTGGGAGGATCTTTTTTTGGAGGAAAATGTCATGGGGGAAGAGAAACTCAATGAAAAGGGTGCAGGATTTTCTAGCATTACTATAAAAAAAAACAATGAAAAAATAAACATGAAAAAGTTTTTTCAATGGAAAGTAAGGAGTAGCATTGAAACTTAAAACGAACAGAGATAATTAAGCATATGAGGGTCTAAGAACACTTTAGCATAAAGAGCAATGTATTTAGGAGGAAATAAATACACCGCTCTTTATGCTAAAGTATTTTCAGTAATTTCAACTACTTATTCTACGGCCTTCCTGATTCAGGGGTCATTCTTAAAGAATTGGGACAAAACTTAAGATTTAGTATAAAGAGCGAGGTATTAACGAGGGGACACACCCCCTCATATACATAATAAAAATATAAGAATATAAAAGTTGTTTACGTAAGTTAATTCTTAAGTTACGTATATTTTTTACTAATAAAAATGTTCGTTAAAAATTAAAAGTTCTAGTTACCTTTTTAAGTAACCGAAAAATTGGAGGGCAACTACGCCTCCTTCCCCGCCCCTTATTTCTCAAAATCGTATGATCAAAATTAGAGAAAGCCATTTAGCCAAAAAAAAAAAAAAATTAGTATGCAAATTTCATTTTAATAATTTACGTGTGGAGAGTCAAAATCAAACATGCATTAATTCAAAAACGCTCAGAAATTAAATAAAAAAAAAAAGTTTTTTTTACTGAAAGTAAGGAGCGACATTAAAACTTAAAACGAACAGAAATTACTCCGTGTATGAAATGGGTTTTTCCCTCCGCAATCCCTCGCTCTTTACGCTAAAGTTTGACTCTTCGCCACAATTCTAATTTTTAAAACAATTATAAACTTTAGCGTAGAGAGCGAGGGATTGCGGAGGGGAAAACCCATTTCATATACAAACTAACATGTAATTTCTGTTCGTTTTAAGTTTTAATGTCGCTCCTTACTTTCAGTTAAAAAACTAGTTTTTTTATTTAATTCATTTCAAGGTTAATTTATTTATAACTTTATTTATGCTCATCTTAAGTTTTGAAATGGCTCTTTTCTTTTCTTCAAAAACTTTTTTTTGGAAAGTTATTTAAAAATCGATTCCTGTTCATATTTGATTAGGAAGCTTGTATTGTTGGTTAATATTATGAACATTCCTCCAGTTTTCAGATTTTTAGTCTGAGAATTAAAATATCAGATTCCAACTTAAATTCTTAAGCTGCATAAGGCAACATGAGAAATGGCTTTGATTGTACTCACTATAATTCTGAGAGAAATTTCATTCAATTTAGAAATAAAACAGTTTGTGGCAATGAACTATAAGTTTAGAGTGACGCGGCTCAATAGGAACAAAAACTTTAAAAACCAAATTTTTGATATCAATAGATATATCAAATGAACTGGCTTGTTTCGCTGATTCCAGATATCTAAAATACATCAAATTTAATGTTACCCGTCAAAAGCTGCGCGTGTGACAAAATTCGCCCGATTTAAAAAAGGAGGAAACACATCCTAAAAGTTAAGGGATATTAACGAAAATCATCAGATTTAGGGTATCTTAAAACTTGATTGTCGAAGTTTTGAGTTCCCATCTGCAAAAAAAAAATACAATTGTGTATTTCTTCCCAAAAGAAAGGTCGCAGATGCGTGTTTATTTGTTTTTTTTTACCAGGGGTGATTTTGTCGAACCAATAGACCTAGAATATTGGGAAGGGCTCGTTCGAACGGAAACTGAAAGTTCTAGTGCCATTTTTAATTGAGCAAAAATACTAGAGGGCAACTAGCTTCCCCCACCCCCTTTTTACTCAAATTCATCTGATCAAAATTTTGAGATAACCATTCTTTTCAGCATAGCTTAAAAGCATGATAACTGTGCCTATGAAGATAACATGACTCCCCAATAGTCCTTGGAGAAAGGAATTTAAGTTATAAATTTTTCCTATCGTTCCCATAGCCTAAAGTATTTGTTACGGTGTAGACTTGAGAAGATATGTTGGTCCCCATCCTGCACTGGTATCCGGGATCACTCCTTTTCTTGAGGCAAAAATAATTTCAAAGATTTAAAGAACATGAAAATTGGAACTTGGAATGTTACGACGTTAAAAAATGACTATCGCATCGACATTTTGACTGACGAATTCAGACGGTTTGAACTGGATTAATTAGGAGTTTCAGAAACTCATATCCCAGGGGTAGGAAGAATGAAATTAGGTGACATAGAATTTGTTTACTCAGGAAGGAAGGATGGGGTACATAGACAGGGAGTAGGGCTCATGATGAATAAGGAAGCTGCTAAGTCTTGTTTAGGCTGGGAAGGTATTAATAATAGAATACTAATTGCTCATTTTATGACTAAAAAGTTTAGGGTATCAGTTATAGTAGTATATGCCCCCATTGAACCAACTGATGGAGATACTAGTGACTCAGATGAATTTTACTTACAGTTACAGGAGCAAATAGACAGGGTACCAGGTAGAAATATGGTGTTTTTGCTAGGAGATTTTAATGCCCAGGTTGGTAGAAATAGGGATAGATGGTATCCTAGCCTAGGTAATTTTGGTGTAGGAAAAGAAAACAGTAATGGCTATAGGCTTTTGCAATTTTGTAGGTATAACAACCTAGTTATAACCAATACGGTGTTTGGTCACAAAATGGCCCATAAGTTGACATGGTATTCACGTGATGGTAAGACAGCAAACCTTATTGATTATGTTATTGTAAACAGAAGACTAGCAGGATCAATACAAGATACTAGGGTGTATAGGAGTGCCGTTATTGATGTTAAAAGTAAAGATCACCATCTAGTAGTGTCTAAGGTTAATTTAAAGCTGAAATTTCGGAAGAGTAACTCCCTCCCGGAAAGTTATGATGTTGGTAGACTTCAGGATGAAAATTTGAGAAAAAAATTCCAGGAACAGTTGAGTACTAAACTTGAGGGTTTAAAATTTGACAATGTGGAAGATGGATGGAATAATTTCAGAAAAACAATTTGTGAAGTTGCTGATGGTGTCCTAGGGAAGAGTGCTAAGACAGCAACTAGGAATATTAGTGAAAAAGCTTTAGGTTTAATAGAGAGTAGAAGGGGTTTGTATAAGAATTATCTGAGCGATAGGTCGTATGAAAACAAAAGGAATGTAAAGAAAGTGGAGAAAGCATTAAAATATGAACTAAGGAGATGTGAAATGGAGGCGATGGATAAAATTGCTGAGGATCTGGAAGATGCGGCTAGACGGCATAATAGTAAAATATTATACTGGCATGTTAATAAATTGAAAGGGAGTAGCCGATCCGGACTAGTCCCAGTTAAAGATAGAAATGGGGCCACAATTAGTGATAAGGAAAAAGTTAAAGAAAGATGGGTGGAACATTTTGAGAATGTGCTAAACCGAGATACAGTTGCAGGAAAAGATATAGATGAAAATGAAAAAGTTTGTGATACCTTGGATGTGAAGGAAGATTTGTTTAGTGAGGAAGAATTAGCGACAGTACTAGAAGGATTAAAAAATAATAAGGCCCCAGGTGCTGATAGTATGATTAATGAGTTCCTTAAATATGGTGGCTCTGAGGTTAGGAATAAGCTACTGAAGATTATGAACATGATTTTTGAAAAAGGGGAAGTACCCAATGATTTTAGGAAAACCTTAATTAAACCACTGTATAAGAAAGGTGACAAGAGTGAATGTCGGAATTATCGAGGCATTAGTCTGGTCTCTGTAGGTAGCAAATTACTGAGTAATATGATACTTTTTAGACTGAGACATGCTGTAGACAAAGTTTTAAGGGAAGAACAATGCGGTTTTAGAAAAGGTAGAGGATGTGTCGACCATGTTTTCACTCTTAGGTTAATAATTGAGAAGTCCCTTCGTTGTCAAACACCTTTGGTCCTTAGTTTTATCGATTATGAGCAAGCTTTCGATTCTGTTGATAGAACAGCGTTAACAAAGGTCTTATCGTTATATGGTATACCAGAAAAATACATTAAAGTGATTTGCGCTATATACGAGAATAATACTGCTGCGGTTAAGGTAGGAAATGAGGTTAGCAACTGGTTTTGTATTAAATCAGGAGTTAAGCAGGGTTGTGTTCTATCCCCCTTTATATGGATCATTTTGATGGACTTCGTCTTAAGGAGCACAGGAAAGGCAATTGGAGACCATGGAATCAAATGGGGAGGAAGAACGCTCCTGGACTTAGATTATGCTGATGATTTAAGCATATTAGATGAAAGTGTGAGCAAAATGAATGAATTTTTAGAGGTTTTACGAGTTCAGGGTGCTAAAATAGGCTTGAAAATTTGTTAAGAAGACTAAGTCACTAAGGTTAGGAATAAGTGAAGATGAACAGGTGACCTTAGGTAACGAAAAGATTGATCAGGTTGGGAGCTTCAGTTACCTTGGTAGTATTATTAGTAAAGATGGTGGGAGCAGTGAAGATGTTAAAAGTAGAATAGCTAAAGCTCAGGGTGTTTTTTCACAGTTAAAAAAAGTTTGGAAGAATAGAAAGATAAGCCTACAAACCAAGATTAGAATATTGGAAGCTACAGTGATGACAGTGGTCAAATATGGCTCTGAAGCATGGACACTCCGAAAAGCAGATGAAAATTTACTAGATTTTTTCCAGAGAAATTGCCTACGGATTGTTCTGGGTAACCGGCTGACTGACCGTATTTCAAACTGTAGGTTGTACGAAAAGTGTGGTTGAATCCCGCTTTCTGGGGCTATAATGAAAGAAAGGTTGAGATGGCTAGGCCACGTTCCACGGATGAAGGATGACAGATTACCGAAGATTGTCCTTTTTGGCCAACCGTCTGGGGCTACACGGAAAGCAGGTCGTCCTTGTCTGGGTTGGGAGGATGTCATAAATAAGGATTTAAAGGAAATGGGAACTTCCTGGGAGGGTGTAAAGAGGGAGGCTTTAAATAGATTAGGTTGGAGGAGGAGCGTTCGTAGCTGTGTTGGACTCAGGCGGCTTGGTGCTGCAGTGAGTTATTAGTAGTAGTAGTAGTATTATATATTTTTTTTGGGAGGGAGGTGAATTTTCTACCTGGGGATCTTCCAAGAGGAAAATTTTCCAGGGTGAGGTAAGTTTTGGGGGTGACTTTCAGGGGAAATTTACGCTGGGGGACCATTCCTGAATTTGCCAGAGATCCCTTAAAAATTTATTTTTATAAGTCTTCTTGTTTGCCAGCTCAATTTTACATTCAGAGATGTTAAGAAGAACCACTTGGAAGGAAATTTTTAACGGGTTGGAGTTGTCTAGAGTATCTTTCCGTAGGATGGGGAATTTTCTAAGAGAGAAATTCACCGTGGGAGAGTTTTTCACGGAATAAATTATCCAGGGGGAATTTTCTGCTAGAGCAACTTTCTACTTGGGGGTCTGATTGTCTGCAAGAAAAATAATCTTCCCGAAACAAATTATTTTTGAAATGAAATTACGTAAAGAAAAAAAAATCACCTGGAACCATTCACAAGAAGTTTTTTTGGAGGATATTCAGCTAGAATAAAATTGTCCGGGGGGACCTTTCCTTGCGGGCGGGGGGGGGGGGTATTCTACTTGGTAATAACTTTCAATGGAGGAATTTTATTCGGGGAGAAGGATATTTCCATGGAGGAGTTGTCTGATTTCATGGTATTATTTAAAAAAGATTAAAATTAAGTACGAAAACAATTTTTTTAAACTGAAAGTAAGGAGCAATGTCAAAACTTACAGAAAGCATAAATTATTACTTATATGATGGGGGCTTCCCTTTCCTTAATACCTTGTTCTTTACACTAAAGTTCGACTTTGGTCCCAATTCTTTAAGAACGACCCATGTAACACACGGGCCGGTTATTTAGTATAAAAAACATTTTAAATGTTCTAAAAAATTTGAAATCGGGCTTGATTTACAAATAAAATATCTTCAAAAAGACTTCAGTTTGAAAAGACACAAAATTATATATGGTTAGAAGACAAGCGACAATAAGAATTTCTGGAAAAGTTCCTTATTAATCAAGGTTTTGAACGATTCATAAAAATAAATGTTGGTTTGACTCCAATATATGGATAATATACACGACTGAATCCTCCTGGGAGAGTTCTCAATAAATTACACGTAAGTAAAAATGGAATAGGAGAATAAATATGCATCCATGCATCACTCAGCTCTTTTATTTTTACCTTTCTAAACTCTTTTATTTTGACTTTGACGCAAATGTTTTTCTTAGATGTGGTGTTGAAAAAATGCCATTCTGACAACTTGGATACACATATTGTCTTTTGATTAAATTCAATGTTCCTCTCAACACTTCCTGAGAGTTCGAACTTAGTACCCTAGCTGTTCTGGAGATATTTCACACACGCTCTTTTGACAACCTGAACTCAAACAGTGTCTTTGTTTTATTTCAACATTATCCTCAATATTTCATGATAATTTTAACTTACTACCCTTACTTTTTCTACTCAAGCTATTGCAAATACCATTTTGCCAACCTGGTTGCAAATCTTATCTTTCAATGCAGCTCAACATCCCCCTAAACACTCTTCAAAAGTTGAACTTACTTCCATTAACTGTTCATAAGACATTGCAGGTATGCCATTTTGACAGCTTAGATACACATATCGTCTTTGTATTTAATTCCACATCCCAATCAACATTGCCTCAAAATCTCAACTTAATAATCCTAGCCATTCTTGAAAAACCTCTGACCGGCCATTTTAAAAAAGAAGTTCAATATCCTTCTTAACATTTTCTAAAAGTTTCAACTTTAACCCTAAATTTTTTTTTGAGATATAGCAGATATACAATTTTGACAAGTTAGATACACATAGATTCTTGGGATTTAGTTTATTATTCCTCTTGGCTCTCCTCGAATGTTTCAACTTAATATCCGTGCCCATCCCTGAGACCAATATAAATACGCCCAGATACGCCCTTTTTGACAGACTAGATGCACCTAGGGTTTTTGATTTAGTGTACTATCTCCCTTAATGTTCAATGAAATTTTCAACCTACTAATCTTAGCCGTTCATGAGATGTTACAGATAAACTTTTTTGACAACCTTCTGATTTACAGATAACCACTCAAACTCTTCTAATTTAGTTACATAGCAGTATCATTACTAGTATTACTAGTAGTAGTAGCAGTAGAAGGAGAAGAAGAAGAAGAAGAAGCAGAAGAAGAAGAATAAGAAGTAGTAGTAGTAGTAGTGGTAGTAGCAGTAGTAGTAGTAGTACTAGCAGTAGTAGTAGTTTTTACTGAAATCAAAAGCCGATAGAATAAAGCAGGATTAGGAGTAGATAAATCTTCAAGTAGGCTGACGAAAATAAAAGAGTTATTTATAAGGCTTTCAGAAGTCTTTTCTTAACCAGGAAATCAATAAGTTTTGCTGGGCAATTTTAATTCTCAAAAAATTGAAGCAATTTAACTTTCAAACAGTTCGTAGTAACGAACTGTAGTAAGGAGCGACCCGGCTCAATAGTAACCAAAACTCTAAAAAATTTGGTACCAATAGTTACATCAAAAGAATCGCATTTTAATGCTGATTTGAAATATATAAGTTTCATCAAATTTAGTCTTACCCATCAAAAGTTACGAGCCTGAGAAAATAGGGAAAAACACCCCTAAAAGTAATACAATCTTAACGAAAATCACACCATCAGATTCAACGTATCAGAGAACCTAACTGTAGAAGTTCCAAGCTCTTATCTCTAAAAATGTGGAATTTCGCATTTTTTGCCAGAAGACAAATCACGGATCTTGTTTATTTGTTTTTTTGTTTGTTTTTTGATTTTTTTGTTTTTTTTTCCCAGGGGTGATCGTATCCACCCAGTTGTCCTAGGATGTTGCAAGAGGGCTCATTCTAACGGAAATTAAAAGTTCTAGTGCCCTTTTAGGTGACCAAAAAAATTGGAGGGCAGCTAGGCCCCCTCCCACGCTAATTATTTTCCCAAAGTCAACGGATCAAAATTCTGATATAGCCATTTTATTCAACGTAGTCGAAAAACCTTATTACTATGTCTTTGGGGACGATTTACTCCCCGACAGTCCCCGTGGGAGGGGCTACAAGTTACAAACTTCGACCAGTGCTTACATATAGTAGTGGTTATTGGGAAGTGTACAGGCGTGCTCAGGAGGATTTTTTGGTAGGGGGCAGGGGTTGAGAAGAGGGGGATATCCTGGGGGAACTTTCCATCGAGGAATTTGTCATAGGGGAAGAAAATTTCCATGAAGGGAGCACAGGATTTACTAGCATTACTTAAAAAGAAACAATGAAAAAATAAATATGAAAACGTTTTTTTTTTCATCTGGAAGTAAGGAGCAGCATTAAAACTTAAAACGAACAGAAATTATTACTCATATGAGGGGCTCACCTCCTCCTAATACCTCGCTCTTTGCGCTAAAGTATTTTTAGTAATTTCAACTATTTATTCTATGGCTCGTGTGATTCAGGGGTCATTCTTAATGAATTGGGACAAAATTTGAGCTTTAGTGCAAAGAGCGAGGTACTGACGAGGGGGCGAACCCCCTAATATATTTAATAAAAACATGAGATTACAAAATTTCTTTACGTAAGCTAATTTATAAGTTACGTATATCTTTTACTAATAAAAAGATTCGTAAAAAATTAAAAGTTCTAGTTGCCTTTTTATTTAACCGAAAATCGGAGGGAAACTGGCTTCTCCCCCGCTCCTTTTTTCTCAAAATTATTCGATCAAAATTATGAGAAAGCCATGTAGCCAAAAAAAATAAATATGCAAATTTCGTTTTAATTATTCCTCTGCGGAGAGCCAAAATCAAAACATGCATTGATTCAAAAACGTTCAGAAATTAAATAAAAAAAACAAGTTTTTTTTAACTGAAAGTAAGGAGAAAAAGAGTCAAATTTTAGCGTAAAGAGCAGGGCGTTGATGAGGAAGCAGCCCCTTTCATATACGAAATAATTTCTGTTCGTTTTAATTTTTAATGTCGCTCTTTACTTTCAGTTAAAAAAAACTTGTTTTTTTTTTCAGTAAAGTGCTAGTTTTTCAGAATTCTAAAAATATGCCGAATTATCAAGAGCCACTTTATTTAAAGATTATTTCAAAATTTATGTTGCATAAACTGCGAAGGAATGACTTTTTTTCATTTTAAGTTCAACTTTGCTCTTTACTTTCATCAGAGAAACTTTGTTTAAAAAAATTAATTTCGGTTCTTTTTTAGATTTTAAAGAAATACACAATAAACTTTTTTTTTAAGATTTTTGTCCTACCTTGGTGAAGCCGCTATAGAAGTCAACGTTAGTTTTTCAAAATAAGGCGTTAAATATAGGTTTTATCTCATAACTCTTAAAATTTTCCTGAAATTTTTTTTTCACATAAAGAGTCCGTGGAGATTATTCGTTATTATGTAATTCTTAGTATCTTTGAGGAGTTGTAGATAAGAGATATAACACTCTATGATGTATTTATCTATATGAAATATACACACACTTATAAATATGGAGGATATTAAAAAGGAAGTTAAGATGTATAGTTCATACAATTCACATAAATTCGTGTTAATATCAACATATTTTTTGCCGCAACGCTGCAAAGGATTTTGAACTTGTCCGAAGAAAGTATATTTTAATTAATTTTTCTTGTCAGACTTTAAATCTTAGGAGAACTGCTTAATAGAAATAAAAATTACATCATAGGAATCAACTTGGTTGTAAACCATATACAAGATAATTACAGTCCTCCTTTAACAACAAGATAATTACCTTTAACAACAAGAAATATGTTTGCATAGATTCACTAAGTGGCTTCGCTTTTTTTTCTTTTTCTCCTCCGTTATTTTTTTCTCCACTACAAGCACACTAGAAAGTAAATATCTATTTAAAAAATAAAAATGCATAAACCAGGATTCGAACTCGAGCCCACGGTATTGCAGCAACAACGAAGGGTCCTGATCAAAAGACCAACACGTCCTGTTGAACAATTCTTGTTTTATAATTTTCCTGCTCACAGCCACTCGTTGATAACGTGCTAGCAGTTTATGAAAATAAGATAATGTAGAACTCGAAGTTCCATCACTCGATGTGTCTTTTTTATGCTCTTCTCAAATATAAATCTAGAAAAGCACGCTGACTTGATTATGAGCTTTGATTTGAGCCTTTAAACATCTAGTACGATTTGAATTTGACTGCTAGCTTCAGTAGCGTCAACTGAAGGGGACAGGGTCTGTTCCCCATACTTTCGCACCTCTCCCCTAAATTTTGTGAATTAACCCCAAAAGTCTAGAACTAGCATATATACTGGGACTAGCCTAGTTTTGTTGGTCAGCAGCTGGTTTTTGAAACCTTTTAAGGGGCGGGGATGGGAAGCGTATGAAACGAGGCTTTTTTAGCCTCAGGTTCGGGGTATTGACCATAAGCTATATGATGGTGCCCTTTTCATGCTCTCTAGCTGGACAGCTGATGACGTATCAAGTTAAATTAATAAGATGTACATGGATAGAAACATCTCAAATAAGTCATTAAGCAGCTCTCTATGATATTCCAGTACCCAATGGAAAGGGAGGAAAATAGAAAAAGAAAAAAGAAACACATGTGATTTGATGTAAAAAAAAATGATTTTCCTTTTTTTCAAGGTGGGAGGCTGTAATTTTTCTGAAATATCTCTTTTGTACCCAAAAATTTCAAAATGAAAATTTTGAAATTTTCAGCCAAATTATTTCCAGTGCTGCACTTGTAATTTCGATACAATGGTAATTTTGAGGGGTTTCAAGCTCTGTCTCAAATTCCAAAAAATTGTTTTTGTAATACAATTTTACTATGAAGATTGATCAAAATGATATTTTATATTCGCTAATTAGCTAAAAGTGACATTTTTTTTCACTTGACAGGTATTCCAGGACGCTTTTTATAAGTTTTCTTTAGTACGGGCAAGAATATGCTCTTTACTAGGTTACAGCTATTGATGCACCATGAAATAATGTACTCTATGTTTTCTGATTTTAGAAGGCTATGTTCCAAATTTATCCTGCAATACAAAACTCATTTCAACGCCAAAATTGAGGCCATCCGTTTTGAAAATCCAAGCATGTCTTTAAAAATGCAGGTGCCAATATTGAACTATGATTCCGACATTGAGTAACCTATTTGATGCAGTAAATATGTAAATAGTAGTTGATAAGATAAGATAAGATAAGATTTATTCATCACGAAACACACATACAATATTACATTTTACTATTTCCCCAAAGGCTCTTTGGCCTGTCAAAAAGGGGAAAATGAACAAGCCACTTAGTCAGAAAAAAAAAAAAAATCACTTACCCAAAGAGAGAAGAGCAAAAAGGAAAAAACAAAAATAATCACTTACTCAAAGAGAGAAGAGCAAAAAGGAGAAGAGAGGAAAATATAAATAAAATGAAAAACTATAGAAAACAAAACTAATAGACTAATAGATTGAACAGACTAAATTAATTATGTAGATCTGTAGATATAAATAGACTCCAATGAAATAATAAGGAAATATATATGCATACATACACGCATATACACATATAAAAAGAGATAAAATAATTTCTAAGAAGCCAATGCATTTTTAATATTTTTTTTGAACAAACCGAATGAGTGGCACCTTCGAGCTGCTTCGGGCAACTTATTCCATACAATCTAACTCGCAATTAAAGGATCAAAGTCTGACCTTACACAAGGAGTAAAAGGAACTTGAAAAGGATTTTCGGTATTGCGAAGATTATAATTATTCTGATCAGAGGTGAAAGATGGCTGAACACTTAGGGGACGGGGGAGGTCACCATGAAGCTGAGAAAAAGTAAAACATGCACACGAAAGAATATACAGTGACTCGAGATCAAGTAATGGGATAACTCTTGAACGGTTAGTTTCCTTAATGAGGTTTCTAGCTTTATTATAAATCTTAGAAAGTGGTTTTAACAGTGAAGGAAAGGTTGACATCCATACTATTGGACAGTAGGAAACGTAAGATCGGATCAAGGAGTGAAAAAGGATTTCCAAAATTGATCCAGGGAAAATATGTTTGAGTTTCCTTAAAATACCGAGACTCCTGCATATCTTCATTTTAATCAAATCAATGTGACGCTTGAAAGACAAGTTTTCATCAACAAGAATGCCCAAAAAACGAACATATCGATCTTTAGATCTGTGAATTATCCCATTCGGCTGATGAATTTCTGATAACTTGGGATAAATCTGAGAAACATGCGAAAATATCAAAAAATTTGATTTTGAATAATTTAGGGTAAGAAAATTAGCATCAAGCCATGAAATTAATCTCTCAAACAAGTATTCCAAGTTTAATCGAAGCTCGGATTCACATTTCCCCGAAGTCCCGAGTGTGCTATCATCAGCAAAACAAACAAGGACATCAGAAGATGGCAAACTATAGCTGGGACTATGGGCAAGGGAAGGTTTAGGATGATAGAGTCTACAGCAATGAATAGGTTTCTGCTTTTTTACTGCGTAAAAAAGATCCTTTATATAAATCAAAAATAGCACTGGCCCTAAAACTGATCCCTGAGGGACGCCAAAATTCATTTGTGATTGACAGAAATTAAATTGTGGATTGACAGAAATTAACCTATCCTTCAAATAAGATTGAAACCAAGAAGATACATCACCCCTAATGCCAAAATGAGACATCTTCGATAGAAGAATTTCATGGGTTAAGGAATCGAATGCCTTGCGAATATCCAGGAATATAGCAGCCGGAATTAATTCTGAATCCAATTCAGAATGTATAAAATTCAAAAGGGTCATACAGGCATGCTTGGTGGAGTGCTTCATTCGGAAACCAAACTGAAAATCATGAAGAAACTCTTTAGATTTTAGAAATTTAAGCAGACGAGAAAGCATAGGCTTTTCGAAGATTTTTCTAAATACTAATAATATTGAAATTGGTCGATAATTTGCTGGATCATTTCTTGGTCCACCTTTATACAGAACAATAATCCGAGCACGCTTGAGAGGATCTGGAAAAACCCCATATTTAAATGAAAGATTAACAAGTTTTGTAAGAGGCACAACTATTGAAGGAAGAATAGATTTAACTACCTTAGTAGGAATAGAATCTGGCCCAGATGAAGATGAGTCTTTCAAGCCATTAACAATTTTAGTAATTTCAATTTCTGTTACTGGCTCTAGAAACATAGACTTAACACAAGACGGCCCGAGGTAAGATCTAAAGTCCGACTTAGACCGAGAAAAAGTAGCTGTGGAAGCGATATTATTACCAATACTAGCGAAAAATGAAGTAAATGCTTCTTGGACATTAAGCTCACCCTCTATAGTCTCATCACCAATGACCAGACTCATAGGTAAAGAGCTATATTGAGAACCAGGTTTAAGCACAGAATTTATTACCTTCCAAGTTTTACGAATATCCTTATTACACGCAGCAAAATTATTTAGATAATAGAGAGGTTTGGCTTTCCTACACAAGGAATTATATATATTCCGGTAGATCTTGAATTGACAAAGACGAATAGCACTCGTTGAAAGTGTAGCGCATTTATAATATTTCCAGAGATTATTTTTCCTTCTCCAGCTTTTGAGAAGTCCGGATGTCATCCATGGGTTTAGAGGAATAATCCTTTTAGACCTGCGATTAGAAGGTGGTACTTTGCAAAGGCTAAGAATAGCCTCTTTTATGGTTCCATAAAACGACTCAAATAAACAAGAAAAATCCTTGTCATTATCAAATAAGCTCCACGAATTTTTCGCTAATTTAGAACCAAGAAGAGATAACTCATTCTCACCAAACCTAATAGAATAGGAATCAAACACTTGAGCCCGGTTATTCCTTCCCCGATTAAAACTGAACCGAGAATATATGGGAAAATGATCGGAGATATCAGTAACTAAAATTGAGTTTTTCTTCAAGCAAAGCGTAGAGAAGATATTGTCAATCAAAGAAGCTGTAACATTAGTTACTCGTGTGGGGATGGATGTAGTTGGTAGAGTTCCTGCGGAAAGCATGATTGAAAGAAAATCAACTGAATCCGAAGAATTTGAATCCATCAAATTTATATTAATGTCACCCATTATGATTAACTGACACGGACGTTTCAATATTATGTCAAGTATTTCCTCAAGATTCCGAAGAAACAACGAAACCGCGCCACTAGGAGAACGATAAATATTGCCTATGATTAGATCAATACCATTAACTCTAATTTCTATAAATTGTGACTCAAAGATACCTTCAAAATTCCTTGATAAGTCATCCTGTAAGCAATAATGCAAATTACTAGATATATACATGGCAAGACCTCCTTTAGCCATCTTGCAGCGGTTTATATGTTCCATTTTGTAGCCATGGATATCCAATAGCATTTCATTGCGAGAATCCAAAAATGTCTCGCACAAACCAACAACATCAGGCTGTCCATCCGAAACTATTTGTCTTAAATGATCTATTGACGAGGAAAGACCCTGAATGTTAAGCTGAAGTGCAGTCAGAGAATAATTTCCCTTGGTAACCTCCTCTCCCCCCAATTCCGAAACATATTTACTATAACAAACAGGGTTTATATTAGTCAGGTTTCGGTTAACCTGACCCAAAGAATAATTCACAATACTAATTAGATCAAAAGGATTATTTTCAAGCTCGCAAAGGCGTCTCTCACGACTTAAAATATTGACAAAAGCAGGTTTTACTTGGAGTCCATTTAAATACACCAGATGAACAAAAAAAAAAATCTTTACCTAAATCTATTACGAAAGAAAAACCTGTCAAAGGATTATAGACACATAAATAATTAATAGCACAGAAGGTACTATCGGGATGGACCATGAGCATGAAAAAAAAAAAAAAAAAAAAAAAAAAAAAAAAAACGAAATAAAAAGAAACTGTAAAAAAGAATGACTTAGGAAAGGATACGCATCAAGAAAATATTAACCAGTCACATACTAATACATTCATGCAAATAATTTATTTTGCGTATACGAGTCTCACCAGGAACTTTGGCTAGAATTTGACCATGATCAGACCAAACACTTCTTGGGCCAAAGGTGCTACGAGCCGCGTTTAATAGATCCCGACGCTTTTTAGTTAGATTTTCTAAAACAAATACACCTGACTTTGCCAACTTACTTTTTGCTGCAAACACTTTACGAGCAGTATCTAAGCTTGAAAATTTTACTAGAACTGGGGCGATTTTCACACTCTCAGTTTGATTAGCAGGCATGCGGAATCGATTAACCTTTAAGAGGTCCATTTCTTTAAAATCTTGCAAGCCCATTATTTGTGTTATCACTCCATTAAGATTTTCTCTCAGTTCCACATTGGGGTTTGGTTTCACACCGTAGAAAATTAGGCTATCAAGTAAGGCATCCTGCTCTAGTTGGTCAAACTTGTCTTCTAATTTAGAGATTTTATTTTCAAGCAAGTTCACTGCATTATAAAGTTTTCGAAGAGTTGTTTCAATTTTTTCAAATTTGGCGTTATATTCAAGGGAAACCGAATTATAAACTTCATTCACAATATCTTCACTGATAATTTCCGAAGCTCGACGATCTTTCATTGTATTTGATACGACACGAGAAATGTCATTCATTAGGTTAGACTTAGTGCTCATTAGTTCCTCTTGAGTTTCATTTATTATGTCTTTTAAAGTTGATGCTGCTGCAGAAGTTGGAGTTAATGGTGTTAGGCTGGATTTTCCTTTAATTTTAGCGGGTAGTGATAAGTAGGACTTACTTAGAGTCTTGAAAATATCAGGGGATAAGCGCTGCTCTTCAAAAGCCTTATTTACATCTTTATCTGTCCTCGCACAAGCTTCTTTAAAATGGTCATTCCAATTGCGGATGTGTGCTTCAGCTATATTATGCTCCGAGTGGGTGCCATAGCAAAAGACTAGATATCGAGCTTGATTTTTCTGGTCTTTGGTGGTTTTAATAACTACTGATGGCCATAAGGGATATCCTTGAAATGAAGCTAGGACAAGATCAAACGGTTTGTATTTTGCCATTTTACAATCTTCAGTCACAATGGGGGGGGGGGGGTGAACACTACAGGTAACAAATTTCAACAACAGAATGTTCCAATTTGCCGCCCCAAAAGTACTCACGTTTGTAATATGTGCTTGGTTATTCACGCAAGTTCATCAAATTTTTAGCAAGGACTATATCCAATTCAATTGAAAACTGGTTTAGCTCTTGACTCTTTGAACTCTGATAGTCAAACTGAGCACAGGCATAGAGTTTTTTTTTCAGCTGAAAAAAGTTTAAAAGAGTTGGAAAATCGTAAACGAACCAAGATTAGAATATTGGAAGGTACAGTAATGACAGCAGTCAAGTAAGATCTGAAGCGTGGGCCTTTTAAGAGGAAGAGGAAAATCTGTTAAATATTTCCCACAGAAACTGGTAAAGGGTAGTTTTAGGTATCCGTTCGAATAAGAGAAATGGCTGGAGTTAATAGGACTCGTTTCATGAATGAAGGATGACAGGTTGTCAAAGATTGCGCTTTTTAGCCAACCACCTAGAGCCAGACAAAAAGCAGGTCATTCTTGAAAAAAGAAGAGCTCCCTTTGATTGTTAAAAAATCGATCTTGAAATTTCCATCCAGAGTTATGTCGCCTAGGGGGGCTTTTGGATGCTATAAGGAGCTTAAAGGTTCTCAAGTGACCCGTTTTGATCCTGAAGTAGAGCATTATCATTCATAATTTTTGTTTGAATGAGCTCTTCTTAAACTTCAAGTCCTTTCTTCTATATGATGAATTCTTTAGGAGAATTATAACGATGTATTGGATGTACTTTGATCTTTGCTAATGCAATTCTTGCGTCTCAACTATGATAACCATAATTTCATGTACATTTCATTTTCACAATCAATAGTTGAACATTTCGATACTTTATTGATAGTTCGGTTGTTTAATGTTCTGCTTTTTTAAACTTTTTGATAGCTTTGTGCATGTTGTGTTCCATGTCTAGTGTTTTGTTCGACATTAATTGTTTTTGTTCATTTATTTTAGTTCTTTTTGAAGAACTGTGAAACGTGAAACCATTATATAACGTTATAAACGAAAATATTCTGAAAAATTCTTCAAATTCTAAATACTTCAAAAGAAATTCTAAGAATTTTAAAACATTTTTTAACTTTTTTCTCTGTTATAAATGGGAAGCTAGTTTCAATTTAATCTCAAAAAGGGCTTCTTTAAATTACTTCCTATTTTAATTATTTGGGCGGTATACTGAATTTCCTAAATTAGTCTTTCCCTGACATAGAATACCTAAAATTCTGTCCCTGGGATGAAATTTCCAAAGAAGTTCCAAATTAATGTCTAGCGTTTGAAGCCTCTGTAGTAGAAAGATCCTTGAATTTTCGAATTTGGTTATTAAACAATCTGATATTTAAGACGTAAAATACAATTCTTCATTCAATTTGATTTGTTCCCGTAAGGGGCAATAAGTTTGATTGCAGCCGTTGAGTCAGCTAAGAACAAAAAGAATTGACTCTTTTGAAGTACTAAGGACAGTGTAAATGAAATTCAATTGCTTGAAATAGTTAAGGCCTTGCGAAAGTCCAAGCATTTTACTCCCTAGTCAATTCTTTTTCAGCGGTGGCAGCTCGGCCAAAGACAAAGTTATCAGTTTTCTTCGTCGTTTCAACCAAATAAACATGAGAAGGCTGAACTTAAGGGGCTTCTCACTCAATTTACGATTAAGCTTAGGTTATCCTTAGCATTTCTTCTTGTAATTATTTATACAATACCATTTATATATATATATATATATATATATATATATATATATATATATATATATATATATATATATATATATATATATATATATATATATACCGGCAGTTTGGTGTCTGTACGCTACTTATTCTCTAGACTCTGTTTAAACCGGTTACAACTAACTAATACTTCACTGAATCACTCAAGAACAATCCGAGTGGTTAGTCCCTTTGTCTAGTAATATGAAAAAAACTTCGTTTTCTTAAAGAGTTAAAGAGGCTGCGTCCCAAAGTCGAACCTTAAAACGTAAAGGAATTAGGAGAGGCAGTTTTAAGGTTCGTTTTTGGGACGCAGCCTCTTTAACTCTTTAAGAAAACGAAGTTTTTTTCATATTATTTCTGTACGTTTTTCTTTTGTGAAAAAAAACCGCCCGATAAGGGACTTGAACCCATGACTCGAGGATTAAATGTCCCTCGCTCTACCGACTGAGCTAACCACCTGCATGTGTGTAAATATACCTTTTAAATAACTTTTAAAAATTTCAAATTAACATGGGCTCTTATGGAGAAATGGGTTAATTAAGTGGCTAATGCGTGGTTTCTGGAAAACAGAGAAGGAGTTATCGGATCGAGCTGAAATTTCGCGGATAAGCTCCTGGGCCGTAGGAGACCTTAACTTGTGAATTTCAGCCCGATCGAACAACGTTAAAGGGGGGGGTGGGTGGGGTTGGGGGGTCGAAACTTTCGGGGGGTTAAGATTTTCCTACGAAACTTTCAAGGGCACTTACTCGGAGAATTCCGCATCGAATGAGTCTTCGTACACCCAGATCCGATGTCGGCTGTGACCTGTAGGCGTAGCAAATAAAAAAGAATATGAAAATTAAGTGGCTATGCGTGGTTTCTGGAAAACAGGGAAGGAGTTATCGGATCGAGCTGAAATTTCGCAGATAAGCTCCTGGGCCCTAGGGGACCTTAACTTGTGAATTTCAGCCCGATCGGACAACGTTCAAGGGGGGCTGGGGTTGGTGGGTCGAAACTTTCGGCCAGATTTTCCCCATGAAGGAAAAGTCGGAGGGGGAAAATTTGGCAGGTTTCTTAGTTGGAGCTCGAGCTACGAAATACATCCCTCCCCATCCCTCTGCGACCACTGGAACTTAACATTGTCGTGGTTCACCTCTTTATAGAGGCACGAGTGTGCCTCCTTGATTTATGCTATTTTCTAGTCTTTTGAGGGGAATTGTTGACTTATGAACACAAATATGTAGAGTATTTGAAGGGACTACAGCCAGCAAGCATATATTGCAGATATAAGTTTCTTATTCTTGACTAGAATATTTTTTGATACCATACAACAATAGTGTCGAGTGTAGCAATCCAGAATGCAAACCCGAAACAGGTTTTATAATCATTTTGGAAGTATAAAAAAAAAATAATTGTCGGCTTTAAGGTATATTCATGATTTTGTTTATATCTGTTAGTGTAAAAACCGCTGAAATCACTGATTCAGGAACATCTGGCCAAACTAACTTTGCCTCTTGATATATCGTTACCCCCTACAGCCCCTGGGGAAAGGTGTTTAAGTTAAAATTTCGGTCATTGCTTACGTATAGTTTTTGTTATTGGGAAGTATGCATATATTTTTCGGGAGGAGGGCTAAAAATTTTCTTCTGATGGGATTTTCTCCGGAGATTATTTTCCATGGGGGAGGGAAGTTTTCAGATGGTGAATTTTTCATTGAAAATTTTCCACTCGGGGAATTTGCCAGAATTCCTACATAAGGTTTTTCTCATGTATTGCTTTATCTTTACCGACTCAATTTTATTCATAAATCTTCGCCAGGATTGAATTGTCTAGAGAATAAATCCAAGGAGAGGGGGGATTTTTCCGTAGAGGTGTAGCCAGATATCCTGGCATTATTTAAAAAGCGATCAGAAAATAAAGAAAATACTAGTTTTTGAGCTGAAAGTAAGGAGCAACATTAAAAATTAAAACGAACAGAAATTATTACCTTTTTGATGATGTTACTCCTCCTCAACACCTCGCAATTTAACGCTAAAGATTCAATTTTGTCCCAATTTCTTAAGAACAACTCCTGAAAAACTATGTTCGCTTAATTAGAACAACAAAATTTTTTTTTTAAAGTGCAAAAAAAAATGTTTAGTGTAAAGAGCGAGGTGTTGAGGAGGAGCAACCCCCTAATATACAAAATTATTTATGTTCGTTTTAAGTTTTAATGTTGCTTCTTACTTTCAGTGGAAAAAACTTGTTTTTTCTCTATATGCAGTCAGGCAGTTTTTTTTATAGCACCAGATTAAAAAAAAAAAAATAAATAAAAAAAAAAAAAAAAAAATAAATAAAAAAAAAACAGAAGCGAATGAAAAAACCAAGAAAAAATAAGGTGAAAACACACGGCATCAAACAGTTTCAGAAGGTATTGCTTTTTTACAGGTTCAGTTTGTCTTCGGGAATCAACAAACCGCAGTGGTTAAAGTCTTGGACGAAAAAGTATTGTAAATTTTAGCTAGATTGGCTTGATTATTTACTCACGGTTCAACGGGGTGAAACTGATGAAAATGTAATATTGCCTTAAAAACTTCGTGATTTTCAAACAGCCAAAAGAAAATCACGGTGTTAGGTATAAATAGATTTAATATAATTCAGGGGGCAAATAATGTTTAAGTTTGATGTCAAGGTTGAGTGTGGTTTTTCATTAGTCAGAATTGCTGTAAAATTTTCGGATAAAGATGCTTAACAAGTCTTTATTTTATTTTTCAATCTTTAACGTTACTTAAACCTTCTTTTTCTGTTGTTACACCGTTAGACCTATGCACTTGTTAGTTTAGAATTGTTGACCACACAGACTATTGACTAAAACCTAGATCTAATCAGTTATTAAATAAAAAAACAAGTTTTTTTAAATGATAGTAAGGAGCAACATTAAACCTTAAAACGAACAGAAAGGGGCTTTTCCTCATCAATGCCCCGCTCTTTAGGTCAAAGTTTGACTCTTTCTCTTAACTCTATTGTTAAAACAGTAAAAAACTTTAGCGTAAAGAGCAGGCATTGATGAGGAAAAGCCCCTTTCATATACGGAGTAATTCCTGTTCGTTTTAAGTTTTAATGTTGCTCCTTACTTTCATTTAAAAAATTTGTTTTTTTATTTAATTTCTGGCCGTTTTTGAATTAATGCATGTTTTGATCTTGGCTCTCCGCACATAAATGATTAAAACGAAATTTACATATTAATTAATTGGAATTAATCGGAAGATTTTGACAAAAAAGGAGCAAGGCAGCAAGGCCTAGTTGACCTCCAATGTTTTGGTTACTTAAAAAAGCAACTACAACTTTTAATTTTTTACAAACGTTTTCATTGGTAAAAAATATATGTAACTTACGAATTAATTTACGTAACCAATTTCTATATTCATATGTTTTTATTGCGTGTATGAGGGGGTTCAACCCTCGTCGATACCTCGCTCTTTACCCTAAAGCTTAAACTTTGTCCCAATTCCTTAAGAATGAGCTCTGAATCACAAAGGCCGTAGAATAAATACTTGAAATTACTAAAAATACGTTAGCATAAAGCGTGAGGTATAACGAGGAGGTAAGCCCCTCATATGCATAATAATTTTTGTTCGTTTTAACTTTTAATGCTGCTCCTTACATTCAGTAGAAAAAACTTTTCATATTTATTTTTTCGTTATTTTTCAAATAATGCTAGAAAATCCTGCACCCCCTTTATTGAAATTCTCTTCCCCCATGACAAGTTTCTCCATGGAATTCTCTCCCACGTAACCCCCCTCAAATCTCCCCCTAAACAAAAAAAATCCCCCTGAAAACGTCTGTACACTTCCCAGTAACCATTACTATATGTAAACACAGGTCAAAGTTTGTAACTTGCAGCCCCATCCACAGGGACTGCGGGGGAGTAAGTCGTCCCTAAAGACATAGTTCTTAGGTTTTTCGACTATGGTGAATAAAATAGCTGTCTCAGAATTTTGATCCTGTGACTTTTGGGAAAAAATGAGCGTGGGAGGGGGCCTAGGTGCCCTCCAATTTTTTTGGTCACTTAAAAAGGGCACTAGAACTTTTAATTAACGTTAGAATGAGCCCTCTCACGACATTCTAGGACCACTCAGTCTATACGATCGCCCCTGAAAAATAAAACAAAAAAAAAAACAAAAGAACACGCACCTGTGATCTGTCTTTTGGCAAAAAATGTGAAATTCCACATTTTTGTAGATAGGACCTTGAAACTTCTACAAAAAGGTTCTCTGATACGCTGAATCTGATGGTATCATTTTCGTTAATATTGTATTACTTTTAGGGGGTGTTTCCCCCTATTTTCTAAAATGAGGCTAATTTTCTCAGGCTCGTAACTATTCATGGATTTAACTGATCTTGATGAAACTTATATATTTAAAATCAGCATTAAAATGCAATTATTTTGATGTAACTATTGGTATCAAAATTCCATTTTTTAGAGTTTCAGTTACTATTGAGCCAGGTCGCTCCTTACTACAGTTCGTTACCACGAACTGTTTGATAACAAATACTTAAGGAAACTTATAAGAGTTCTATCTAAAACAAATAAGGAAAACTTTTTCTTAACGGTCTTTTCATCACTTAAACCAAAAGATACAAAACCCTAAGAACGAAGAAAAAAACAATTTGGTTCTGTTTTTTTTAAGCTTTCTTTATTTATCAAATAATTCGTGGAACAAAACAGTAAATATGGGATTAGTAAATATGGGGCTCAATAGTGACTGAAAATGTAAGAAACATAGTCTAGATAACAATAAATGTAATAAAAGAAGCGAATTTCGAGGGTTATTCAAAATAAATAAAATTTATCAAGTTTAATATTGGCCATCAAAAATCACGAACCAGAGAAAATTTGCCCAATTTTTGAAAAAGATAGAAACAACCCCAAAACATCAAGTAATCTTAATAAAAATAACACCACCAGATTCTGCATATCAGAGAGCGCAACTGTAGAGGTTTCAAGCTCCTATATACAAAGCGTAGAATTTTGTACTTTTTTACTAGAAGAAAGATCACGGATGCACGTTTATTTGTTGTTTTTTTGTGGGTTTTCCCAGAAATGATTGTATCAGACCAGTGATCTTATAAGATCAGGAAAAGACTCACTTGATCGGAAATCGAAAGTTCTAGTTCCCTTTTTAAGTGACCAAAATACTGGAAGACAGCTGGACGCTGTCCCACGCCCTTTTTCCCCAAAAGTCACCTGATCAAAATTTGAAATAGTGATTTTGTTCTTAATAGTCGAAGAGCCTTTTTAACTATGTCTTCTATAGAACGGAATACTATTTATTGGCTAAAATAGCACAAAAGTTAGCATAAGCACGTCAGAAAAATTATAATGGTAAAATATATGTTAGGGGATGAACATAAAACAAAAGGTTAAATCAATTATTCAAATGGGAAAAAATAGGGCACAAAAGAGTTTTTGTACCTCATTGTGTACACTTGGGGACATAGGTCAAGCTGGGCATTTGGAGCTCTACGAGCATTGACTCTTGGAATTGGAAAGATTGGGGGATTCCTTTAAAAGGGGGGGATTTCGATGATTGTCATAACTAAGGTACTTGTGACCAAAGTTCATGGAAAGGATGTGACGTCCTTCCAATGTAGTAAGTTCAAGTCTAGCCAAACATTCATCGTATGTAGTATAGGACGTCCCCAGTATAATTTTTATAGCTCTTTTTTGAATGCTTTCAATTTTAGAACATTGGGATTTGGTCAACCCAGGGTGCCAGAAAGGGCAAGCATATTCAAGACAGGGTCTTATATAAGAAGAATAGATTATTTTAAGGTTCTGAATGAATAATCCACAACCATAAAATAACCAAGAACCAAAATACCAAATGTGATGATCCGCCATAATTCCCGGGGACGCTATGCAAGTAAGTAACTTTACCCATTGTTTAAATGTGGTATCGGTAATTTCTAAGTATGACTGAGAGGTGTTGAGAAGGAGGCTGTCCTCTTCTCAGTACCTTACTCTTTACGGTAAAGTTGCTTTTAGAAATCTTGTAATGAGTATGTCATTCTAATTAAGCGGCCCCTGTTTTTCGAAAGTTATTCTTAAATTGTTGGAACAAGTAGCCCAACTTTAGCGTAAAGAGTGAGGTATTAAGGAGGTGGCAACCCCCCTCATATGTGTAACATTTTTTTTTCGCTTTAAGTTCTAATGTTGTTCCCCACTTTCGGTTGAAAAACTTTTTTTTTATGGAGCAAATCCATGAATATTCTACATTAACTAAAAGGTCTATTGATATTTCTTTTCTTTTCTTATAAGAAATCTAGTATTTATCTTTGGGCGCTTCGTGCTGGAGATTAAAATTTAAGCTCTAAAAAAAAGAGAATATCTCTTCTTCCTTTCACTTGTTTAGATTTTTCTTCAAACTCTTATTATTTATAAATACACAAGTTTCAATACTTGTAAAATGGAAGATTGGAATTAATAGACAGCAATTAGCAAAAATATGACCCTTATTCCTCTTTTGGGTACCCAACGGACTAACCGTATTTCAATCAGGCTGTGGGAAAAGTAAGGTTCAATACTGCTTTCTAGGGAAATAATAAGAGAAAGATTGAGATGGCTAAGGAATGTTCTGTGGCTACAGGAATATAGACTGCCAAAGACAGTCCTTTTTAGCCAACCATCTAGAGCTAAACTTAAAGTAGATCGTCCTTGGTTGTGGGAGGATGTCGTAAGGAATGATCTAAGGAAAATTTGAACTTCCAGTAGTGTGTAAAAAAGGAGACTTTTATCAAACTGGTATGGAGCAGTAGCAAACGTAGCTGCGTTGGTTGGCACTGTGGCTGGCTTGGTGGCTTGTACCACAGCCACCACTGTGGATTTGGCGCTTGATGGCTTGGCGCTGTGGTTGGCTGTAAGTAGCAGAATTCCTTTTCCAATCTGTATTACAAAATTTGATATGCTGGAAAAATGAATAAAAATCGCCTAGATTATATTATTGTATATTAATCTATTAGGGTATTGTACATACAACATTTTAATATTCTGAGTAGCACTGAGGGTTGCTGGAAGGTGGAAACTTTGTCTACTTCCTGGTTGGGTTGAATTGATACTTTAAAGCTTAAACATTTTTTACTCTAATAGCCTGGGATTTTTAGTTACATGGGAGGGTGGAAGGGGAGGAGTATAGATACAGTACTTCTGAGAACATGTTTCCCTAATTTCCTTTTTTTCAAACTTCAACTCTCTTAGGGTATCCGTTTCCAAAGTATTAGTCCCTCGGGAAAGCACAAGAGCAGTATGTTGTCTCGAGGAGAGGGACTTGATCTTGAAAAAAGAGTCAAAAGACGGTGAACTATACAGGAGAGACAGAGATTATAGGGAAGACATAAGAGATTGAAGTTTTAGGGTTGAAAAATCCCTTCCCCCATAAGAGTCTGCTCCGACTGGTGCTCGTACACGCCAATGTACTATCACAACATCTATTATCACACTCATTTCCGACAGCATTAGGGATGAAAGTAAAACAGTTCAAAATAGGGATGAAACCTTTTTATTGTCAGTGAATAGATATAAAATTATTTAACAGAATATTTCGAACACATATACAGTGTTCATCATCAGCAGTAAAACTGCTGTGTGAGTTTTACTGCTGATGATGAACACTGTATATGTTTTCGAAATATCCAGTTAAATAATTTCATTTCTATTCACTGTCAATAAAAAGGTTTCATCCCTATTTTGAACTGTTTTACTTTCGTCATGGAAAGGCAGTGTGGTCTTGGAAGTTATCTACATCCTAGCTGTTGGGGTGGCGCTTCGCGCCACCCCAACACCTAGTTGGTGGGGCCGCTTCGCGCCCCTCCAAGCCCCCCACGCGTGTAAGTCGTTACGAGCCATATTAGTTACGTGCCATTGTAGTTGTGTCCCACCTGTGAATATATATATATATATATATATATATATATATATATATATATATATATATATATATATATATATATATATGTATATATATATATATATATATATATATATATATATATATATATATATATATATATATATATATATATATATATATATATATATTTATATATATAAATATATATGTTTTTAACTACGTAAAACTTGCGAATATACAACATTCTTCGCTGTCCTATTGTCTGTTCAAACAGTTCGTGGTAACGAACTGTAGTAAGGAGCGACCCGGCTCAATAGTAACCAAAACTCTAAAAAATGGAATTTTGATACCAATAGCTATATCAAAAGAATCGCATTTTAATGCTGGTTTTAAATATATAAGTTTCATCAAGTTTAGTCTTACCCATCAAAAGTTACGAGCCTGAGAAAATTTGCGTTATTTTAGAAAATATGGGGAAACACCCCCTAAAAGTCATAGAATCTTAACGAAAATCACACCATCAGATTCAGCGTATCAGAGAACCCTATTGTAGAAGTTTCGAGCTCCTATCTACAAAAATGTGGAATTTTGCATTTTTTGCCAGAAGGCAGATCACGGATGCGTGTTTATTTGTTTTTTTGTTTTTTTGTTTTTGTTTTTTTTTTTTCCCCAGGGGTGATCGTATCGACCCAGTTGTCCTAGAATTTTGCAAGAGGGCTCATTCTAACGGAAATGAAAAGTTCTAGTGCCCTTTTTAAGTGACCAAAAGAATTGGAGGGCACCTAGGCCCCCTCCCACGCTAATTATTTTCCCAAAGTCATCGGATCAAAATTCTGAGATAGCCATTTTATTCAGCGTAGTCGAAAAACCTTATAACTATGTCTTTGGGGACGACTTACTCCCCCACAGTCCCCGTGGGAGGGGCAACAAGTTACAAACTTTGACCTGTGCTTACATATAGTAATGGTTATTGGGAAGTATACAGGCGTTTTCAGGAGGATTTTTTTGGTTGGGGGGAGGGGTTGAGAAGAGGGGGACATGCTGGAGGAACTTTCCATCCAGAATTTGTCATGGGAGAAGAAAACTTCCATGAAGGGAGAGCAGGATTTACTAGCATTATTTAAAAAAAAATTAAAAAATAAATGTGAAAAAGCTTTTTCAGCTGGAAGTAAGGAACAGCAATAAAACTTAAAACAAACAGAAATTATTACCCATATAAGGGGCTCACCTCCTTATGATACCTAGCTCTTTACGCTAAAGTATTTTTAGTAATTTCAACTATTTATTCTACGGCTTTTGTGATTCAGGGGTCATTCTTAATGAATTGGGATAAAATTTAAGCTTTAGTGTAAAGAGCGAGGTACTGACGATGGGGCAAATCCCCTCATATATGTAATAAAAACACGAGAATACAAAAGTTCTTTACGTAAGCTAATTTATAAGTTACGTAAATCTTTTACCAATAAAAAGATTCGTAAAAAATTAAAAGTTCTAGTTGCCTTTTTAATTAACCAAAAAATCGGAGGGCAACTAGGCTTCGCCCCCGCTCTTTTTTTCTCAAAATCATTCGATAAAAATTATGAGAAAGCCATTTAGCCCCCTTAAAAAAAATATGTAAATTTCGTTTTGATTATTCCTCTGCGGAGAGCCAAAATCAAAACATGCATTGATTCAAAAACGTTCAGAAATTAAATAAAAAAAACGAGTTTTTTTAACTGAAAGTAAGGAGCGACATTAAAACTTAAAACGCACAGAAATTACTTCGTATATGAAAGAGGCTGCTTCCTCATCAACACCCCGCTCTTTACGCTAAACTTTTTTACTGTTTTAAAAAGAAGAATTGAGAGAAAGAGTCAGACTTTAGCGTAAAGAGCGGGGTGTTGATGAGGAAGCAGCCTCTTTCATATACGAAGTAATTTCTGTGCGTTTTAAGTTTTAATGTCGCTCCTTACTTTCAGTTAAAAAAACTCGTTTTTTTTATTTAATCATATAAATAGATTGTCAGGTTTACCGACTCTTGAACATGCAACATATAATTGCCCATGGGAAAAACAATCCGTATTCAGATCTATAACTCAATATTCTAATGATTGCCCTTGAGCTTTGATCGTCATTTATATAAAGTTTGTTTCCTTTTTTAGTTTTTTTTTCTTTTTCAGTTTTTAGTTTTTTTAGTTTTTTATTAGTTTTTAGTTTTTTTTGTAGTTTTTTTTTGTATTTTTTACCTTTTTTTTTAGTTTTTTTAGTTTTTTTTCTTTTTTAGTTTTTAGTTTTTTACCTTTTTTTTAGTTTTTTTAGTTTTTTAGGTTTTTTAAGTAGTTTCTTTCTAGTTTTTTTTTGTAGTTTTTACCTTTTTAGTTTTTTTCTTCTTTTGTATTCAAGGTTCGAACCTGGAGCCTCTCGGACCTAAAACCTGAAACATAATGCTCTACCAACTAGCTACTTCGGCTTGTATACATTCGTTTTTGAATTGGTATATGATGAAATAATTCAGACGTCATATGCGGACAGACAGAAAAACCTTTTTTTTATTTTTTTTAGTTTTTTAGCCTTTTTTAGTTTTTTTTCTTTTTAGTTTTTTTTGTAGTTTTTACCTATTTTTTTGGTTTTTTTCTTTTTTAGTTTTTAGTTTCTTACCTTTTTTTTAGCTTTTTATTTGTTATTTTTTAGTTTTTTTTGTAGTTTTTACCTTTTTTTAGTTTTTTTCTTCTTTTGTATTAATACCAAAGTCAAGGTTCGAACCTGGAACCTCTCGAACCTAGAACCTGGAACATAACGCGTTACCAACACAGCTACATCGGCTTGAATACTTTCGTTTTTGAGTTGGTATATGATGAAATAACTCAGACGTCATATGCGGAAAGACAGACAGACCGACAACTTATTTTTATATGTATATAGATTAGAGATAATAATGTATTTGTACCGATTCTAGCTTGATCGACAATTGGTTTGTATAATTCCGTGTATTTTTGTAGATACGCAACATACACGTAGATACGCAAGTAAGCACATTGTCTAATGTATATGTGGTGGTAAAAATGTAGAAATTCAGCTTATTCTAATAACTATCAAATATTTCTACTAGAATAAATAGATTCCATTTAAGTATATAATCATTTCAATTCTTTTAGATTCGTTAACTATTGGCATGGGTTCTTGTTAAAATTAAATAAAAAAAAACAAGTTTTTTCAACTGAAAGTAAGGAGTGACATCAAAACTTAAAACGCACAGAAATTACTTCGTATATGAAAGAGGCTGCTTCCTCATCAACGCCCCGCTCTTTACGCTAAAGTTTGACCCTTTCTCTCAATTCTTCTTTCTAAAACAGTAAAAAACTTTAGCGTAAAGAGCGGGGCGTTGATGAGGAAGCAGCCTCTTTCATATACGAAGTAATTTCTGTGCGTTTTAAGTTTTGATGTCACTCCTTACTTTCAGTTGAAAAAACTTGTTTTTTTTATTTAATTTCTGAACGTTTTTGAATCAATGCATGTTTTGATTTTGGCTCTCCGCAGAGGAATAATCAAAACGAAATTTGCATTTTTTTTTTTTTTTTTTTTTTTGGCTCAATGGCTTTCTCATAATTTTGATCGAATGCTTTTGAGAAAAAAAGAGCGGGGGACGAAGCCTAGTTGCCCCCCGATTTTTTGGTTAATTAAAAAGGCAGCTAGAACTTTTAATTTTTTACGAATCTTTTTATTGGTAAAAGATTTACGTAACTTATAAATTAGCTTACGTAAAGAACTTTTGTATTCTCATGTTTTTATTACATATATGAGGGGATTCGCCCCATCGTCAGTACCTCGCTCTTTACACTAAAGCTTAAATTTTATCCCAATTCATTAAGAATGACCCCCTGAATCACAAAAGCCGTAGAATAAGTAGTTAAAATTACCGAAAATACTTTAGCGTAAAGAGCGAGGTATTAGAAGGAGGTGAGCCCCTCATATGGGTAATAATTTCTGTTTGTTTTAAGTTTTATTGCTGTTCCTTACTTCCAGCTGAAAAAGCTTTTTCACTTTTATTTTTTAATTGTTTTTTTTTTTTTAAATAATGCTAGTAAATCCTGCTCTCCCTTCATGGAAATTTTCTTCTCCCATTACAAATTCTCGAAGGAAAGTTCCCCCAGTATATCCCCCTCTTCTCAACCCCTCCCCCAAACCAAAAAAATCCTCCCGAAAACGCCTGTATACTTCCCAATAACCATTACTATATGTAAGCACAGGTCAAAGTTTGTAACTTGTTGCCCCTCCCACGGGGACTGTGGGGGAGTAAGTCGTCCCCAAAGACATAGTTATAAGGTTTTTCGACTACGCTGAATAAAATGGCCATCTCAGAATTTTGATGCGTTGACTTTGGGAAAATAATTAGCGTGGGAGGGGGCCTAGGTGCCCTCCAATTTTTTTGGTCACTTAAAAAGGGCACTAGAACTCTTCATTTCCGTTAGAATGAGCCCTCTTGCAACATTCTAGGACAACTGGGTCGATACGATCACCCCTGGGAAAAAAAAAAACAGAAAACAAAAAAACAAAAAAACAAATAAACACGCATCCGTAATCTGCCTTCTGGCAAAAAATGCAAAATTCCACATTTTTGTAGATAGGAGCTCGAAACTTCTACAGTAGGGTTCTCTGATACGCTGAATCTGATGATGTGATTTTCGTTAAGATTCTATGACTTTTAGGGGGCGTTTCCCCCTATTTTCTAAAATAACGCAAATTTTCTCAGGCTCGTAACTTTTGATGGGTAAGACTAAACTTGATGAAACTTATATATTTAAAACCAGCATTAAAATGCGATTCTTTTGATGTAGCTATTGGTATCAAAATTCCATTTTTTAGAGTTTTGGTTACTATTGAGCCGGGTCGCTCCTTACTACAGTTCGTTACCACGAACTATTTGATACAGTTCGTTACCACAAATCATGTGATGTATAGCTTAAAAAAAAGAGCAATGTGACAGAAAATTAAAATTTTTCTTTAAAAGTATAAGGGGTCAGTTCTGATTTTTCAGTTCAAAAATTTTCAATTCAAATTTTCGTGAGGTAACCATAGTTATCAAACACTTGAAATTACCAACTGGTTTTAGTTTTTGCCTCCATAGGTTCTTTCAGAAAAATATTGTTGAAATTTGAGCATTGAGATTGGGGAGCGGAGGAGAGCCTTAAAGACCCTAGTTTACACGACAATTTGCGCTTGTTTTAAGTTGATACACAGGCATTTAATTTCATTTGAGAAAAAATTGTTGGTCTCCTTCCATTCAATAGAAACAAAGAGAAGGGATAAAAAAATGCACCGACAAAAATTCAAAAATTCACTAAAATATGATTTTATTTGCATGAAGAATTTTCAATTGATAAATAGAATAAAACTAGGAGTTTTTAAGAATGTTCCAAATGAAAAAAAAATATTAGTAAACATAACTATGATGTTTCTTCGGGAAATAGCAATTGAAGACATTTTCAACAAAGAAGTAAACAAACTGAAATTGTGCACAATTTTAAATCTCTAAAACAAACTATAATGAACTAGCTAGCTCCATGATTTTTCTCGCTCCAGTTATCACAAAACTTCTCTTAGGAATTTCACACTTCTCTTAGGAAGTTCTTCTGAGAAATTTAAAGCTCGTCTTTGAAAATTTATAAAAGAAAAAACGCTATTTTGGATGTCTATATTCTTTTTAAATTTCTTCTGGATGTCGGCAGTTTTTCTTTGTTCCCTTTTTTCTTAATGTTACTCTTGGTTGGCAATGAATTGCATAAATATGCAAAACATCAACCTCTGTTATTAAACTAGAAACTATCACTATTATTAGAAACTAGATTGTAACAAGGGTACCAATAGCTGAATGTATAGGGGCAGGGAAGCAAGGGTTATTTAAAATTTAATAAAAGAAATTGTTTTCCAAATCAAGGCAGTTTCTTAGTTTTTCCAATTTTCTTTCTCAATGAAAATGCCAAAAAAATCGTAAATTCAAATGTATGAGGGGGTAAATCCTTAGTTTAGGTCACAAATACCTCTTCCTGACCACTCTTCAATTGGCATCCCTAGGAAGAATTAGGACATTTTCTTTTTTTTTGTAGAATACGTTCCTGAGCCCCAAAAGCTGCGGGTTTTTTCCCGGGTTTAGTTGAGGGTTTTTTCACACATTAGTTACCACAAAATTTCCCTTAGAAGATACGCTTATGATAAATGCTTTTACGTCAAATCTATGTCTACATCCTTAATAAGTTTCTTCCTCTTGGCGGCGGCATCTCTTTGTTGTCTTTTTTCTTAATTTTTCTCTTGGTTGACAATGAATTTCATAAATTTTAAAAACGTCAACCTCGGTTAAGATAAAATTAGACTCAATTAAGATATTTTCTTACTTAGTAGAATCTGTTGATGAATTCCAAAATCTTTGGAAATTTTTTGTCATCCCAAAGGACCATTCTTGCTGACGACTTTGAATAATTCAGAAAATAGTTGAAAAAGATTTTGAAATTAGTATTTTAAAATTGTGAATGTTCTTTTCAACTGTAGGCAAAGTACATTGGATGACTTAGGGTGGAAGTAGATGAAAGTTGGCAATAAACTAAAACTCCGTTTACTGTCGTTTTCGGAAATTTCGTACGCGAAAATTCAAATTACTAAATCAGGTGATTCTTATCAAATAGTTCGTGGTAACGAACTGTAGTAAGGAGCAACCCGGCTCAATAGTAACCAAAACTCTAAAAAACGGAATTTTGATATCAATAGTTACATCAAAAGAGTTGCATTTTGATTCTGAATTTAAATATATAAGTTTCATCAAGTTTACTCTTATCCATCAAAAGTTACGAGCCTGAGACAAATTTGCCCTATTTTAGCAAATAGGGGGAAACAACCCCTAAAAGTCATAGAATCTTAACGACAATCATACCATCAGATTCAGCGTATCAGAGAACCCTACCGTACAAGTTCCAAAATCCTATCTACAAAAATGTGGAATTTTGTATTTTTGCCAGAAGACAAATCACGGGTGCGTGTTTTTTTTTTTTTTTTTTTTCTTCTTCTTTTCTTTTCCAGGGATGATCGTATCAACCCAGTGGCCCTAGAATTTTGCAAGGGGGCTCATTCTAATGGAAATGAAAAGTTCTAGTGCCCTTTTTAAGTATCCAAAAAAATTAGAGGGCACCTAGACCCCCTCCCACGCTCATTTTTTCCCAAAGTCGTTGGATCAAAATTCTGAGATAGCCATTTTATTCAACATAGTCAAAAAACCTTAGAAATATGTCTTTGGGGACGAATTACTCCCCCAAAGTCCCCGTGGGAGGGGCTGCAAGTTACAAATTTTGACCAGTGTTTGCATACAGTAATGGTTAATGGGAAGTGTACAGACGTTTTCAGGTTGTTTTTTTTCTTGGTTGGCAGGGGGGGGGGGGTAGAGAAGAGGAAGTTATATGGGGGAAACTTTTCATGGAGGAATTTTCTATAAAGGGGGCACAGCATTTTCTAGCTTTATTTAAAAAAACAATGAAAAAATAAATATGAAAAAGTTTTTTCAACTGAAAGCAAGGAGTAGCATTAAAACTTAAAACGAACAGAAAATATTACGCATATAAGGGTTCACCTCCTCTTAATACCTCACTCTTTACGCTAAGGTATTTTTAGTAATTTCAACTATTTAATCTACGGCCTTTGTGATTATGAAAACGTTCGTAAAAAACTAAAAGTTCTAGTTGCCTTTTTAAGTACCCAAAAAATTGGAGGGTAACTGGGCCTCCTCCCCCTCCTTTTTTCTCAAAATCATTCGACCAAAACTATGGGAAAGCCATTTAGCCAAATAAATAAATATGGAAATTTCGCTTTAATTATACACTTGCGGAGAGCCAAAACCAAAACATGGATTAACTAAAAAACGCTCAGCAATTAAATAAAAAAAAACAAGTCTTTTTTAACTGAAAGTAAGGAGCGACATTAAAACTTAAAACGAACAGAAATTATCCCGTATAAGAAATTGGCTGTTCCCTCTTCAACGCCCTGCTCTTTACTCTAAATTTTTTACTCTTTTAAAAAGTAGAGTTGAGAGAAAGAGTCAGACTTTAGCGCAAAGAGCGAGGCGTTGAAGAGGGAACAGCCCCTTTCATGTACGGGGTAATTTCTGTTCGTTTTAAGTTGTAATGGCGCTCCTTACTTTGAGTTAAAAAAAACTTGTTTTTTTTATTTAATATAAGTGAGAATGCACCTAGTGCTGGCATGTACAGAGGGGGGCGGGCCCGGGCCTCCCCCCGAATTTTTCCGAAATTTTTAATTTCTCCATGGTTTCTTGGGATTTCTGGCAAAAGTAGGACATTTTTTAAGAATCTAGATACATGTATGAAGCTTTTTTTGAGGATTTTACAGCATGTAATTATCTGATCAAGTCACAGCCCAATTATTAACCCATTTTCTGTTTAACTTTTTACCCTCTTTGAAGTAATTAGCGATTGTACTGTAAGTTTGTTTCAAACAGTTCGTGGTAACGAACTGTGAATTTTGATACCAATACCTACATCAAAAGAATCGCATTTTAATGCTGATTTTAAATACATAAGTTTCATCAAGTTTAGTCCTACCCATCAAAAGTTACGAGCCTGAGAAAAACGCCCCCTAGAAGTCATAGAATCTTAACGAAAATCACACCATCAGATTCAGCGTATCAGAGAACCCTACTGTAGAAGTTTCAAGCTCCTATCTACAAAAATGTGGAACTTTGTATTTTTTGCCAGAAGGCAGATCACGGATGCGTGTTTATTTGTTTTTTTGTTGTTTTTTTTTCCCAGGGGTGATCGTATCGACCCAGTTGTCCCAGTTTCAAAGGTTTTGGCCCACCCGAAATAAATTCCTGCGTACGTGCCTGGCCTAGTGAATAAGTATGAGCTCATCAAGTTCCGAATGTGACTATTTTGAATTGCCAGAAAACGTAATTGATGGTGACCAAGCACTAGATAGTTTTCAAGATACTATTATTGCCTAATTTATTAAACTATTATAAGATATACAGTGTATACAAAACATTTCTTTAATTTTATTGCCTAATTTTAACGAAGATCTTTTGTAGGGCTTATTGTGTATGTTTGGCATTGTTGTCATTTACTCAAAATAGGATAGATGGTATTTTCTGTATACTTTTATTGTAAAAAAAAAAGAAAACCGATTCTGCTTTACTTTCTTGGCAAGAATTATATTAACTGTTTATTCTGTATAGAAAACTTGCGGAATTAAACCTAAGTTAGAAATAAAATCTGGATGGAACAAACTGCAGCGGCACAAGTTTATTTAACTTGTAGACATTTTTGCTTCAGACTTGACTATTTTTCTTAAAAGAAATTAGGAATTATGTTGGTAAAGTTATAGCTAATTTTGACAATTTCTATATGATATTTCTTATAACAGCGCTTTAAGTAATTGATATTAAACCAAGAAAAAAAAACATCTAAATTACTCATTGTGCTCACTAACTCACACGCTGCATTATGTATATGCTTAGACATTAAACATAAAATATTCATACACAAACACTTAATGTGTTCTTCGTGCTCATTATTCCGACAAACGAACGTTGCCCGTAAGCAGACAACCGTAAAACTTTTGACACCCGAATTGTTTAAGGTGATGGGGTGCCTTAAAATATTTTTTTCAAGCCTGAGTAATATGCACACATTTTCTGAAAGTTGTGTCTTCTTATGCTCCTTTTTTCCCCAGGAAAATATTTTCGTTTACCTTTATTATTAGTATTTTCAACTGTTGTTTTAGATAACTAAAATTTTTGAGGAAGATTTTAAGAGAATTTATAATTCCAAGGAGAATCATATTTTTGAAGAATCTAGATTTTAACTATTGTTTTAAGTTTTTTTTTTTCATTTGTTTTTTGTTCGAGACTAGAAATTCAGCAAAATTTCAACTCGGCGAGGAGCAAATATTTGCCAGGATAGTCAGTAGAAATGACGAGAAGGAGGGAGTTTGATATAATGAACAGTTAAAAACCAACGAGGACTCAAACGACTTGGCAATCCCGGGTGAAGTCAAGGAAAATAAAAACTTTTTAAGACTATGCTCTAGTAAACAGTTTATTGACTCAACTCTGATCTCTAAAACTGTTCAGCTACTTTAGGTTATTCATCAACAATATCCCCCAGGGTTCTTTTCATTAGTTCCCAGTAGATGACTCAACAAGTTTCGATAGAATCATTTATCTCAGACTGGTTGAAATGCATTAGTTAGATTAGCTTCATGCAACATGATATATTTTTCCAAAATTAAGGATATTGAATTCTCAGTGGATATCTAAGCGAGCTGGGGGTCATTGTGATTAACGATCTCTTTAGATATTAATGAAAACCGAGTTCTATCAGTTTCAAATTTCCACCAAATGGCACTTGTTTATCATCAGGCAATGCAGATTTCCGCCCCATTATTGAAATTATTGAATCCCATTGTTGAAATCATTGAAATTGAAATTATTGAAATCATTGAATCCATTATTGAATCCCAGCCTTATTGAAATTGAAAACTCCCTTGAAAGTGTTGATTGCTAAAGAAATCAAAAATAGATATTTTCGTCTCATGGAACCATACTAGGTCCTTTCACATAAAAGCTGCAATTTTTCGAGATTTTATTTTTCTCCACAATTATGAACTTTTAGATAGTACCATATTTTCGTTAGCGTTTAAACTAATAACTAAAGCTAATCGGTTCTATTTGATAACGCTTTTAGCCAGTATAATTTCAAACGTTAACAATCTTTGAGCCCCCCCCCTAAATAAAAACTTTCTAAGGAGAGCTTCTTTTACCTCAGCATAAGTTTTTCAGTTTTCTTGCTAATTTTTACCCCTTTTCTCCTTTTTCAATTTAGCGAAAGATACTACAACAAACTGCATAACTACACATGGAGGTATTTTTTATTAGAATTAAATATCTAGATTTTTCTTCATTTATTAAGATATTTATGGTCTTATCAGCTTCCAGTTACCTTATTCAGAAAATTGGATTTATCGTCACTGTCCTTGGTATTTTAATTCAAACCTTTAGTGGTAATTTTCTATTCGAACCAATTCCTCGTTTCCCTTATGGTATCATGAATACAGAAAACTGCAAAATGTTGACAACTTTTATGGACCAGGTCAGACTCTGGGAAGGGGAACATTCTGGGGAAGGGTGAGAGACATTGTGAATAATCATATTCTTTTTAAAAACAAAATTAGTTAATTAAACCAAAAATAGATCTATTTAATCAAGATAGCTGCGATGCAGAAATTTACAGAGATATACAACATTCCTCCCACTTAAAAACCTATAACTGTCATAGCCTATTCCCTGACGTGGCTTTCTCTCCTTATTGTCGTTGAAGTGGCCGCTCTTTACTATCTTTTGTGCATTGTCATCCTTCGTCTCTTTACCTTTCTGTCACCACTCTTTAATATTGTTGACATGGCTTCTCTTTACTATCATTCTTGTATTATCACCCTTCGTGCATATATCTTCTTTAAAGTCGTAATGACTTTACGACTTACCCAACCTTATTGAAATTAAAAACTTCTTTGAAAGTCTTGATTGCAAAAATATCAAAATAGATATTTTTGTCCCCCCCCCCGAACCGTTCTATGTCTACTTACATAAAAACTGCAATTTTTCGAGATTTTATTTTTATTCAAAAATATGAACTTTTAGGGAGTACCATATTTTCGTTAGTGTTTAAACAAATAACTAAAGCTAATCGGTTCTATTTGATAACGCTTTTCGCCATTAGAATTTCAAACGTTAACAATCTTTGAACCCCCCCCCCCCCCCCTCCCAAAAAAAAGAAACCTGCTAAGGAGAGCTACTGCTACCTCAGCGTAAGTTTTTAAGTTTTTTGCTAATTTTCATCCTTTATCTCCTTTTTTCAATTTGGTAAAGGATACTACAACAAACTGTATAACCGCACATGGATTCATTTTTCATTCAAAATTAAATCTCTGGATTTTTTTCAATTTATTAAGATATTTATGGTCTTATCAGCTTTTATTTACCTTATTCAAACAATTAGATCTCATCGTCACTGTCCTTGGTATTTTAATCCAATCCTTTAGTGGTAATTTTCTGCTCATACCCATTCCTTGTTTCATTTATAATATCATGAATACAAAAAAAACAAAATTTTGTGGAGCGGGTTCGACTCCAGAAAAGAGAACAAACTGAAGAACGGTGACATACAATGGGAATAATCTTTCCCCATCCATTTTCCTAGATCAAAAAGTAAGTAATTAGGTCAATGTAATTAATTAAAGTAATTAATTAAAAAGTAATTAGTAAAAAGTAATTAATTCATTTAATCAAGCTAGCTGCAAGGCAGGAATTTACAGAGCGATACAACACTCCTCCCACTTACTCCTCCCACTTAAAAACCTACTCCCACGATACTCCTCAAACTTAAAAACCTAAAACTGTCATAGCCTATTCCTTGACGTGGTTTTCTTTTACTATCGCTGACGTGACCTCTCTTTAATATCCTTTTTTATTGACACCTTTGTCTCTTTACCCTTCTGTCACCTTTCTTTAATATCGTTGACGTGACGTCTCGTTACTATCCTTCGCGTATTGTCACCCGTCGTGCAGATATCTTCTTTAAAATTATAATGACGAATTCTGAGATAGGTACTTAATAATATTATATGACTTTAATTACTTCAATTCCCTGCATTTAATGATTGAAAAGTACATAATTATATTATCAATTGTCAAATTTATGACATCTATTGTTGCATAATTATACAATATAAGCGCGAAATTGGTCTTCTTTTTGAATTTGTGCTATGTTTTCTTATGTCCTTAGACTGATTACCTTCTGAAGGATTTGAGACAAAATTTATTTCCAAAAAATGGCTATTATAAGCCCAGATGGGCCAAACTTGTCCTTCAGTGTGAAAGTGAAAAAAAAGAAAACACAGATAAAAAAAAACAATGTTTTAAGGTTGTTCAAAAAAAAAATTTTTATATGTCAAAAAGATTAAAAACAATTAAAACTAGCAAAATTTAGAAAGGAATTAAACCACTTGATAAAAACGTTAAGATTCAATTATCCGTATAATTTAACTTATTTTCAAGAAATATATTTAAGTGTTCTATTTATCTTAAAAATTTATTTGTCAAAACAACAAATACAGAGATTACTATTTTGTTACTAGAAAATTGAGAAAGTAATGCCACTTGACGTATGAAAATAAGAAAAGAAATAATAAATGAAAAGAAAAAATTCAAATAGGTGAAAAACAAGGATTTTGTCTGCCAGTAGCAAAATATGAAAATGAAAATCAAGCAGGTATTTCGACAAGGACCCCCGCCAAGTTGTCCTCTGTGTTCGAAAAATATAAGAAAGAGGAACAAAACAAAGACAAAACAACAACAAATCTAACCTTCTTAAAAGAACTATAAGAGAAGAGAAAAGACACTGAATCAAACAACAAAAAAACAACTTGAAATGAATGAAAGAGAAGTTACCAATTAGATTGAATACGTATCCTTTGCCTTGCAACAGATTTCGCCTGTCTACAATTTCGGTTTACATTAGATATGCAGAAATGCTGTCTTAAATTAGACTGGGCGAAAATATTCATAGAGCCCTTTAATATTAAGTTGTTTTAAATTGGGCTTAAGAAAATATATCCCGTGTCTCTATTTATTGCCAAATTTTTTATTTCTATGTTGTTGTTTTTTATCTCAATTGCCTCTTTAAAAGATTGGGGTAGGCCATTTACGGTAGATATTAAAGTTGCCTCTTCAAAAAGAACTAAATGGTCGGGATTTTCGTATATATGCAGGGCCAGAGCTGAATCAAAGTTGTCTTCTTTTTTTCAAATCTCAGGGACTTATCTATTGAAATTTTGTGTTCATGCGATCGCTCCCCTAGTTGCTGATGGGTCCTGCCAATGTAAAATTTTCCACATGAACTCGGGACTCTGTAGACACCGCTACCTAGTATAGGGTCCGTTTTATCCTTTCCCGAGTTGAAAAAAATGTTCAACTTTTTGTTCAGTTTTGAAAGAAACAGAGATATTTTTTTTTTAATTTTTCCAAGTTTGTCGCTCAGTTTCGAGACGTATGGTAATGTAGTGAAAGTTTTTTACATGATTACGATTTTACATGATTACGTGAACATATTTTTAGAACCCTGTCGTTTTATTTATAAAACATATAAATAGAAAGTTGGCTATAACACGGGAGATATTTTTTTACGCCCGATTTGTTTGATTTTCGTTTCATATTTTGCTACTGACTGACAAAACCCTCTTTTTTCACCTATTTGATTTTTCTCTTTTCATTTATTATTTCCTATCTTGTTTTCATACGTCATGCATAGCGAGTATTGTCATAGAACGTATTTACGGTAACGCCACTGCATATATTTGAGATTTTTAACAGCCAAATTCCGAAGTTTGCCAAAACAAGAGACCCCTCAGAATGCCCATCTAAAGAATAATCCCAATCTAACACCAACAATACGTTTTATCGGTGTATATTGGGCAGATTATGTTAACTTTGTTTTGTTAAACTTCCGTTTCATATTATATTCTATCTTTATTTATTTATATTTATAGATTTAATTTAGTCACGTTGACTAGAAAACACACAAAAACATTAGTGAGAAAAGTAATAAGAATAATTTTCAAAATGAATGAAGCAAACTTTATATAATTTTACACCACAAAATTATTGATTAATCACACTATCACAATAATCAAAATAATCACAAGACATTTAAAGAAAATTACTAAATAGACCAAAAATTCACTAGAATTATAATACTACAAAACAATAATTAATAGTTGTTTTTATTCTTCACCATTTTCTATACAAGGGAACCTATACAAGGGGATAATCTTACATCCCTAAATATGGAAAACAGCTTTAGGTTAGTGGGTCGTTGTTCTCAAGCGCAAACTTCCGTTTAAATTTTGAAAAATGCCTTTTCGTATTTTTGCGAAAAAATTTGGGCGTCGGATGATAGAAACTTTTAAATTCCAAAAGATTTTAAGGCTTCATATTGTAATAAAAGACTTAAAACAGTAAAAAAAAAAAAAAATTGAAAAGACTTTTCATCTGCAAACAGTCATAATTGATTTATCTTACCATAAACTATAGATCAAATAGCTTGTAATATTTGGAAAATCACCAGTCAAAGATAAATTATAGGAAATGAAAGGGTACTACAGCTTGCCATAACTCTAATAGTCGTGAGAAATAATGAGTATTGCCTTTGAAATCAACAGAGTGAATACACGAAGCATCTGCCAGAAATAACTAAGCGTTTGTTTTGCCCTAGACTGTTAATCGCTGAAGCAGAAACAGCTTTGAACAAAAGCAATCCCATAGTTGGTTCAAACTTAAACTTTTCCAATATTATTGAACGAAAGAGGCATACTTTGAGATTTCAAGACGAACTGCAATTAAATTAATTTAAAAGTTAATTTAAATATCCTTCTTTGTTTATTTTTGCTTTATTTTTGTATCTTTCCAATAATATCGAAGTATATATATATATATATATATATATATATATATATATATATATATATATATATATATATATATATATATATATATATATATATATATATATATATATATATATATATATATATATATATATATATATATATATATATATGTTTGTGTGTGTGTGTGCGTGAGTGTGTGTGTTTTAATTCCTATAGCCTCCCTCGCCCACTGAGAAAAATCTCTATCATTAGAAAAAGCTGTAGCCTCATCAAATTGTATAAAATGTTCGGGATGAAAGAATGTATGTTCAGCCAGAGCCGAAACAAAAGTTTCAGGAGGCTTTCTTAATTGTAGGATTTTTCTATTGAGTTGCGATGCTCAGTAAATCTTTCAATAAATTTTTGGTGAGTTCTTCCAATATAAGACTTTCCACAGGAACAAGGAATTTTATACACCCCACTAACTAAATCTCCCTGGGTTAAATACTTCCCAGAATTAAGAAAACTACCTAATGGTCTCACTGATTGGAAACAAGCATCAATGTTATGTTTACCTAAAATTCGTGCAAGCATCTCCCCCAAAGTAGGTACATCAGGCAAAGAAATGAACTTTTTCGGCAAGTTTAATTCTGTGCACTGTGAAACTCCAATAACCCTATTGTTGTGTTTAATGCGTCTATTTTTTATTATTTTATCAACGAATTTAATCGGGTAGCTATTACAAAATAAAACATCCCTCAAATTCAACAATTCCGAATCTAAAAACTCCTGGGAACAAATTCTGAAAGCTCTATCCACCAGTGCAATCACAACCCCTCTTTTCACTGAAATAGGGTGGCACGAGTGAAAGTTCAAATACCTATCACTGTGTGTAGGCTTTTTATATACTGACAAAAGTAAATGGAACTCACTTTTAATCAATAAGATATCAAGAAAAGGTAGTTTGTCATTTTCTTCAAACTCCAATGTAAGTTTTAAATTTTTGTCAAAACTATTTAACTGTTTATGGAAAAGGTCTAAAGACTCTAAACCGTGTTTCCAAATGCAAACCACATCATCCATGAATCTTCCCCAAAAACAAGGGGAGAGCCTAAAACTGTGTATAGGCGGTTACAATATGACAACAAGGAGTAGAACGAATTAGAAATGAAAATGAGAACAATGCGGCTAAAAGATACGCTACAACCATCTTATATATATATATATATATATATATATATATATATATATATATATATATATATATATATATGTAGAACAAGTCAGCAAACTTATAAACAAGTCTGTAAACTTTGCCAAGAATGTCTAAAAAGGCACAAAAATTTACGCAAAAGCTTTTTGGCAATTTCTCTACAGGTAGGTCGTGTGTAAAATTGAGAGCAACTTACACATTATCTGTTTCGCAAATTTACCATTTTGGTTTGAAATGGCCAGAGGAAGCAGAGGTGACTCGAGTTGCAAGCAATGAAGGGCAAATAAGGGGAATCGAGGGTCAAACCTTGTGTGGGGCTGAAGACTCAGGGGCCATCTGATCAAGTCCAGGGAAAAACCTGAGCGCCAATATAGCGACATGAAAGCCCACATGCGAAGACGGGAAGCCCAAGACCTATTCAAGTGGAGTATTTACCAATTTTTGGGTCAAAAGTTCGAGCTCTAAGGTGAACAAGCTTAGTGCAAAAAAAATTCTGCAAAAGGGTAAGGAAACGCAGAATTTCCAAATTTTCGTGAATGTGCGCGTGTCTGTGTGTATTTGCGCATGCGTTTGTGCGTTTATATGTACATGAATGTTTGGGTAAATAGTATTATTCTTAAATAATATTTCTTTCCAGCTATAATAAATGCATGTTCTTTCTCCATCATTTCCTCGATCTCTCGTAAGAATCCAAAACAATTACTCATATACCAATGCTTTTACAGTGAACATTTGTATTGAATTGCTCAGCTTCCTTGGAAACTCTCACTAAGTTCCTATTTCACTACAGGGGAGGGAATCCAAGGGTAAACATCCTTTTAAACGAGCCAGAATTCCGGTGACTCTAGAGAGAATAGCGAAGAATCCTTTTACATGATTTCCTGCTTGGCGTCAGCTTTTAAAAAAGATGACCTAGAATGTATTTATCTCTTAAAGTTTTGGGCCCATAAACATATCAAAGTCAGGGCAGTGGCTTTTTTTCTCTATTTAAGCATGTTTCCTCTTGATGTCATTCAATTGATGGTAATTCCATCCTCTTGATGGTAATTCTTGGTGGTAATTGTCGTTGGTTTGTTCCTGGAAAGATTTCAGTTGTAACCTTTAGCGTACATCCCTAAAGTATTCTTTTGTCATAAACTATAATTTTTTTCCATTATATTCATTAAATATTATTTATTATTGAAAATATCCCTTTATACTGAGGGTTGAACAATTAAGTAATTATAGTCAATAAGACGGTTGCGAGCAATAAATAGAGCAATTACAAACTTCCAAATAATTTTAAGCCTAAATTAAGTTGCAATTGGCCACAATCAATATTTTTATGCGAGAATAAGGCAAATACTTTTTGTAGAGTCGTAATTATCATGTTTTTGCTCTTTTCTGTCGGGAGTCCTACAAAAAAATTGCTTGTTTTTATGCGCACCATTTTAAAATCTTGATTCCCTCAAAGGTATCCAACACTATTGGCTATTAAAACTTCCAAGATATCATAGGCAACGCAATAACACAGCCTAAGTAAAGAGTTATGTGGGCACAATGTATTATTTATTTATTATACATATTTTTTTTAGTTTTAGACCAGGCCGCTTTGTAACGAAAGAGTTGTCGTATAAGTTTCATAAAGGGATCATTCGATTGGAAATTAAAAGGGCTAGTGCCCTTTTCATAATAGAAGTGATTGGAAGGCAACTTACACCCCTCCCACGTCCACCACTTCCCCAAATACATCCAATCGAAATTTTGAGACAGACATTCTGTTAGACATAGTTCAAAAGTCCTCAAATTATGTTTTTGAGGATGGCAAGGCCCCCATAGCCCTCAGGGCAGGGTATGTTAATTATGCCCTGGGGGCAAATAAGGTTTATACGGAAAGGTTGATTGTACAAACTTCGGAGGGGGCTCATTACATTGGCAATCAGAAGATGTAGCACCCTTCTTAAGATTCAGAGTGATCGGAAGGTGGATATCTTCCCCACACCTCGTATTAATGTAACTTATAGAAATTTTGAGAAGGCTATTTGTTGTCGTAGGAACTTCAAAAAAGGCTCATTTGATTTGAATTTGAAAGGGCCTTTTTAATAGTAAAAAGTAATTGGAGGGCAACAAGCCCCTCTCAAGCTCAAATTCTCAAAACAATTCTAATCCAAATTTCGAAATAACATTTCTTTCGGCATAATTGAAAGATCTAGAAATTATATCTTTGAGGATGACAAACACCCCCAGAGCCCTCGTCACAAGGGTTTTAAATGATGCCCCGAGTGCATATAAGATTATGTAGAAAGGGTGGTCTTAAAAACCCCGGACGAAGCTCATTTGATTGTAAATCAGATGCTCTAGTTCCTTTTTTAAGCGTCAAAGTGATCGAGGAAGCCACCCCCCTACTTTTTAATTTCCGAAAATGCATCTCCCTAAAATTTTGAGATAATCATTTGTTCAAAAATAGTCCTAAGATCATATAATAAGGTCTTTGGGGTGGACAAATCCCCCAGAGTCTGGGGGTAAGGGTCGTAAATTATGCCCCTGGGGCATACAAGATTTTGATGGAAGGGGTGGTCGTGTGAGCTTTAGAAGAGCCTCCTTTCTAAGGTTCAACCACTACAACTATCACCACTACTACTGCCACACTATTCCACTACCACACTTTACAGAAAACCAAAGACGTTTGAAATGTTTTCACTTCTCTTACTCACATGAACAAAAATTTATCAGAACTTTATGGAATAAATATCAGTATATGTCAATTATTTGACATTAAACTGACACTGTTATTTTTTTGTTGTTGTTTTTTTTTTTTCAGTAAAGCGCAAATTGTGTACTGGTGTTGAGAAGGCATGGGAGTTATCAGCCCTACTCATATCAATGTTTGCTCGTTTCGAGGTTGACTCGGCTATTTATTGTAAAAAGAAAAGAAAAACAAGTTTTTTTAACTGAAGGTAAGGAGTGACATTAAAACTTAAAACGAACAGAAATTACTTCGCATATGAAAGGGGCTGCTTCCTCATCAACGCCCCGCTCTTTTTGCTAAAATTTGACTCTTTCTGTCAATTCTCCTTTTTAAAACAGTAAAAAACTTTAGCGTAAAGAGCGGGGCGTTGAGAAGGAAAAGCCCCTTTCATATACGAAGTAATTTCTGTTTGTTTTAAGTTTTAATGTTGCTCCTTACTTTCAGCTAAAAAAACTTTTTTTTATTTCTGAACGTTTTTGAATCAATGCATGTTTTGATTTTGGCTCTCCGCAGAGGAATAATTAAAACGAAATATGCATTATTTTTTTTTGCTAAATGGCTTTCTCATAATTTTGATCGAAGGATTTTGAGAAAAAAAGAGCGGGGGAGGAAGCCTAGTTGCCCTCGGATTTTTTGGTTAATTAAAAAGGCAACTAGAACTTTTAATTTTTTACGAATCTTTTTATTAGTAAAAGATTTACGTAACTTATAAATTAGCTTACATAAAGAACTTTTGTATTCTCATGTTTTTATTACATATATGAAGGAGTTCACCCCCTCGTCAGTACCTCGCTCTTTACACTAAAGGTTAAATTTTGTCCCAATTCATTAAGAATGACCCCTGAATCACAAAAGCCGTAGGATAAATATTTGAAATTACTAAAAATACTTTAGAGTAAAGAGCGAGGTATTAGGAGGAGGTGAGCCCCTCATATGGGTAATAATTTCTGTTTGTTTTAAGTTTTAATGCTGCTCATTACTTCCAGCTGAAAAAACTTTTTCATATTTTTTTTTTTTTAATAATGTTAGTAAATCCCTTTATGGAAATTTTCTTCCCCCATGACAAATTCTCGATGGAAAGTTGCCCAGCATATCTCCCTCTTCTCAACCCCTCCCCCAACCAAAAAATCCTCCTGAAAACACCTGTACACTTCCCAATATCGATTACTATTTGTAAGCACTGGTCAAAGTGTATAACTTGTTGCCCCTTCCATGGGGGCTGTGGGGGAGTAAGTCGTCCCCAAAGACATAGTTCTAAGGTTTTTTGACTACGCTGAATAAAATGGCTATCTCAGACTTTTGATCCGTTGACTTTGAGAAAATAATTAGCGTGGGAGGGGGCCTAGGTGCCCTCCAATTCTTTGGTCACCTAAAAAGGGCACTAGAACTTTTCATTTCCGTTAGAATGAGCCCTCTTGCAACATTCTATTACAACTGGGTCGATACAATCACCCCTGAAAAAAAGGCAGATCACGCATCCGTGATCTGCCTTCTGGCAAAAAAAAATACAAAATTTCACATTTTTGTAGATAGGAGCTTGAAACTTCTACAGTAGGGTTCCATTTTTTATTCCATTTTTGAGAGTTTTGGTAACTATGGAGCCGGGTCGCTCCTTACTACAGTTCGTTACCACGAACTGTTTGATTCCTTCTCGTTTTGAGTTTCATTTATTTATTGATAGTGATTTGTGGTAGTTTTTCACTTGGAAGATTATTTGACTTTATTTTTTCTCATTTTTGGCTTAATGGCACTATTTACTTTTCTTTGAAAAACTTTTTTCGTGGAAAAAGTTCCATTTTTTTTAAGAACCGGTGTATTTCCAAGTGCACTCAAATCTATTAAAAGAAATCTCTTTTACCGGGGAACATAAAATGTTTTAAAGATTAGAAATGGAAGCTTGGGATGCCCATGGCAGCCTTTGGAACTTCCACGTGGAAAAGAAAAAGCTTGACATCTTTTCAACTCATTATTTCCTGAAAGACTATTTGTTGCACAGTGATGTCTCGCGTCAAATTTCCTTGAGTGGCAGTCCTTCAGTGGCTAAGACCAGTGGTGGTGTTTCAGCAGCTAAAATACACATAATACCCCAGGAAGGTTCAAAAAATCCTAGAATTAATAAAGTGTGTGATAAAAAAAGTCCTATTTTTATGCAATATTTTCTTCAAAACAGTAAGTTTCAACAAGATGTGTGTTTTTTCGTGTGGTGCCATAGAATCACAAAAAAAATCTTAATAAAAACGATAAGGCTACAGAATAATTCTCGAAGTTTGAATAAAATTAAGACCGAATAAGCCACTGTATTCAGTTTGAAGTAATTTTGTATTCAGTTTGTACTCAGTATTCAGTTGTATTCAGTTGTATTCACTGTATTCAGTTTGAAGTAATCGTCAACTAACCTGTTATAGCAGAGTGGATTGAAGCTTTGCTTGGCAATAAGGGGCCATGGGTTCGATCCCTTCTGCATCAAGGTTGGTCAACGGGACAAGCCTGCTACTTTTCCCTGTGAAAAGACTCATTAACTGAAACTTCCATTCGACGTCCTATGCGCCAAGAATGGCTCTGGAGGTTCAAATACCTTTTTTAATCGTCAAATAAAATCGTCACAATCGTCAAATCGTCCAAGTTAACAAATTTGTATGCGTTTTGCTAAATCTGAATCATTTGAGAATGTTTGTTAGTATCACTAGGCGAATTATGTATTAGGGAGCTAGGGAGCTAAGAGAGCTATATATAGATTCACTCCGTTTAATATAAAACGTCCATTCCTAGGGGGCAGAAAAATTTTTTAGAAACATTTATGTCTGCAGGACATGGATTTAGAAGTAATTACCTGAGCAAGCATACATGCAAGGAGCTAGTTTGAAGGATCCAGATTTGGGAGGAGGGGAAAAACTTGATAAAATTTAAAAAGGCGTATTTTAGATAAACATTAGAAAACAAAACGAACTATTAGAGCACATTTTAGAGAGAGGGCCCGAAGATCTTTCCATTTATATTTATCTGAGAAAGAATTTTATGTAATTCTTTCTCAGAGTCCTTACACTGAAGTTAAACTTCAGTATATGGAGCAAAGGGTTAAGAGAAGCAGTAAGGCTATAGCTCCAATCATATTTAAGAGTATGTTTATGCTGATATCACAACTTAGCACAAATTTAATGACAATACCTTTTCTCAAATACCAACGTCAAAGTAAAGGTCGAAATAAAACCTAAGATGGATACTGCTGCGACCTAACACGGTGGATGTTAGGTGTCACCTAACCTAAAGTTAGATAACCTAATCTTCTTTTTGCATCTGCTTGGTGGAGAGAATATTCAGTATCTATGATATACTCAATTTTTTGGGACAATTAGTCAAGGGCTTAAAGAGGCAGGAGCCTCCAAAATTTATAAGATATCTTGAGTCGAACAATAGTTCTTTATTTAATGTTACACAAAGATTTTATAGCATGAGCAGATATTCTGTTTCATTTTTCAATCAGTTATTATGTTATAAGTCACCCTATGAAGATGTGTCTTATGCTTGTATCCTTAAGATGTTTTTCATCTGGGGAGGGGTTGGAATAACATATTATCATATGGAATTTGCATTTTTAGTATGAGAGTAACGGATAAATATCCACGAGTATTTCTTGGAGGAGACTGGGAGGAGGACACCTCACCCATCTAACACCTCAGCCCCAAATCTTGTATGTATCCTTTGCATTTGTTATATTTTACCTTCTTTAAGTTTTTGCAGAGGCATCACCCTAAAGAACTAGTTAAATATTAAGCTTAGGCCTACCAAAGCCAACAGGAACAACAAAAAAAGGCATTTAAAGGAACTGTCTTGTGACAAATATCTCCCTAATTTGCTATTACAAGAAGATATTTTAAGAGTATAAAAAAATCCTGAACCCCCAGAAAAATAACTATATTCAACAACAAAAAAACTAAAAAAAAAACTACATCATCGGAATCACCATTATCAAAAACCTTTAAATTACTATTTAAAGTCCCCTATCATGACAAATACGGAGAATCAAGTTTTTAAAATGGTAGCACGGATGTGTATTTTTTTTTTATAAGGGTTTTATAGGTAAAAATCATCGTCACATTATGTAAAAACGAAAAAATCATCTCGAACTTCATATTAAAAATCTAGTTGGTAAGCTCTTAGGATTATATCCGCTTCTTATATGAAATGGAATTCTCTAATAGAGAGCCCTAAACCAATAAACTAAACAATAGGACATATTTTGGGGGCCTTAGAATTGCATTACACAGACAAGCGGGCGTGAGTCATAAAGCTCCCTTAAGAAAGTTCACCCTTGTAAAATGAAGCTTGACCCTCAGAACGATTCCCAAGTGTTAGCACGAAAGGTTATCGACTATTTGGGGTGGCATGTCTTTTGTCAAGAAAGATTTATTTGTAATGGGATAACACTAGTTCTGATAAGTTTCTTAGTGCAAGTTTTTCCGCCTTTTTACTATGTCATATCTTACCAATTCCGTAGACCATAACTCCTGAGAGGGTATATGAGATGTTTATATTGAAGTCGATCTCCCAGGTTGTAAGCCAATGCTATTTTCCTATAGCAGTGAAACGCGTATTAACAACAAATACGAGCAGATTCTTTAATGAAAAAAATACTGTGGCTTCATTGAAAGCTTTAACATGAATAGGCCGGACAGATTTGCGTTTTTTTTCCTTTAGAGCTTGATACAAAACTAATTAGTGGGGACACCTCTAATTTTTAAAAGTAGTAATAAAACTATTTTTACAAGACGTAGAGTAGTGTAAAGTAGCCTCTCGGTTTGCCACAAGATTCCAAAATTTTTGGCCGTGATTTTTTTGTTGAATATTATAAGTTTTTTTTTTTAATTGGCCATTTAAGATAAGCTTCCTTTACTATTTATAACGGTTGTACTAATTATACAGCTTTGATTTTTGTGTTGTTATGTAGGTCTTATACTGATAAATAATTCAAAAGATTTTTAAGTTTGTAGTTATAAGATACGATTTTTAGCAGTATTTTTTAATATCCAAGATTTCCATATTTCTCAATGGCTTAAGTTGGCCAGTTAGCTTAAGTCAACAGTCTTTAGATATTCTGGCACACCGCCCAAGGAGCAATTAAGCCAATGAGAAAGGAGGAAATCTCGTTTGCGTTTTTGAAAATCTGGTTCGCTTTCAATCAGAGAGATTCGCGTTAAACGGTCGCACTTTATTAGGCAGCTAAGAATCTCTCATCAACGTTTTTTATCTGTTTTCCTCAACCCCCAAAACTTTTTAGAACTTTTTTGGTTTGCTAGTAATATATAATTGTGTACCATCTTTCGACCACTTCTGAACGTTCAATTATTTCCAAATTTTATTAGTCGAGATTTTATTAGTGTAGTTCCGAAGAAAGTGCAATAAGCAACATAAAAATACTTCTCCCTCCTCTTGTATTCTTCCCCTTGCATAAATAAAACAACATAAACAGATGATCGGGCACAACAAAATATTTAAAAATTCTATGTTCTACAAGACCTGATTGCGCAGAGGTAAGAAGACTTGCCTGTAGCCATGGTAGGTTAGGTTTAAATCAAACAGTTAATAGTAACGAACTGTAAGTAAGGAACAACGCGGCTCGATAGCCACTGAAACTGTAAAAAAAAGAAATTTAAATCAATAGATATATCAAAAGAACTAACTTATTCCTAGATTCCAAACATATAAATTCATTTAGACTAATGTTACCCTTCAATCGGTACGAGCCTAAGAAAATTTGCTGGGTGGATGATCGGGCACAGCACATGTAAAAATTCCCTGTTCTACAAGACCTGATTGCGCAGAGGTAAGAAGACTTGCCTGTAGCCATAGTAGGTTAGGTTTAAATCAAACAGTTAATAGTAACGAACTGTAAGTAAGGAACAACGCGGCTCGATAGCCACTGAAACTGTAAAAAAAATAAATTTAAATCAATAGATATATCAAAAGAACTAACTTATTCCTAGATTCCAAACATATAAATTCCTTTAGACTAATGTTACCCATCAATCGGTACGAGCCTAAGAAAATTTGCTGGGTGGATGATCGGGCACAGCACATGTAAAAATTCTCTGTTCTACAAGACCTGATTGCGCAGAGGTAAGAAGACTTGCCTCTAGCCATGGTAGGTTAGGTTTAAATCAAACAGTTCATAGTAACGAACTGTAAGTAAGGAACAACGCGGCTCGATAGCCACTGAAACTGTAAAAAAAAAGAAATTTAAATCAATAGATATATCAAAAGAAATAACTTATTCCTAGATTCCAAACATATAAATTCATTTAGACTAATGTTACCCATCAATGGGTACGAGCCTAAGAAAATTTGCTTGATTCTTGAAAATGGAAAAACACCCACTAAAAGCCAATAAATCTTAATGGAAATCATTCCATAACCTATTCAGAGAACCATACTGTTGAAGTTTCAAGCTTCTATCTGCAAAGATTTGGAATTTTGTATTTTTTAGCAGAAGATGCGTCTTTTTTTGTTTGTTTTTATTTTGTTTATTTTTCATTTTTCGCATGGGTGATAGTTCAAACCAATTATCCTTGAACATCAGGAGAGGGCTCATACAAATGGAAATTAGAAGTTATAAAGTTAGAAGTTAAGTGACTTAAAAGACTGGAAGGCAACTAGCCCCATTCCCAAGCCATTTTCCCATAACAGTCCGATCAAAACTTTGAAAAAAGTATTTCGTTCAGTATTGTTGAAAGGTCTAAAAACTGTACCTTTGGAGATAACATGACCCCCCATAGCCCCTGGGTAAATGCATTTAAGTTACGAAATTTTCTCGTTGTTTACGTATAGTATTTTGTCATCGGGAAGTGTGTATACATTTTTTGGGTGGAAGAGGGGTAATTTCTTTCCAGAGGGGAGATGACAGGTGAAGTTTTTCATCAGGTGCGAATTTCCGGGGGTGAGCGTTTCAGCGGAAATTTTATTCTATTAGAATTTCCTATACGATTTTTTTTCTTAAATTCAATTGGTCAAAAGAATTTTACGCGAGGAGATTTTAAAGGTAATTTTCCGGGTAAATTTTCATAGGATTGAATAGTCCAACAGATCTTTCTGAGGAGGATGAACTGTATTTCCCGGTGGGATTTAAAAAAAGATCGGAAATTAAATAATAAAAAAGTTTTTTTTTACTGAAAGCAAAGAACAAAATTAAAACTTAAAACGAACAGAAATTATAATATATCAGAAAGGATTCCCCTCCTCAATAGCTCGCTTTTTACGCAAAAGTTTGATTTTTTGTCCTAGTTCTTCAAGAGCAACAAAAGGGTGGGTTAATTAAAACAATAAGTCTTTTTGAGAAAATTAAAAATTCAATCTGACCGAAAATGAGCAGAAATAAGGTTAAATAATATTCCAAGGGTAGAACTACCACAAATCATCGTCAGTAAATCAAACAGTTCGAGGTAACGAACTGTAGTAAGGAGTGACCCGGCTCAATAGTAACCGAAACTCTAAAAAAATGAAATTTTGAAACCAATAGTTACATCATAAGAATTTCATTTTATGCTAATTTTAGATATATCAGTTTCATCAAGTTTAGTCTTGCCCATCAGAAGTTACGAGCCTGAGTAAATTTGCCTCATTATAGGAAATAGGGGGAAACACCCCCTAAAAGTCAAATCACACCATCAGATTCAGCATATCAAAGAACCCTGCTGTAGAAGTTTCAAGCTCCTAACTACAAAAATGTGGAATTTTGTATTTTTTGCCAGAAGACAGATCACAGACGTGTCTTTATTTGTATTTTTTTGTTTTTATTCCCCAGGGGTGATTGTATCGACCCAGTGGACCTAGAATGTCACGATAGGGCTTATTCTAACAGAAATTAAAAGTCCTAGTGCCCTTTTTAAGTGACCAAAAAATTGGAGGGCACCTATGCCACCTCCCACGCTCATTTTTTCCCAAAGTCACCAGAGCAAAATTTTGGGATGACCATTTTGTTCAGCATAGTAAGAAAACCTAATAGTTATGTCTTTTGGGATGATTTAATCCCCCCACAGTCCCCAGGGGAGGGGCTGATAGTTACGAACTTTGATCATTGTTTATATTTATTAACGATTATTTGGAAGTGTCCAAACGTTCTCAGGGGGACTTTTTCGTGTTTAGGAGGGGTCGGGTCGTGGGAAGGGCGTTACCTGGGAAGATCTTTCCATGGAGGAATTTATCATGAGGCAGGAGAATTTCCATGAAGGGGCGCAGGAATTTCTAGTATTATTAAAAAAAGCAACGAGAAAATAATTAAGAAAAATGATTTTTCAGCTGGAAGTAAAGAGCAGCATTAAGTCATAAAACAGACAGAAATTATTACGTATATAAGGGGTCTGTCTCTTCCACAATACCTCGCTCCTTACGCTAAAGTATATTCTAGTAATTTCAACTATTTATTCTACGGCCTTTGTGATTAATGGGTCAGTCTTAAAGAATTGGGACAAAATTCAAGCTTTAGTGTAAAAACCGAGGCATTATAGAGGGGTGAACCCCCATTTACATCATAAAAATATACAAATATAGAGTTCGTTACGTAATTTAATTCGTAGGTTTCGTATATTTATTACTAATAAAAACGTTCTTAAGAAAACAAAAAGTTCTAGTTGTCTTTTTAAGCAACCAAAAATTGAAAGGCAACTAAGGATCCTCCTCCACCCCTTTTTTTATCAAAATGATCCGATTAAAACTATGAGAAAGCCATTTAGCTAAAAGAAATTAAAAAATGCAAATTTTCTTTTAATTATTCATGTGCGATGAGCCAAAATTAAAACATGCATTAATTCAAAAAACGCTCGGAAATAAATTAAAAAAAAACAAGTTTTTTTTAACTGCAAACAAGGAGTTACATTAAAACTTAAGACGAACAGAAGTTATTCCGTATATGAAAGGGGTTGTCCCCTCTCAATGCCCAGCTCTTACGCTAAAGTTATTTATTGTTTTAAAAAGTAGAGCTGTGAGAAAGAGTCAAACTTTAGAGTAAAGATTGAGGATTTGAGTAGGGGACAACCCCTTTCATTTACGTAATAATTTATGTTCGTTTTAAGTTTTAATGGAGCTCCTTTCTTGTTGTTAGAATTTTTTTTTAATTTAGTAGATGAAACAAAACTAACACATATTTCAAAAAAACTCAAAACGAACAGAAATTAATGTAAGAAGGGCTGACGCCCCCTGCGCCTTCTCAAGACCAGATTATAATTTGTACTTCACTGAAAAAGAAAACAGACAAACGTGGATTAATGTTTGTTCCTAAAAGTCAAAAAAATGTTTGATTTATTAAAGTTTTTGATCCTTTTTTGGTTTAATGGAGCTCTTTACTCTTCTTTGAAAAACTCATTTTGTGAAAAAAGTTTTTAAATATGTGTTCATTTTTTTATTGAAATAGTCTTTGTCATGGAAAAATAAAATAATATTTTATCTTTTTCGGTTTTCACACAGTTTGTGGTAACGAACTGTATTAAGGAGCGACCTGGCTGAATAGTAACCGAAACTCTAACGGAATTTATATAACAATAGCTAAATCAAAAGAATTGAATTTTAATGCTGATTTTAAATCAGCTGATTTTAAATAAGATTTAAAATGATGATTTTCATTAAGTTTAGACTTACCCATCAAAAGTTACGAGCCTGAGAAAATTTACCTTATTTTAGAAAATAGAGGAAACACCCCTTAAAAGTCAGAATCTTGACGAAAATCACACCATCAGATTCAGTGTATCAGAAAACCCTACAGTAGAAGTTTCAAGCTCCTATCTACAAAAATGTGGAATTTTGCATTTTTTGCCACTAGACAGATCACGGATGCGTGTTTATTTGTTTGTTTTTTTTTTGTTTTGTTTTTCCAGGGGTGATTATATTGACCCAGTTGTCCTAGAATGTCTTGAGAGGGCTCATTCTAACGGAATTTGAAATTTCTAGTGACATTTTTAAGTGACCAAAAAATTGGAGGGCACCTAGGCCCCCTCCCACACTCATTTTTTGCCCTAAGTCATCGGATCAAAATTCTGAGATAGCCATTTTATTCAGCCTAATCGGAAAACCCTAATAATTATGTCTTTGGTGGCGCCACAGTCCCCGTGGGAGGGGATGCAAGTTACAAACCTTGACCAGTGTTTACATATAGTAATGGCTATTGGGAAGTGTACAGACGCTTTCAGGTGGATTTGTTTGGCTGGGAGAGGGGTTGAGGGGAGGGGGTTATGCGGGGGAAATTTTCATGGAAGAATTTGTCATGGGGAAAGAATATTTCCATGATGTGGGCGAAGGATTTCTTTGCATTTTTTTTTTAAGAACAATTAAAAAAATAAATTTAAAAACTTTTTTCAACTGAAAGTAAGGAACAGCATTAAACCTTAAATTAACAGATATTATTACACATATGAGGGGTTCGCCTCCTCCTAATACCTCGCTCTTTAGCCTACACTAAAGTGATTTTATCAATTTCAACTATTTATTCTACGGCCTATGTAATTCAGGGGTCATTCTTAAGGAATTGGGACAAAACTTAAGCTTTAATGTAAAGAGCAAGGTACTGAAGAGGGGGGAACCCTCTCATATGTGTGACAAAAGCCTACGAATATAGAAGTTAGTTACGTAAGTTAATTCATAAGTTACGTATAGTTTTACTAATAAAAACTTTTGTAAAAAATTAAAAGTTTTACTTGCCTTTTAAATAACCAAAAAATTGGAGGGTAACTAGGTCTACTCCCTCGCTCCTTTTTCTCAAAATCGTCCGATCAAAACTATGAGAAAGCCATTTAGCCATAAAAATAAATTAATATGCAAATATCGTTTTAATGATTCATGTGCTGAGAGCCAAAATCAAAACATGCATTAATTCAAAAATGTTCAGAAACCTTATAAAAAACAAGTTCTTTTAAACAAAAATAAGGAGCGATATTAAAACTTAAAACGAACAGAAATTACTCCGTAAATGAAAGGGGCTGTTCCCCCCTCAGCACCCCGCTCTTTACGCTATTTTTTTTTACTGTTTTAAAAAGTAGAGTTGAGAGAAAGAGTCAAACTTTAGCGTAAAGAGCGAGGCGTTGAGGAGGGAACAGCCCCTTTCATATACGGAGTAATTTCTGTTTGTTTTAAGTTTTAATATCGCTCCTTACTTTCAGTTAAAAAAACTTTTTTATATTTTTTATTTAAGATTCCATAGTTTGGCTTTCTATTTGTATGTTGGAGAAAATTTTTCAACAAGTTTTAATAGCACACACCCGCAATAAACTTATGACACAGGTAGTAATGTTTAATTTAATTTTAAACCTCCTCAAATTTCCTCAAGGGGGGAACCCTCTCATATGTGTGACAAAAGCCTACGAATATAGAAGTTAGTTACGTAAGTTAATTCATAAGTTACGTATAGTTTTACTAATAAAAACTTTTGTAAAAAATTAAAAGTTTTACTTGCCTTTTAAATAACCAAAAAATTGGAGGGTAACTAGGTCTACTCCCTCGCTCCTTTTTCTCAAAATCGTCCGATCAAAACTATGAGAAAGCCATTTAGCCATAAAAATAAATTAATATGCAAATATCGTTTTAATGATTCATGTGCTGAGAGCCAAAATCAAAACATGCATTAATTCAAAAATGTTCAGAAACTTTATAAAAAACAAGTTCTTTTAAACAAAAATAAGGAGCGATATTAAAACTTAAAACGAACAGAAATTACTCCGTAAATGAAAGGGGCTGTTCCCCCCTCAGCACCCCGCTCTTTACGCTAATTTTTTTTACTGTTTTAAAAAGTAGAGTTGAGAGAAAGAGTCAAACTTTAGCGTAAAGAGCGAGGCGTTGAGGAGGGAACAGCCCCTTTCATATACGGAGTAATTTCTGTTTGTTTTAAGTTTTAATATCGCTCCTTACTTTCAGTTAAAAAAACTTTTTTATATTTTTTATTTAAGATTCCATAGTTTGGCTTTCTATTTGTATGTTGGAGAAAATTTTTCAACAAGTTTTAATAGCACACACCCGCAATAAACTTATGACACAGGTAGTAATGTTTAATTTAATTTTAAACCTCCTCAAATTTTTCTGAATAATAAAAATTAATACCGTTCATGATAATTCTATATTATCATGAATTCTATATTATCATGAAGAATTAATATTCATAACGCTTTGACAGCATGGATACACTTACACTCTTTTGGTTTAACTAGATTGTAAGAGCAGAAGCAGTAACAATAGTAGCCCTGAAAGTTTCAACTTTATATCCTCAGTCGTTCTTGGGACATTGCTGAGATGTCTGATTGGAAACAAGCATACACAAAGGGCCTTTTGATTTAGTTTTGAAGCAATAATTAGCTTTAAAGTATTTTTGGTAACAGTAAACGTAGAATTAGCATTAATAGTACACACACAGTGCCTTCTGGCTAGTCTGGTTAGAATCTATTTCAAGATTACCGATAACATTAGGATACAAACACTGTCTTCTGGTTAACTCATTATCCCCCACAACAAGCCCTGTAAGTTTCAACTTCACACACCAAACCAATCTTAAGATATTGCTGATACGCCATTTTGACAGCCTGCATACAGACGGCATGCTGTGATTCAGTTCACCTTCTAAACACTATATTCCCTGAAAGTTCCCTCTTCATATCCTTAGGAATACTCATAATAGTAGTCATAGTAGTAAAATTAGTAGTGTTAACAATAATAGTACTAGTGCTAGTAACAGCAGTAGCATTAACATATTGCCTTTTGGTCAGTTGAACATTCTCCTCATCAAAAAGTTGTAACTCAATACACTTAGCCGTTGCTATGGCATTGCTGAGATACCCTTTTGATAATCTTTATATTCATTACTTCCTAATATTTTCGGTAGTTGAAACAGTAGTAGCAGTAGTAGTAGTAATTGTAGCAGAAGAAGCAGTAGTAGTAGCATTAGTAGTAGTAGTAGTAGTAGTAGTAGTAGTAGTAGTAGTAGTAGTAGTAGTAGTAGTAATAGTAGTAGGAGTAGTAGTAGTAGTAGTAGTGGTAGTAGTAGTAGTAGTAAAAGTACTAGTAGTTGTAGTAAAAAGATGCAGTGGTACAGCGTGAAGAACGAGGCGTTGAGGAGGAGACAACCCCTTTCATATTTGCGGAATAATTTCTGTTCATTTTAAGTTTTAATGTCGCTCCTTACTGGCAGTTAAAAAAAAATTATTTAATTTCCGAACGTTTTTGAATTAATGCATGTTTTGATTTTGGCTCACCGCACTAATAAATAAAACGAAATCTGCATATTAATTTTTTTTCGCTAAATGGCTTTCTTATAGTTTTGATCGGACGATTTCGATAAAAAAAAGGGGGTGGGAGAGGAGGCGTAGTTGCCTTCCAGTTTTTGGTTACTTAAAAATCAACTAGATTTTTTATTTTCTTACGAAGTTCTTTGTTAGTAATAAACATACGTACCTTACGAATTAACTTACGTAACGAACTTCTATATTTGTGAATTTTTATTACGTATATGAGGCGGTTCGCCCCCTCGTCAATACCTTGCTCTTTACACTAAAGCTTGAATTTTGTCCCAAATCTTTAAGAATGACCCATGAATCACAAAGGCCGTCGAATAAATAGTTGAAATTGCTAAAAGCACTTTAGCATAAAGAGCGAGGTAGTTAGGAGGAGATAAACCCCTCAAATGTGTAATAATTACTGTTTGTTTTAAGTTTTAATGCTGCTCCTTACTTTCAGTTGAAAAACCTTTTCATATTTATGTTTTCATTGTTTGTTTTTTTTTAATAATGCTAGAAAATCCTACACCCCCTTAATGGAATTTCTCTTCCACCATGACAAAATCCTCCAAAGAAATATCCTTCAAAGAAGCTCTCTCCCCTCAACTCCCCCCAACCAAAAAATCCCCCTGAAGAAGTCTGTACATTTCCCAATAACCATTACTGTGTGTAAACACAGGTCAAAGTTTGCAACTTGCAGCCCCTCCCCTGCGGACTCTGGGGGATGGAGTCGTCAGACATAGTTATTAGGTTTTCGGCTAAGCTGAACCGAATGGCTATCTCAAAGTTTTGATCCGATGACTTTGAGGAAAATGTGCATGGAAGGGGGCCTAGGGGCCCTCCAATTTCTTTGGTCACTTAAAAAGGCAATAGAACTTTTAAATTCCGTTACAGTGAGCCCTTTCATGACATTCTAGGACCGCTGGGTCGATAAAATCATCCCTGAAAAAAGAACACCGGAAAAAGCAAATAAATCCGTGATCTGTCTTCTGGCAAAAATAGAAAATTCCACATTTTTGTGGATAGGAGCTTGAATTTTCTTCAAGTTCCCTGATACGCTGAGTCTGATGGTGTAATTTTCGTTAAGATTCTTTTACTTTTAGGGGTTGTTTCCTCCTATTTTCTAAAATAAGGTAAATTTTCTTAGGCTCGTAACTCTTGATGGGCTATACCGAACTTGATTAAACTTATATATTTAAAATTAGCATTAAGATGCAACTCTTTTACTGAAACTATTGGTATCAAAATTCCATTTTTTAGAGTTTCGCTTACTATTGAGCCGAGTTGCTCCTTACTACATTTCGTTACCACAAACTGTTAGATAGTGTGTTTGGATTTATTTCAAATTTCCACCTAATATTTTCTCATATTTTCACCTTCTCTCAACATTCCCTCAAAGTGTATACTTAGCATTAACAGCACAAGTATCATAGTAGTATTGGTAACAGTACTGGTAGTAGTGGTAGTTGTAGTAGCATGCAAATATTGCCATTTGATCATCTCCCTTATCATCCCCTTTTGACAACCCCTATGCAAGTAACATGCACTGATTTCGTTCAACACTCCCCTTGATATTCTCTGAAAGGCTCACATTGATGTTCTTCGTCTTCTGAGGAAGTAAAAGGTCGAACATGATCGCCTTTCTCAATAATCATGTGCAAATAATGGGCGAATTGCCTAACTTACAACTGTTTTCCTAAGGACTGTGTGGAAGAGGAGGTTGACATCCCCAAAGATAATACTACTGGATATCACAACAATGCTGATCAAAGTAGCTGTCACAAAATTGTGATTAGATGTGTTTTGGCAAATGATAGATGTAGGGTAGGGAGGACGGTTGCCCTTCAATCACTTTTGACTCCTTGAAAGAGCACTAGAACTTTCGGTTTTACGTCAAATGAGCCCCTCCGAAGTTTATACGACCACTCATTCCACAAAAACCTTCCACTCATGCCCCCAAGACTTTACTTACAACCCTAGACCCTGGGCCCAGGGGGTTGTATCTACCCTGGTGGCATTGTTATATGATTTTTCCATGCTGAACAAAACATTTATTAAAATTTTTGACCAGGTGTGTTTGGCTAATGATGGGCATGGAGAGGGACTGTTCGCCCTCCAATCACTTTTGACTCTAAAAAAAGAGCACTAGAACCTTCAATTTCTAATCTAATGGGATATTTTTGAAGCTTCTACGAAAGTTTCTTCTATACGAAGTGCCTTGGCCAGGAAAACCAACGAAAAAATTAAATATATAAGAAACTGGGCCCACATCGCTCTTTACTTAGGCAGTGCTATTTCGCAGCCTCTGAAAGCACAATGTATACCTTATTGGGAGTTATAACATGTGGAAACGGTTGAGCTCGTTAAGCCTTAAGGTCATTAGCATAAATACCAGGTTACTGCAACATTGTAGAAAGATATTTAATAGCTCATTTCACAGTTTATCTCGTTAAGTACGTCTCAATAATCACAAAGTGTTATAGAACAAAAAACGGTATTTTTGACTGAACTTCTTTAATTTTATTTAAGAAAATTTAATTGTAATTAACATCAGTTTAATGTTGTATTGAAATCTTTTCTGTATACGAGGAGATATCCCCCCTCCCTTAGACCCCTCGTTGTCCATAGAATAAATTTTGATTCCTGAATAGTGCTGCTCTGAAAATGTATAACTTACATATTTTTTTCGTTAGAGTGAAGGGGGCCGAAAACACTGAAAAATATTTTCAGGTATGAATATTTACCGTCATTACTACCCTTCCCTACCCTTCCTACCTCTGTCTATGTAAGCACAAGAATACAAAAAAATTAAACTTATTAGGGGGCTACATTCTGAGGGTGTCTGTTACGTCTCTGCATCCATGTGCACTGTTGCTAAATGTAATCGTTTATGCAGTAGAAAGTAAATCCTTCCCTATTCATTTGACGGACCTTTATCAACATTAGGAAAACTTTAGCTTAAAAATTTACTTTTTGGCTTTTGGCCTGCCCCTCTACTGCTCCACAAACATATGACCCAACCCCTACCCTAATAACTCGTGCGTTACCATGCATAGCTGTTAAAATTCCAGCACAAGTGGTCAATAATATTGGTTCATTTTGTATAAGCTATATAAATCTGAGTGCAGATGGTATAGAAGCGGCATATATGAACTGCACAGACACATTATTGCACAACAATATTTTCTTTGAAACTAGAGATTGCAAATACAGATTTTAGATAGCACTAAACCAAATCACTCGCAATCGCAACCAAATCACAATTTTTGTCGATCGTATTTTTTCTGTAACTGAGCAAAAATCACTTTTGTAGCAAATATTTCATTGTTTTAATTAAGTGAAACGAAGAAGCCATATGGCAATAACAACCAAAAGAGAAAACCAAAACAGACCAAACGAGAAAAAACCCAAAAATAAACATGATTTGTCTTAAAAATTGGTCTGAGGTTGAAGATTATAACATCATTTTTTTTAGAAACACCGATTTATTTATGATCAAATAAACTAATTGTTAAAGAATATCCCCTTTGAACATTCCTACTGAGGAAATCTTTAACAGCTTTAAACCAGCTTCAAATAGTTTTTCAGTTTTATGTAGACTTACCCCAGCTGTCTTTATTAATCCCATTGCTAAGGGATTTGAAACTGTTTAAAGCAAGCCTGTTTATATGTAATCCCCCTAGTCCGAGGCAATTAAGATCTATCTAGAGAATCAATTCATTGAATAATCTAATATTTAGCCATACGGGAATAAGAAAATGCTTTTATCATGTAAATTTTGCAAGTTGTGTATATCAGTTGGTTCTTCCCAGGCGGGAAAAACGCAATGGGGTGGTGTGTGAAATAATATGCTAATTGCCGAAAGCCGAAAGCTTATCAGTTTTAACATAGGCCTAAATAAACATTTAGTGATTTGAGTATCAAACAGTTCGTGGTAACAAACTGAAAGCATGGAAAGAATCGATACAATAGCAACCGAAACTCTGAAAAACGGAATTTCAACAACACTAGGTGCCTAAAAGGAATTGGCTATTTCTCGGCTAATTCTTGGCTACTTAAATATATCTCGCTCTTAACGTTAAATTATTTTTAGTACTTTCAAAGGAGCTATTTTTTCTTATTAAATGGCCTTTGTGATTGAAGGGTCATTCTTAAGAATCGGAGCAAAATTCGCACTTTAGTGTAAAGAGCGAGCTATTGACGAGAGGGCGAACCCCTTCATATACGTAATAAAAATATACGAATATAGAAGCTCATTACGTAAGTTAATTTTTAAGTTACGTGTATTTATTACTAATGAAAACGTTCGTAAATAGAATTAAAAGTTTTAGTGCGCTTTTTAAGGGGAAGGGCTGAGAAATACAAACTTCGACCATTTGTTTGCATATAATAATGGTTATCGGGAAGTGTACAGACGTTTTCAGGGGGTATTTTTCGTGTTGGGGTGGGGCTGGGTCAGGAAGAGAGGGTTTCGTGGGAGGATCTTTCAATGGAGGAATTTATCATGAGGAAAGAGAATATCCATGAGGAGGGCGCAAGATTTTCTAGCATTATTTAAAAAAAAAAAAACAGTGAGAAAACAAATTTAAAAAAAAAGTTTTTTCAACTGGAAGTAACGAGCAGCATTAAAACTTAAAACTAACAGAAAATATTACGTATATAAGGGGATTCGTCTCCTCCACAATACCTTGGTCTTTACGCTAAAATATCTCTAGTAGTTTCAACTATTTATTCTACGGCCTTTGTGATTCAGTGTTCATTCTTAAAGATTGGGACAAAATTCAAGCATTAGTGCAAAGAGCGAGGTATTAACGAGGGCGTGAGTCCCCTCATATACATAATAAAAATATACAAATATAGAAATTCGTCACGTAAGTTAATTCTTAAGTTACGTATATTTATTACAAATAAAACGTCTGTAAAAAAAATTAAAAGTTCTAGTTGTATTTTTTAGTAACAAAATTGGAGGACAACTAGGCCTCCTCCCCCACCCCTTTCTTTGATCAAAACCTTTAATGAAAACAAACCTTAGTGTTTATTAGGTTTTATAGTAATTTAAATTAAATTTGTTAAATTTTATTAAAATATAAAAAACTAAAAGTTCGACTCTTTTTCTCTACTTTACTTATTAAAACAGTAAAAAACTTTATCCTGAAGAGAAGGAAGTTAAGGAGGGAACAGCCAGTTTCATATATGGAGTAATTTCTGTTCGTTTTAAGTTTTAACGTCGCTCCTTACTTGCAGTTAAAAAATAAATTGTTTTTTTAATTTAATTCTGATTAAACGGCCTTTGTGATTTTAAAGAATTTGAAAATCACAAAATCACACCCTCATATACGTAATAGTACTTTTAAGTTTTATTGTTGCTCTTTACTTTCAGTTGAACAAATTTTTGTTTGTAGTTTTAAGATCAGTAACAGGTTTCCTGTATACCCTAGTATCTTGTGTTAATACTTCCAGTCTCCGGCTTACTACAATATAATCAATAAGGTTAGCTGTTTTACCATCATGTGAATACCATGCTAACTTTGGACCACTTTATGGCCAAACACTCTATTGGCTATACCCACACAATTACAGTAGTCTATAGCCGTTACTGGTTCCTGTTTCTACACCAACCTAGGCTAAGATACTGTCTATTCCTATTTCTACCAGCCTGAGCGTTAAAATCTCCCAATAAAAACACCGTAATTCTACTTGATACCCTGTCTATTTGTTCCTGTAGATTTGAGTAAAATTCATCTGAGTCACCACAATCTTCCTCAGTCGGTCCAACAGGGCCATATAGAACTATGACTGATAACCTGAACTTTTTAGTCATAAAATGAGTGACTAGTATTCTCTTATCAATATGTTCCCAATCTAGAAAAGACTTGGCAGCTTCCTTACCCATTAAGAGCCCTACTTCATGATTTTGCACCCCATCCTTCCCGCCTGATTAAATAAATTCTACATCACCTAATTTCATGTTTTCTTACCCTAAGATATGAGTTTCTGAAACTCCTAATCAGTCCAGATTGAAGCGTCTGAATTTGTCAGTCAAAATGTCAATATGATAGTTAATTCTTAACGTTGTAACAGTATAATTTGCAATTTTTATATTCTATAAGTCACTGAAATTATTTCCTGGGCCCTTCTTGGTCAAAACATGGTTTCCAGCACTTGGCGGTGCTAATCTATCAACATGAGTGGAAATCTTGCATATACAGTCTCAAGCCTATTACCTCCGACTCATTATATATCCATACCTACAAATATTATGCTACCCCGGGGAGGCAACCCATAGTAGAAAAATTATCTAGGAAGAAGTTTTTCGCCCTAAACAGCTTACCAAAACAGACTAAACCCAGGAGAAAGAATAATTAAAACAAAATTTGCATATTTTTTTTTTTTTTGGCTAAATGGCTTTCTCATAGTTTAGATCGAATGATTTTGAGAAAAAAAGGAGCGTTGCAGGAAGCCTAGTTGCCCTCCGATTTTTTGGTTACTTAAAAAGGCAACTAGAACTTCTAATTTTTTGCGAATGTTTTTATTAGCAAAAGATATACGTAACTTATAAATTAGCTTACGTAACCAACTTTTGTATTCTCATGTTTTCAGTGCATATATGAGGGGTTCACCCCCTCGTCAGTACCTTGCTCTTTACATTAAAGCTTAAAGTTCAAATTACTAAAAATACTTTAGCATAAAGAGCGAGGTATTAGGAGGAGGTGAGCCCCTAATATGAGTAATAATTTCTGTTCGTTTTAAGTTTTAATGCTGCTCCTTACTTCCAGGTGAAAAAACTTTTTCATAATTATTTTTTCATTGTTTTTTTTTTCTAAATAATGCTAGAAAATCCTGCGCTCCCTTCATAAAATTTTGTTCCCCATGACAAACTCCTCGATGGAAAGTTCCCCCAACATATCCTCCTCTTCTCAACCCCTCCCCCCAACCAAAAGATTCCCTTGAAAACGTCTGTACACTTCCCAATAACCATTACTATATGTAAGCACTGGTCAACGTTTGTAACTTGTAGCCCCTCCCACGGGGACTATGGGGGAGTAAGTCGTCCCAAAGACATAGTTATAAGGTTTTTCGACTACGTTGAATAAAATGGCTATCTCAGAATTTCGATCCGTTGACTTTGGGAAAATAATTAGCGTGAGAGGGGACCTATGAGCCCTCCAATTTTTTGGTCACTTAAAAAGGGCACTAGAACTTTTCATTTCCGTTACAATGAGCCCTCTTGCCACATTCTAGGACCACTGAGTCGATACGATCACCCCTGGGGAAAAAAACAACAAATAAACAAACAAATAAATCCGCATCCGTGATCTGCCTTCTGGCAAAAAAATACAAAATTCTACATTTTTGTAGATAGGAGCTTGAAACTTCTTCAAAAAGGTTCTCTGTTATGCTGAATCTGATGGTGTGATTTTCGTTAAGATTCTATGATTTTTAGGTGGTTTTTCCCTATTTTCTAAAATAAGGCAAAATTTTTAGAGGCTTGTACATTTTGATAGGTAAGACTAAACTTAATGAAACTTATAGATTTAAAATCAGCATTAAAATGCGATTCTTTTGATGTAGCTATTAGTAACGAAATTCCATTCTTTAGAGTTTTGGTTACCATTGAGCCGGGTCACCTTTTACTACAGTTCCTTACCACGAACTGTTTGATACATTTTTTTAATATTTTGGTAGCAAAAAACTCTACTATTTTTTTGTACTGTAATTACCAAAGTCTCACAACTAGATTCCTTACGTTTCGTTCGTTTTTTTAATATTTTGGTCGCTGCCAAATTATATTATTTTATTTTTGATATCTGCTTGTGGATGTGGCACATACAAAGTGTCATCAAATCCAGCAATCAAATGCAGGATTGCAATTTAGAGAACAGACAAAATTTGAATATACTTTAAAAATTGCAATAGTTAGTATTTTTGTTGAATAAGCCCTTATTAGTACCTCTTCTGCAGAATTCCGGGGACATGAAAAGCTCTATCGTTATTCATATCAACTGAAATTATGTGTGACTTTTGATCTGCTACGTGGCTGAAGCCATCACACCTTCTACATTAGTATTCTCTAATCGATAAATACATTATTTATGTATGTCTCAATACACTGATATATTTGACATAAAGAGAAATATTAGCATTTAAAATTTGCTGTAAACAAAGTTCTTATTAGCATTTGCTACCCTCAAAGAAATTTCCTGGTGGGTCTCAGGATAGCCCACCTCCTCTTTTCTGCCTTTATGCCAGTAGGCATGGGTATATATTATTTTATGCTAAATAGAATAAAACTCTATTAATTCCTACTTCCCTCCTTCTATCTCTTTCTATATTTTTCCGGAGACTCATGGAGAGCTAGAAGCTTGATTAAATAAAATATGCTCTTTTAGGCACCTGCCGGCATTCCCGCCCGCGCGATAGCTCATCCCCTCTCTTCATGATGGCTGATATGCATTTGCATACCACCGAACTTAATTTCACAAAAAAAATAAATAAAGTGAGTCAACTGGTTAAATCGAGTACTCCCACTGTACGCCGTTACTTTCTCTGTAGCTGGGAAGCATAAAATGTAGTTTTCTTATACTTTTAAATCGATTGGCTTCTCAGAACTTTGAATTAGTTAGAGATTGGTCCTCTTTGGGAAAAAGTCATAATTTGTTGCCATAAAATGGCAGCAAACAACACTTTCCAAGGAGCAATCTTTATCACCTAAGAAAGAACTTTTATTTTAAGTTCAGACTAGATCCTTTCTAATTTTCTGGCACCTTCAGTTTGATATGATCACCTCTGGGGAAGAAAACAAAAACAAATAAACATGCATCCGTGACCTTGTTTCTGAAAAAAGGTGAAATTAAAGAGTTTGTAAACTGGATCTTGAAACCTCTACTGTAGGATTCTCTCATGTGAAGAATCTGATAAAGAAATTTTCACTAAGATCGCTTTCTTTTTGTGGGGTATTTCCTCTTTTTTTTTAAATCTGGCAAATTTTCTAAAATTTTTAGCTTTTGGTAACAATGCACCAAATAAGTTTTATATTTTCAGAATCAGCATGAAAAGCTAATTCTGTAGGTGTCTCAATTGTTTTCAATACTTTGTTTTTAGCTTCAGTGAATATTGGCCCGAGCCGCTTCTTACTAACAGTTCATTATCACAAATTATTTGGTAACATTCTCTAACGAATAACGATTTAATCGAACATGTTTATTTTATTCAGTTGAATTGGGATATCGGAAAAGGGGAGAGAAAATTTTAAAAAGGGAAAGTTTTTCTTTGGTTATTGTCTACTTTTTTCTTACATTTGTGAACATGCAAAGGATTTTAGTGATACACTTGCAGGCAAAGATATAGATGAAAATGAAAAAGTTTGTGATACCTTGGATGTGAAGGAAGATTTGTTTAGTGAGGAAGAATTAGCGACAGTACTAAAAAGATTAAAAAGTAATAAGGCTTCAGGGGCTAATAGTATGATTAATGAGTTTCATAAATATGGTGGCTCTGATGTTAAGAATAAGCTACTGAAGATTATGAACATGACTTTTGAAAAAGGGGAAGTTCCCAATAATTTTAGGAAAACCTTAATTAAACCACTGTATAAGAAAGGTGACAAGAGTGAGTGTCGTAATTATCGAGGCAATAGTCTGGTCTCTGTAGGTAGCAAATTACTGAGTAATATGATACTTTTTAGACTGAGAGATGCTGTAGACAAAGTTTTAAAGGAAGAACAATGCGGTTTTAGAAAAGGTAGAGGATGTGTCGACCAAGTTTTCACTCTTAGGTTAATAATTGAGAAGTCCCTTCGTTGTCAAATACCTTTGGTCCTCAGTTTTATCGATTATGAGCAAGCTTTCGATTCTGTTGATAGAAGAGCGTTAACAAAGGTCTTATCGTTATATGGTATACCAGAAAAATACATCAAAGTGATTTGTGCTATGTACAAGAATAATACCGCTGCGGTTAAGGTAGGAAATGAGGTTAGCAACTGGTTTTGTATTAAAACAGAAGTTAAGCAGGGTTGTGTTCTATCCCCCTTTATATGGATCATTTTGATGGACTTCGTCTTAAGGAGCACAGGAAAGGCGATTGGAGACCACGGAATCAAATGGGGAGGAAAAACGCTCCTGGACTTATATTATGCTGATAATTTAAGCATATATGGTGAAAGTGTGAGCAAAATGAATGAAGTTTTAGAGGTTTTGTGAGTTCAGGGTGCTAAAATAGGCTTGAAAATTTGTTAAGAAGACTAAGTCACTAAGGCTAGGAATAAGTGAAGATGAACAGGTGACATTAGGTAACGAAAAGATTGATCAGGTTGGGAGCTTCAGTTACCTTGGTAGTATTATTAGTAAAGATGGTGGGAGCAGTGAAGATGTTAAAAGTAGAATAGCTAAGGCTCAGGGTGTTTTCTCACAGTTAAAAAAAGTTTGGAAGAATATAAAGATAAGTCTGCAAACTAAGATTAGAATATTGGAAGCTACAGTGATGACAGTGGTTAAATATGGTTCTGAAGCATGGGCGCTCCGAAAAGCAGATGAGAGTTTACTAGATGTTTTCCAGTGAAATTGCCTACGGATTGTTCTGGGTACCCGGCGGACTGACCGTATTTCAAACTGTAGGCTGTACAAAAGATGTGGTTTGATGCCAATTTCTAGGGCTATAATGAGAGAATTGTTGGGATGGCTAGGCCACGCTCTACGGATGAAGGATGACAGATTACCGAAGATTGTCCTTTTTGGCCAACCATCTGGGGCTACACGGAGAGCACGTCGTCCTTGTCTGGGTTCGGAGGATGTCATAAATAAAGATTTAAAGAAAATGGGAACTTCCTGGGAGGGTGTAAAGAGGGAGGCTTTAAATAGATTAGGTTGGAGGAGGAGCGTGCGTAGCTGTGTTGGCCTCGGGCGGCTTGGTGCTGCAGTGAGTTATTAGTAGTAGTAGTAGTAGTAGTAGCAGTAAACAACGTTCAGTTATGAAAAAAGTTCGTATTACATGGCCATTATAAAATCAAAATTTGATATCCATTCAGATAGGGTGAGTTTTGAGTATGGGCCCTTTGAAATTTAAAGATCTAGGCAAAACCCCACTTTTATGGCTTTTGAGACCTTGGAAATCTGTTGATCTAAGGCAGATATTTGAAGCTTCAATGAATGAAATCAGAGCCTAAAGGAAATCAGAGCCTAAATCAGAGCCTAAAATAAATCAGAGCTTCAATGAATGAAATAGATCCCCTTGGAAACAATTTAAAATTTCTGTGTCTACTCTTTCTGTGGCCTGTTTCAAGGCTTAGGAAATTGCATAAAGACAAATATATACCTGTCAAAATCTTGGGAAGCAATAAATACTTCAACAATTTCAGTTTGAATGTAATTTTCTTTTACTCTCGGGTGCCCTCCTGGAAAGTTTGCTGCGGCCGACCTTTGATGGGTACGGCTAGCCTTAATGAATGATTAAATAAAAAAAAACAAGTTTTTTCAACTGAAAGTAAGGAGTGACATCAAAACTTAAAACGCACAGAAATTACTTCGTATATGAAAGAGGCTGCTTCCTCATAAACGCCCCGCTCTTTACGCTATAGTTTTTTACTGTTTTAGAAAGAAGAATTGAGAGAAAGAGTCAAACTTTAGCGTAAAGAGCGGGGCGTTTATGAGGAAGCAGCCTCTTTCATATACGAAGTAATTTCTGTGCGTTTTAAGTTTTGATGTCACTCCTTACTTTCAGTTGAAAAAACTTGTTTTTTTTATTTAATTTCTGAACGTTTTTGAATCAATGCATGTTTTGATTTTGGCTCTCCGCAGAGGAATAATCAAAACGAAATTTGCATATTTTTTTTTTTTTTGGCTCAATGGCTTTCTCATAACTTTGATCGAATGATTTTGAGAAAAAAAGAGCGGGAGACGAAGCCTAGTTGCCCCCCGATTTTTTGGTTAATTAAAAAGGCAACTAGAACTTTTAATTTTTTACGAATCTTTTTATTGGTAAAAGATTTACGTAACTTATAAATTAGCTTACGTAAAGAACTTTTGTATTCTCATGTTTTTATTACATATATGAGGGGATTCGTCCCATCGTCAGTACTTCGCTCTTTACACTAAAGCTTAAATTTATCTCAATTCATTAAGAATGACCCCCTGAATCACAAAAGCCGTAGAATAAGTAGTTGAAATTACCGAAAATACTTTAGCGTAAAGAGCGAGGTATTAGAAGGAGGTGAGCCCCTCATATGGGTAATAATTTCTGTTTGTTTTAAGTTTTATTGCTTTTCCTTACTTCCAGCTGAAAAAGCTTTTTCACTTTTATTTTTTATTTTTTTTTTTAAATAATGCTAGTAAATCCTGCTCTCCCTTCATGGAAATTTTCTTCTCCCATTACAAATTCTCGAAGGAAAGTTCCCCCAGCATATCCCCCTCTTCTCAACCCCTCCCCCAAACCAAAAAAATCCTCCTGAAAACGCCTGTATACTTCCCAATAACCATTACTATATGTAAGCACAGGTCAAAGTTTGTAACTTGTTGCCCCTCCCACGGGGACTGTGGGGGAGTAAGTCGTCCCCAAAGACATAGTTATAAGGTTTTTCGACTACGCTGAATAAAATGGCTATCTCAGAATTTTGATCCGTTGACTTTGGGAAAATAATTAGCGTGGGAGGGGGCCTAGGTGCCCTCCAATTTTTTTGGTCACTTAAAAAGGGCACTAGAACTTTTCATTTCCGTTAGAATGAGCCCTCTTGCAACATTCTAGGACAACTGGGTCGATACGATCACCCCTGGGGAAAAAAAAACAAAAAAACAAAAAAACAAAAAAACAAATAAACACGCATCCGTGATCTGCCTTCTGGCAAAAAATGCAAAATTCCACATTTTTGTAGATAGGAGCTCGAAACTTCTACACTAGGGTTTTCTGATACGCTGAATCTGATGGTGTGATTTTCGTTAAGATTCTATGACTTTTTGGGGGGCGTTTCCCCCTATTTTCTAAAATAACGTAAATTTTCTCAGCTCGTAAATTTTGATGGGTAAGACTAAACTTGATGAAACTTATATATTTAAAACCAGCATTAAAATGCGATTCTTTTGATGTAGCTATTGGTATCAAAATTCCAGTTTTTAGAGTTTTGGTTACTATTGAGCCGGGTCGCTCCTTACTACAGTTCGTTACCACGAACTGTTTGATACACTTTTGAATCAGTATAATAACCCAATTCTTTTGAAATACCTACTCATATCAAAATTCCATTTTTTCGAGGTTTGGTTACTATTGAGGCTTGTCACTCCTTGCTTACAGTTCGTTACCACGAACCACTTGATTCGCTCTGATAAAAAAAAATTAGATAGGGTGTTACTTTACCCTTTTTCTGGTTTATGTTTTAACGCAGGCTACCATTTTTCCTATAAAGCTAGTTAAATTTTCTGACGAATCCTGAGACAGCTCAAGGGCCTAATCAAGGTATGCCAAAATAAGCCAAAAAATTACTCACACAAAAAGAGAAAGACTTCGGCTATTCTGACTTGCTAATATTCTCTATACAACGGAACTTAACCTGTTGATAAGAAGAAGATGATAATTCGAAGATAAACTCTTAATTTTTCTCTGGGTGAAACACTTTATCTTTGTGAGATTTGTTCCCACGAACTTTCTTAAATAACATCTTGTAAAAAGCTCTGGTTTAACGGAAAGACACATAGTAATGAAATTTGGGTTTGGAAACCATTAGAAAAGCTGTTTTCTAACTGCCTCAAACAGCGAAATATCGAAACCAGTGAAAACGGAATCTGATTTTTTGAAATGGTTAAATGGAAATTTACAATGCCGTAAAAAAGAAAAAGTCATGAGTATTAATGGCTCGTCAAATCTGACTAAAGCCATGGGGGTTTTCTATTGGATCTACTAACCCCTAAAGATGTTATTACGTACACCTGGGTCTTATGCAGTACTATAGCGCACCTGTTACGGTATAGTACACCTGTATGTTACGTGATAGAATTTGTCCACTTCAGGATTTCCTTGGATGTTACGTAATAGAGTTTGTTTACTTCAGGATTTCTATAGTTTTCATGTAATAGCGAATGTTTACTTAAGTTAAGCGTTATGCAATATTGCGTGAATTTAGAGATTTATTGGGAATGATGCAATCTTGCAAGAATCTATGATCTCGTAGGTGGGATCTACTAGGATCTGAGATAGGTTAGCAAAGTTTTTTTTTACCATAATCAGAGAGAGATGAGCCGGAATTTTTTTCAAAATCCACGCTCACCCACACAAACACACACATAAACACACATACAGAGTGCGCACACACACACACACACACACACACACACACACACACACACACACACACACACACACACACACACACACACGCACACACACACACACACACACACACACACACACACACACACACACACACACACACACACACACACACACACACACACACACACACACACACACACACACACACACACACACACACACACACACAAACACACGTTCCTACACCGGGCAAAAACCTTTGACGGCGGTCTATAAAGGCTCCCTGAATCAAAATACGTTTCGCGTACGTGGCTTGGGGTATGCCTTGTGGAAGTATCTCGAAAAAACGTCTCGAAGAAAAAATCTTGACAAACGTCTTGAAGAGAAAAAAGTCTCGAAGAAAAAAACGTCTCGAAGAAAAAACGTATCTCGAAGAAAAAACCTTTAGAAGAAAAAAACGTGTCAAAGAAAAAAAAATGTCTCAAAGACAAAAATCTATCGGAAGAAAAAAACATCTCAAAGAAAAACTATCTCGAAGGAAAACAGTTTTGAAGAAAAAAATATCTCGCAGAATAAAACATATCTCGAAGAAAAACACGTCTTGAAGTAAAAAACAATAACACATGCATTTAAATGTACATAGCTAAGATGTAACAACAACTTGTAGGCAATACGTCATCCTCATTTACATCCAGGGGTTCCCGACTTGACAAGCGTCTTGAAGGGAATACATTTTGAAAAAAAAAATGTCAGAACATTTTGAAAAAAATTTCTTGAATAAAAAACATCCCCTAAAGTCTTACGTAACAACCAGGTGTGCGCAATAGAACAATAATCAATAATACCTGCTGGTTACTAGAGCAGCGGTCAGAACTGGTTCCTAAGGCCCGCTGGATCCAGAAAGTCTCCCCTTTCCCTACTTCCATCAGTTAAGATGATTCAGAACTTCCAGGAAGTTTACAGGCAAACCTTCTTAGTGCAATCAGTATTACAATCTAATATTACAATTAATCACTCTGACAGAACTGTAGAGGTCAGTAAAGTACAGGTTTCGTTCTTAGGACGTTTTCTGAATGATTCCATCTTCCCACTCTGATTACGTTGGTCTCAAACGGATGTCTCGTTGCATTTCGTATTGATTGATAAGTCGTTTTGCAAATTGAGTCAATATTTATACATAAGTATCATAGTTTTTACTGAAATATATATCCAGTTGGGAAATGTTTCGTTTTATGTCATAAACTTACAAAATTTCTTCCTTTTTGCTCTTTTATGTTATTGTGCCCAGATACATGGTAATGTGACCTTTTGACAAAAAACCGTACAGTTGGAGCCCTGGCTGTCACTCTTAAAGGACAGCTTCAGACACCTGGGATAATTGCTGATAGCGATTGGCTAACCTTCTTTTTAAAAAAAGATCAATAGGGCGATAAATTTTTAACAATACTTCAATTCTCCTGGTCTACGTTCCCTGTTGACCCTCCCTTTGAGAAGTCCTTTTGTTAACGGTCCTTTATCCCACTCTTGATCTTTTCAAAGTGTTCCGAAGGTCCTAGAATGGGTCCCTGATCAAGAGAGTTCTTATGACAGAGATGAGGCCAGAAATCACATTCTTGAAGACTAAAAAAACGTGTAAGACGGTAGTCGCTACTACTGTCTTACGAATGATGAAGCACTTTGGCTACTTATGAACACTCCATCAACTCTCTGAGAAAGTCTCTACACACTGAACCAACGAAGTTTGTATTTCTGTATTTCTGGGAAAATTTTCAAAAAAAATCGGCTAGGCCTTCTTCTAAAGAGGGATCGACAGGGCCCTATATGTTTGGTAATACTTTGACTTTGTTGATCTTCATTACCCTGTTGATACTCCTTTTGATAATTGGAATAGGAGTTTTTAGTGCAATTTGAATTATGTTTTATCAAAATTGCTTTGGTAAGCAATAATTTTCACACCCTGATCTTAGATTAAAACCCCCTAACTTCGATCAAAATCTCATAATCTCATTTTATCTGGAAAATAACTTGGCACCCGATTTAAAGTTTCTTAAAAAGCCAACTCCCCCATTCTCGACACGTGATTGGTGCCTGTATCCCTTCAAACTAGATTATCCTTCACCGAAAGCCATCCATTAAAACTGGATTACTGTCAAGGTATGTCGGTTTGGATGTATACAATATTGGAAATCACAATCATCGAATGGAGAATAAATTCCAGCTTGAAGAGGGGGAAAGAGAATAATGAACTAAAGTAGCTATAAGCTTACTCAGGATATAAATCGTTAGTTTATGTCACTCCAACAATAGAATCTAGTAACTTCCTTTGAACTAAAGAGCACATGGCTGGATCAAGTGACCCAGGGTTTATATAAACTTTTAGATTACATTATTCATCGTTCACTACATTAGCATTACTGATGCATCCTTCACTTCTAAAGAGGGAGAGGGAATCTTTATTCTCACGTGCCAATATTTACTCAATATTCTGATTGGCAATGTAGCTAAAATATTTGTGTTATTCTAGTCCTCTTTCCCACGTTTTCCCCATATTTGGCATAACTTGCGATGCATAACGTCAACTTTTATTTATTAAGTATTAATTATTCTGAGGTTGGCTAGTGTTTTTTTATGCTGGTGGATCTCTAGCTTTCCCTTGAAGTACCAAAAACATTAAAATTAAAGTATTTTTCTCTTTTGGCCCAAAATGAGTATTTTCATACCTAAAAACCACAATTTTCAAAAAAATTCTTTCATTTGTTTAAAAATCATGAGGTTTTCAGGGTAGTATTATATTTTCATCAGCGTTGCGACGTTGAATCGTAAAAGAAAATAATAAGAAGTAGCTAAATGAGCTAAATTCAACTTGGCTTAATATAACTTAGCTAACTTGGCTAAATTTTATAACACGTTTCATACTTAAGGATTTAAACAGTAACAAAGCGTTTATTAAAAAAAAGTATATCTTCAAAGAAAAGCTATAGCCTACCTTCTTTTACACAAACTCTTCTCATCTGTATTTCCCTTAAAAATATTTCTCTGTAGATCTCTTCTGCATGTTCATATTTCCCATTCAAAATGAAATCAAGATTTTCCCTAGTTTTTTAATTTATTTATTATAGCATAATATTTGATTTGACTAATTTAAACAATTAGATTTTATTTCCACTGTCTCGGAATCTTAATTTTCACACTTAAAAGTACTTAAAGTGTGGAAGCCTCGCCAAAACATTATCTATGACTTAAAACTCACTTTAAGCATCAGATTGGAGCAAAATATCATCTCTGACTTTAAGAAAATTACTCCTTTGTTTCTTCATTTTAAGAAAAAAAGTGTGATGCATGAATCCAGACACATTGAAAGCACTATTATTAAGTAAAGTTAATTAAAATTAACTAATTATTTTTAGTTAAATTTGATTAAAGCGAAATAATTAAAACAAATAAAGAGTAAGTTAATTAGAGAAAAAAGTAGGCTTAATTATTTAAATGAATTAATTTAGTTTAATTAATTGGAAAAAAAATAATTAGAAAGTTAAAATAGAGTCAAGATTGGGCTAAAAACAGTAGGAATTTGGCTTATAACGGATATTTGAAATACAGAAAAACTAGAACAAAATGGGGAAGGATCCCTCAACCCTTCAGCTCCCTGTCCATAAGGATATAATCAGTTCTAAGAACTAACTCTCAACTTCTGCATAGAATGATCACACTTTATCTTTAGTAGAATAAAGCAAATTTATTATTAATTTCTTGTGTTTTAATTCGTTTGAATTATTCACTTGTTTTCGCCATAAATATTGGGAATTTGTCTTTTCATTAGAAAGGTGAAGTAGTTCTTCTGCGTTCCTTTGGGATTTTAATATTAATGGCAACCCTTTCTATTCAGAAAAATGACATTTTCCTGAATGGTTTTAACTTCACATGTGAACTCTTATTTGCTGTGTTTAAATTTGATATCACCATTTCCTTTTATTTAGTTTCTATTTATTTATTTTTATTTTTTTTCTAACTTGGTTATGTAAACGTTGTGTTTAACCTTAAAAGAGTGGGGCAAACCACTGCCTTTATCGGGTTGCAATGCAACAGAGCTGCTTTTTTTTCTCTCTTTTTTTTTCTTTTTTTTGTGATAGTGGTCTGCAGCTTGGTGACATTGAGCGATAAAAAAAAATCTTTCTGGTATTGGGATCATGAAACATAAAACAGTACAGGCTCTAGAAAAAGAAAATTTTCTGTGGTTTCCCGAAAAATGCGTTTGTTGTTTCTAGCATACTAAATAGTGCAGAAATAAAGTAAAGCAAAATTGTCTTATAGAAACAGATTTTTTTGAAAAAAAATATAATTTTGCCCCCAAGCACTATCAATCCTAAAAACACCCTGAGACATTTCTGGAACTGTCCTAGGAAGATGTTATCTACGAGTTGCAAAATCTGGCCCAGCAGACGGACGCCAAATAAGTTCATTTTGATTTAATTGTTTTCTTGTTTTGACGAACTCAGATTTTGCTCATTGTGATAAAACTAGACTACAAGGGAATTTCGAAAAAACGCAAAATCTTCACTTCATTTTGAACTTTTCTATTACAATGGAAAAATTTGAGAAAATTATGAAAGGAAAATTCCTTTCATAACTGAGAAAATGGTTATCATTCAATTGTTCTTTGAGTTTTTGTGATAAACAAATATTAAATGGATCTAGGTTTGGCCTATAAGGTGGACGTGGCAGCAATACCTAAGGAAATTATCTCTCAGTCTTTTCTTGGAAAAGGTAAAGAATATGCTAGACAAAGGAATACAAGGGATTCTTGCTCGAGGAGTGGGGTATTTTCTTAGAGGGGGAAGGTATACAAAAAATAGAAAATGCACTAAAGATTTGCTTACATGCATTCTTTTTGTATTTGTACCATCGGACAATATTTTTCTAGGGAAGTGGGGGGTTGAAAACATGAACCCTTCTGGGATACCTGACTTTGGCTCTAGGAAGAAGTTCTGATGCTGCGATGAGGCTCTCCTGTCTGCAATTTAGCTGATTCTGCTCTTACTTTACTTGGAATTGCAACATATTATACTGCTAAGACAATTTTTCAACTTTTTAAAAAGTTAACGGGTCAAGCTTGTTCAGAGTTCAACCAAAGAGTTCGCCCTTCTTTTGTTGACAAAAATTCCGCGTATTTTTTAAATGCCCCTTCTACAAGTTTATTTTCGAAATCAGCAATCTTTTCAAAGACAGTGAGGAAGCAGCAGGAAAAAGCTAATACAATGGGATCATAGACTGGTCATTAATTGGACATATCATTGCCAGTTAACTATCGCTCTGAAAATTTGGGTCTGCCTGAAGAATACCTCCTAAACCAATTTTTAGCTTAATTGTAAAGTTAGAATAACAAAACCATTCTTTCAAGCTACTGCTCTACAATTATCACTGAAATACTAATTGCTCTACCTCAGAGGCTTATGAGCAGGGGAACTTCGTAACTGCACCCCTCCCTCAACAAATTATGAGTTTGTCTACGGGTTTCCTTTTACCTTTTTTATAATTTCATTTACACCAACATATTCTTAGGGTTTTGAAACTTTGTTCTCCCTAACTCTTTACATCCATGCACGTGAACAGGGAGGTGACTTAGTTCAGCAGGAAGTGACTCCAAAAATTAAGAAATGAAATTTTTTATGTTACAAAGTACACTTTTTTATTATAGAGTATAATTCTATAATTATATAATTTTTTTATAATTTATATAATTATTTTATAATTATGTGGTATATTTATATTTTACAGCTATATAATTATATTATATATAATTATACAATATATAATTATATACATATTCTTATATAATTATATTTTTCCTTTTTTTTTCTATAATTTTACAATTCTACATTTTTAATACATTGTATAATTTTTATTGTAGTGTTTTTATTATAGTCTGTATTCAGGAAATGAAATAAACTCTACTTCTAGCACCGTTTTTTCCTGAATTTCTCTTGTTGCAACTTCCGTTGTTATATTCACAGCAAAGATATCGTTCATTAAGGGCTGTGTTGACGTGATAATTAAAAGCCATATGACTGCTCATATTTTTCAAAGAAGGCTATTACTTCTGGATAAGGGTTTCTCACAAAGCCAAAAACACCGTTTATCACCTTCCTTTTTGGTCCTTACCGCAGGTCACACACGCCTCGTTCTCACACTAAAGGAATCTAGGCGGCGCATTTCTAAGAGAGAAAAGGGGGAAACCGATTCCAGTCGTCTTTATTTCCAGTGTTCTATCAAACCATCAAGAGAGACAAGTTTGAGAAAGGTGTATACAAGGATTAAAGTGGAAATGAAATACGAAGGACTCTAATTTACAAAATGGAATACTTTTTCGTTTTATTTAATTTTCTTACATGTGTTAATATATGTTATGGATTCATTACATTGTATATTGACCAGAGGGAGGTGAAGAGACTATTAGGTAAGTTAAAAGAGACTGTCTTATATTTTATAAATACTTCCTCCTTTTCCAAATCCCCTCACTCCATCCCAAGAAAAAAGGGCCTTATCCCAAATCGGTTCTTGTGTATGAGTCTATATAAGCTGATAAAGACATATTAACCTGCTTTATTGCTATAGTTTAGACGCTGTTAGCGAATTTATTGGAGTTCAATAATTAGTGTTAATAGCTTACGCTAAGTTTGCTGATGTCAGGTAATAGCAGTAGTTTTAGTTTTAGTTGTTTTAGTTAGTTTTTAGTAGTTTTAGTTAGTAGTTTTAGCAGTAGTAATAGCCTAAACATCCAGTGATGCTTACGTTAACAACGACAAAATTTTTGAAAGCAAAGACATGTGTGAAGAAGTCAAGTTATTCTATGAAGTTTGTGAGCAGGTGGAACTTATCAGCCTGTTGTACTATCTTATCCATGTTTTGAAGAAAATAAAACATGTATCTACTATTAAATCTTATATTTGAATTAAATAAAAAAGTTAGTTTTTCCAGCTTAAAGTAAGGAGCAATATTGATACTTAAAATGAACAAAAATTATTGTATATAAAGTGGTTGCCCCCCTCCTCAACATTGCTCTTCATGCTATTTTTTTTAGATCTTTAAAAAAGAGCTTCCTATTCTAATCAAACGGCCTTTGTGTTTAAGAAGTTGTTCTTGAAAAATTGGGACAAAGAGTCAAACTTTAGCGTAAATAGGAAAGTATTGAGAGGGGTAGCCCCATTATATATGCAGTACTTTCTGTTTGTTTTGAGTTTTAATAATCCTTTAATCTGTTTCCCCTTTCAAACAGTTTCGTGGTAACGAACTGTAGTAAGGAGCGACCTGGCTCAATAGTAACCAAAACTCTAAAAAATGATATCAATAGCTACATCAAAAGAATCGCATTTTAATGCGAATTTTGAATATATAAGTTTCATCAAGTTTAGTCTTACCTATAAAAAGTTATGAGCCTGAGAAAATTTATAATATTTAAGAAAATAAGGGGAAACACCCCCTAAAAGTCGTAGAATCTTAACGAAAATGACACCATCAGGTTCAGCGTATCAGAGAACCCTACTGTATAAAATGTACCTATCTACAAAAATGTGGAATTTCGTATTTTTTGCCAGAAGACAAATCACGGGTGCGTGTTTATTTGTTTTTTTTTGTTTTGTTTTTTTGTTTTTTTCCCCAGGGGTCATCGTATCGACCAAGTGGTCCTAGAGTATCGCAAGAGGGCTCATTCTAACGGAAGTGAAAAATTCTAGTGCCCTTTTTAAGTGACCAAAAAAATTGGAGGGCATCTAGGCCCCCTCCCACGCTCATTTTTTTTCCCAAAGTCAACGGATCAAAATTTTGAGATAGCCATTTTTTTCAACATAGTCGAAAACCATAATAATTATGTCTTTGGGGATGACTTACTCCCCCACAATCTCTGGGGGAAGGGGCTGCAAGTTACAAACTTTGACCAGTGTTTACATATAGTAATGGTTATTGGGAAGTGTACAGACGTTTTCAGGGGAATTTTATTTTGTTTGGGGGTGGGACTGGGGGGGGGGGGGGGCTATGTTGGAGGATCTTTCCTTGGAGGAATCTGTCATGGGAGAAGAAACATTCAATGAAAAGGGCGCAGGATTTTCTAGCATTACTATAAGAAAACAATGAAAAATAAATATGAAAACGTTTTAACAAATGAAAGGAAGGAGAAGCATTGAAACTTAAAACGAACACAGATTATTACGCATATGAGGGGTTCAAAAAATACTTTAGCATAAAGAGCGAGGTATTTAGGAGGAGATAAATACCTCGCTCTTTATGCTAAAGTATATTTGTAATTTCAACTATTTATTCTACGGCCTTTCTGATTCAGGGGTCATGCTTAAAGAACTGGGATAAAACTTACGATTTAGTGTAAAGAGCGAGGTATTAACGAGGGCACAAACCCCCTCGTATACATAATAAAAATATAAGATTATGAAAGTTTGTTACGTAAGTTAATTCTTAAGTTACGTATATTTTTTCTAATAAATCGTTAAAAATTAAGAGTTCTAATTGCCTTTTTAAGTAACCGAAGAATTGGAGGGCCACTAGACCTCCTTCTCCACCCCTTATTTCTCAAAATCGTCTGATCAAAACTAAGAGAAAGCCATTTAGCCAAAAAAAGAATTAATATACAAATTTCATTTTAATAATTTATGTGTGGAGAACCAAAACCAAACATGCATTAATTGAAAAACGTTCAGAAATTAAATAAAAAAAAATAATTTTTTTAGCTGAAAGTAAGGAACGACATTAAAACTTAAAACGAACAGAAATTACTCCGTATATGAAATGGGTTGTCCCCTCCGCAATCCCTCGCTCTTTACGCTAAAGTTTGAATCTTTGCCACAATTCTACTTTTTAAAGCAATTAAAAACTTTAGCACAAAGAGCGAGGGATTGCGGAGGGGACAACCCATTTCATATACGGATTAATTTCTGTTCGTTTTAAGTTTTAATGTCGCTCTTTACTTTCAGCTAAAAAAATTAGTTTTTTTTTATTTAATTTCTTAAAAATCAGGCGAATTTTCTCAGTTTCTTATCCTTCGATGGGTAACATTAAAATTAAAATATTACGTATTTGGAATCAGTATAAAGACAGTTCGTTTGATACATCTATTAACATCCAAATTCCGTATTTTATAGTTTCAGTTACTATTAAGCTGCATCGCTCCTTACTTATAGATCGTTAGCACGAACTGTATGACTTGGATCCATTCAAGCTGACAGGTAAAGAGCCATATGAAAAACTGCCATTTGTGACTATTAAGAGCAGTTCAGTTGAGCAGGGAGAGAGTGAAGAACGCTCCACCTGACTTCACATTTTGAACCAGGAGTGATGATTCCTATTTCATGAGTCCTTCTCTGGAAGTTGGAACTCAAATATTAGAACAGGGAATCATGCTGGTAAATTAAAAAATAAAAGTAAATTAAATTAAAAGTAAATTTAATTTTTTAATTAAAATTAAAAAATAACAATTGTGCTGCGAAATAGCAGTTTTCTGGTATTTTCCAGGCATTCCAGGCTTCCAGGCTTCTCCTCGTCAGCGTCAGCAAAATAACGTGAGCTACACCGTGACATGAAATCACAAAATACTTTGGGGACGGGAACATTTTATTTTCAAGATCTTTGAGGGGGGGATTTGTTTGATTTCTTAATTTTTCAATGAAAATACCCCTTAATGATAAATTATCGTAATCTGTGGTAGGAGGACTTACAAAAATATAAGAGATACTATCTTGAATTCAGAAAACTCCCTAATGAAAAATTATTTTCAGCTTCAAGGGTCATCATTAACTCGGGTTCCACTGTGCCTAAGACGGGCATCAAGGTTCGAACTATGTAACAACTCTATGTTAGGCTGAATAATTTTGTTTATTAGATTTCCCTTCTCAATTTGGCCAACTGGATTTCCTTCAACTGCTTATAAAATGCGCATTCGATTATTTTTGCACATTATTTTGGAAATACACTGGATATACATTTATACATTTTGATATACTTTACGTTCTTCCCCCTCCAGCTCCAGTAAACTTTCTTCAAAATGTTTATGCATTTGATGAAAAGAATTTACGTACTTATTTTACGGATAAACTATAGAATTCAGTTCCACATACTATGTCTGATTATGGCAAGAAACTAACAAAAGATAAATAAAATGATAATATAAAATGACAAAAGATAACAAAATGATAAATAATATAAAATGACGAAAGATAACAAAATGTTAAAATTCATTTTAACATTGACACATATATTTTGCTTTTCATTATTTATTTCTCTTTTTTGAATATGAATTTATGTAGCAATAAGGCAATAACTAACCTTTGCTTATTGATTCGATTTTCGTATTGAAATTAATCTAAAGGTAGTACTGCAGTATGATACTTAATGATTGCCATAATATGCAAAATTATCTCATTTGTACTGAAGACTACCGTATTTGAAATTTTCTTCGAGATTTGCCAGAAAAATGGAATGATATCTTCTCCCAGTTCAAAAATAATGAGTTTGCAAAAGATCTTGAAAATAAAAACTATGAATGGTGTTCATCTGCTTTAGTTGCGATTTTTCTACCTTGGCCTTATCTTTACCCCCCCCCCCTTGCAAGTATGATATTGGATTAAAAAGGCATAGTCCATTAGATTAAAATATATAAATTTATGACATTTCACCCGAAAAAAAAAATCCTATTTTTCCTTTTCCCTTTATAGGGCTATTGGATTCCAACCAAAAAATATATGAAAAATAATGATTGGCTCAAATTATCACTAGCTAAATCTCAGTACTAGGAAAATATCATTGTGAATAGGCCTTAAACTCCAGTGCGCTTATGAATTGTGTCTTGAAAGAAAATTTAGAGTGACAATGTAAACAAAGGCTAAGATGTGTCATCATCAGGCTTGTTTTAAACTGGAAGCCTTGAAACTAACACAATGATGACAAGAAAGAGAATTTTCGCTTAGAAATGCTTTTGGAAGCCTGAAAATCCATTGATAAGTTGAAGTTAAATACAAATATAACAAACCCGAAGCTGACACAAAGATGACTAAGAAGGCTAAAGATGTGTCATCATCAGGCTTATTTTAAACTGGAAGCCTTGAAACTAACGCAATGATGACAAGGAAGAGAATCTTCACTTGGAAATGCTTCTGGAAGCCTGAATTGCCATCGATAAATTGTAAGTTATACACAAACATAACAAACTTGAACCAAACACAATGATGACGGGGTAGAGATTCTTCGCTTAGGAATACTTTTAAAAGCCAGAAAATCCATCAATAAGCTTAACTTAAACACAAAATTAAGAAACATAATGATGAGGAGGTAGAGATCTTTTGCTTAGAAATGCTTTTGTAAGCCTGAAAATCCATAGTTAAGTTGAAGTTAAACACAAACTTGAAGCAAACACAATGATGACGGGGTAGAGATTCTTCGCTTGAGAAGACTTTTGAAAGCCAGAAAATCTATCAATAAGCTTAACTTAAACACAAAATTAAGAAACATAATGATAAGGAGGTAGAGATCCTTTGCTTAGAAATGCTTTTGTAAGCCTAAATCCACTGTTAAGCTTAACTATAATAACATGATCGCTATTATAGGAACAGCCAGGCCAGAAAATATATAACAGAAAAAACAGATTTTCTGTTTCTGCTTCTTGCAAATGAGACTACTAGACTTGGAAAAACTGTGTACTCCATCACGATAACTAGGAACACAATTCTAAAAATGCTAGAAATTCAACAGAAAGTTACTTGTCGTGTATTTTTTAATCCAAAAGATCTATTTTTTTAAATTCATACTCTCTTAAAGAGAGCAATATATTACATTGCATCTATTCATAGGAAAATGGGGAAGAAATTACGATATGACATAAGTACTTTCACTACATTGATATATATTTGCGTTTAATGTTTAAGGTAATTATAGTCTTTTATATTTTGTGTTTGTAAATTCTAAAGATTTCACTAAATAGCATTTTGGGATTCTTTGGGACAAAATTGTTTTCGCCATTGCTTTTGTTACTTTAAAAGTAATCTAGAGCCTTTGATTTTTGTTCGAGTTAGGCCTCTTTCAATATCCTAGGATTATCGATCGAATATCATAATTCATGGGAAAAACGCAAATAAAAACATTCGAAAATTACAAAATTTTGTGCTATGTACATCGTGGCTTGCAAACTTCGCACTAGGGTTTTCAAATACGCTGAAAATTGGTGTTGCAATTTTCTTAGATGTCACTTCTTTTTTTGCTGGACATTATATCACTTCTTCAAAAACTAGGTGAATTTTGACAGGCTTACATTTTTCAATATTTCATTTTAAACTTATTAACTGTTACATATTTAGTCATCATATAAGCCAATTCCTATGATGTATCTCTCTTTGTCAAATTTTATTTTGTTCTTAGACTTTGGATTACTGTTAACACGAGCCGTTTTTTTTTCCAAGTTCAGTACCAAGAACTGTCTGATAATTGTCATTTGTTTAGGGTAATGGTTGAAGTACAAATTACAAATTAAACAAATATTTTAAGTGATGACATATTTTGTGTATACTTGCAAAATAGGTTACGGCAAAATTGTGATGTAATGTATTGAAAACCAAAGCATCATTCTCGAGGAATTTAAGGAACTTGATTCTCGTTTTTAACTGAATCGTTTAGGTGGAATTAAAAAACCGCAGTAACATTTTCAAGGAAGCTTAGGAACTTGCCTCTCGTTTTTAACTGAATCGTTTAGGTGGAATTAAGAAACGACACTATTATTCTCAAGGAATTTTAGGAACTTTGTTCTCGTTATTAATTGGGTCGTTCAGGTGTAATTAAAAACCACAGTATCATTCTCAAGTAATTTTAGGGACTTGATTTTCGTTTTTAACTGAATCGTTTAGTTGGAATTGAAAAACCACAATACCATTCTCAAAGAATTTTTGGAACTTGATTCTCGTTTTTAACTAATGTCTTTATGTGGAATTAAGAAACCACACTATTATTCTCAAGGAATTTTAGGAACTTTATTCTCGTTATTAACTGGGTCGTTCAGGTGTAATTAAAAACCATCGTATCATTCTCAAGTAATTTTAGGGACTTGATTTTCGTTTTTAACTGAATCGTTTATTTGGAATTGAAAAACCACAGTACCATTCTCAAAGAATTTTGGAACTTGATTCTCGTTTTTAACTGAAGTGTTTATGTGGAATGAAAAAACCATACTATCATTCTCAATGAATTTTAGGAACTCGAATCTCGTTTTTAACTGAGTCTTTTAGGTGGAATTAAAAACCACAGTATCATTCTCAATGAATTTTAGGAACTTGATTCTTATTTTTAACTGAATCGTTTAGGTGGAATTAAAAAGCCAGAGTATCATTTTCAAGGAATGTTAGGAACTTGATTCTCGTTTAGGTGGAATTTATATCCATGGCAAATATAGAAACCATTTGGTCCAAAGTTTCAAACAGGGCTAAAAGCATTTTTGAACCTCACACCCAACTATCAATATTATTCTATACTCCTTTGGTCGAATCAACTTATTTACATTTTCTTTTCTTTCTTTCTTTTTTTTGGGGGGGGGGGGGGTAAGGGGGTTGTCTTTCGATATTTCCATGAAGGAGTTAGTTGCTTAGTTTAGCCACACAGACTCCCTAGAGCTTAATGGCTAACTTTTGTCACATATTTTGCTCATTATTTTTGTCTAATAGTAAGTTTGTTTCTATCTCTTTCTCTCTCTTTGTCCCTCTTTTTTTCTGCCTCTGTCTCTCTCTTCTGTGTCTGACCATTCCTTCGTGTCTTGAAAGCCTCAATTCACTACTCATATCTTCTCCACTTTACTAAGGTTCTAAGTTCTGTTTATTCTATTAATGAGCTTTGTTGGACACAGTTGACTTTTAGCTTTGACGAGTAGTTAATAGTAGTAGTAGTTGTCTAGTATAATAAATTCTTAAGGAATCGTAAAAAGTCAACCAATAATTTCTCACCTCTCTGATTCGGAATCATAGCATTGTGGAAAATGAGAAATCCACAGCTCGTGTATTTCTATTTAAATATCTATTTTATATTCTATTTTAATATCTATTAAATATTCTATTTTATTATATTTAAATATCGAATTTTAACTTAGTGATAGATATGAATACTGTTTTTGTTTTTATTAGGTCAAACTTCCCCCAAAAAGAGTTGGACATTCCCCAGATCTAATGTTGATTAGATAATGATTCTAATCAATCCCAGCTCACAAGAATCCAATTGAAATTTTCAGTTGCTCGTAACGTACCTAGCCGCCCTCGTGAGGCGTATTAATGAAAATTTTATCATGTTTCTCAACTCTTATTTCTGAACTACGCCTATTTTAGAGGATTTTGAACCCCTTTTCACTAAAAAATTCATTGACAGTTTAGACGAAAATAGCTCCATTTGAAAGGATGAAGGTTCAGTCCCTTCAAATTTGCAATTTAAAATTGAGTTTAATCATTTTAAATTTTCAAAACCACAAATGAAGAAAGACCTTTGGAAAGATTTAAATTCTTTTCTCATTGTCCTCAACTCGTTTCAGATTCTAAACCTCCATTTATTTCATAGATCTAATTTTTGGTTGTATGTCCCTGGAGAAGGGGAGTTATTTGAAAGACATTTTTGAAAGAGATTTCTCGCCCTAGTGATTTCCAAAAGGTCCAAAATTGAATTTTAGGAAATGTTATTGGATCTCCTTTTCTCTAGATATCTTTCTCTTGGGTTAGAAATTCCTAACAACATGATAGGCATAAACTTTGATTGAGATAAGTGGCTAAATATAATGATTCATTGTAACAGGTTTAAAAAAACTTACGACTTGAACGGTTATCCTTTGAGATAAGCATTTCGCCAGCTTAAAATGTAATACACAATGGTGTTGGGACGAAAAAACTCAATCAATTGTAAAAACAAAAATAAAAAAAAGACCAAGCTGCAGTGGAGTTTCTACATTAATTTGCTCTAAATCAGGACAACAAATTTTGAGAGGGTGTCATTGTCCTCCCTAGAATTTGAAAAATAATTTTTTTGGTATTTCTACTCAAAAACTCAAAGAAAAAATAAAACTACCCCCCCCCTAGATGTTGAAAATATTTTTTTGTCAAAAATTGAAAAAAACCTCGACCCCCCCCCTGACTCCCCAATATTTTTCTAAATTGGGTTCCTTATCTGCCATTAATAATTTTCAAATATGAAATTTCATAGACATGTAATAGGCCTACTTCACATGGTTTACAATCCTTTTTTACTTACTTATGAGTCTAAAATGTGTATGGTCATTTATCACGGTTTTACGCCATATTTCCAAACGTTCCGCTTTTTTAGATCTTATATTGAAACAAAGAAATATTTTTACCCTTGGTTTTCCATTTATTAACGATGCATTTAATTTAGTTACATACATAAATATTAAATTTGAATGAACATGATACTGAACGTGTAGTGAGCGGACTACTTTTGTCGGATGTGAATAATAGAGTTGGATTGGTGTTTACTATCTGTCAGATTAGTACTACTACTACTAGCAACTCACCACAGCAAAGCCACCTGAGGCCAACATAGCTAAGCACGCTCCTCCTCCGTCCCAATTTATTTAAAGCCCCCCTCTTTACACCCCTCCAGGAAGTTCCCATTTCTTTCTTTATTACATCCTTCTACTCCAGCCGTGGAAGACCTGGTTTTTGCTTAGTCAATATGGGTTGGCCGAAAAGCATAATCTTCGACAATCAGTCATCCTTTATTCGTAGAACGTGGCCTAGCCATCCCAACCATTCTCTCATTATAGCCCTAGAAATTGGGATCAAACCACACCTTTCGTACAGGCTACAGTATGAATTACGGTCAGTCAGCCGGGTACTCAGAACAGTCTATAGGCAATTTTTCTGGAAAACATCAAGCAAATCTTCATCCGCTTTTCGGAGCGTCCATGCTACAGACCCATATTTGACCACTGTCATCTCTGTAGCTTCTAATATTCTAATCTTGATTTTCAGTCTATTTTCGTATTCTTCTAAACTTATTTTTAACTGTGAAAAAACACCCTGAGCATTGACTATTCTAGTTTTAACATCTTCACTGCTCCAAACGTCTTTACTAATAATACTATCAGGGTAAGTGAAGCTGTCCACCTGATCAATCTTTTCGTTAATTAACATCACCTTTTTATCTCTACTTATTCCTAGCCTTTGTAGTATTGTTTTTGGGGAAGTATACAGACGTTTTCAGGGGAATTTTTTCTGGTGTTTGGGGGAAGGAGGGTTTGCGTGGGAGGATCTTTCCATGGAAGAAACTCTCATGGGGAAGGGACATTGCTATGAAGGGGGTACCAAATTTCCCAGTATTACTTAAAAAATGATCAAAAATTACATAAAAAACAAGTTTTTTCAAGGTAAGCAGTAACAGTAAAACCTAAACAGAACCTTTGTGGAAAACCTGGAAGAGCGAATCGAAAGACTTGAACTAAAGCTGGATGGATATGGCCGGAATACTCTGCTTCACAGTTCCAAGGAATAAGGCAGAAACCAGGAGTGAATCGGAAAACTACCGTGATTGGTGTGTTCAACCAAAATGTGGGTGTCAATGTATCGGAGAATGACATAGCACTTACTTACCAGTTCAATATAAACAATAAATTGCTATCACAGAATAGTTTTGAAAAAGTTCCTCCGGTTTTTGTCTAACTCCAACTCAAGATTTGGCTTACAAAACATACAAGACAAGGTCCAAATTGGTAAAAAACTGAAATCTACGTTTCGGAAGCTCTTACAAAACGTCGTCGTGACATTATAAATCTAGTATGGGACAGATTTGGCGTGAAATAATGTATGGTTTTGATTCTCATTATTGCGGCCAAATTCTCGTTAAGGTGCCTGGAGACCCTTCTTGACGTAATATCAGGTCTATTGCAGACTGTGTATGATCTTTCAATTTATCATTCTTTGTTTTTTTTGGTTTTGTGTGGTTTTTTTTTCATTTGCTGTGTTTTTTTTTAGTTAAAAGGATTGCATTTTTATAACGTTTTTCTCTTTTGGTTGGTTTCTTTTATTTTTCTTTACTTATTATATGTTCTTGTCAATTTTTATGCACTGATGCTATTTATTTTTTGTTCGTGTCTTCTTTCTTATGTTTTTACTAGAATTTTTTTTTAGCATCATCTATCCCTAATACTAAGTCCACGATTATCTCCTAGCTATCATGGCGTATTGAGACAAAGTTGAGCACTTGATTGAACTGGCTTGTAATCATACATTAAATGTATCTAATAATTCTGGTGGTTTTTCTGTCCTGACTCGTATTGGGCTTTTGGAAAAAGAACCGTTTAGATGAGGTATTGAATGAGGCAGAAAAAATTTAACGACGATCGGAGCAGCTTTCTTCATTCTTTTTCAGCAGTCCGACGATCGGACTTTCTTCATGCTGTGTAGTCGGATTATTCAATCGGAGACGGTATACAGTAATCAAATCAGAATATGAGAGGTCTGTCACAGACATTTTGCTATTTATAATTTGAAATATTGTAGAGCGAGTGTCTACATCTGGTAACTGCTTTACCCCATGAAATAAAAGACTATCAAGCAAGGACGCTTGATCACAATCATCAAGCTTTTTTTTCAATTCTACTTTTTTTCTAATCTCCTCCAAATTTTTAATTTGAGTTCTCAGACTACTTAGAGCCTGCTCAATTTTTGCAAGCTTCGGGTTAAACTCGAGGGTGACTGAATCATAAACCTGGCTGACTATCAGTTCAGTAGTCTCTTTTAGTGACCTTGGGTCATTGAACTTTTCAGTCACTTTATTTGTAATATTTTCCAGTAGATCACATTTTGTCTTCACCAGATGGGCTTCAGTTGCAACTAATTTGTTTTAAATTGGGGTGATACTTGAAGAAACTGAGTTAGACCCTAATTTATCACTTGCTTTCAGGGCTAAAAAAGTCTTAGAAAGAGTTTCATAAATCTCAGGGGTATTATCAAGTTCAACAATTGCTTTTTTAACAGAAGGCTTGGATGAATCTATCGTTTTGGGGTTGTTGTTTGAAGATTCGCATCTATTAACCTAAATTCATCGTGACTACCGTAACAAAAGACCAGATAAGTGGGCTTTCCGTGCGAATCCTTTCCTATTTGCATAATTCTCGCAGGCCATAGGGGGTAGTTTTTGAATTTAGCTAGCGCAACATCAAACTGCTTGAAACGCTGCATCATTAATAGTATCATATTTTTAGAAGTCAATAAACAGCAAAAAGACTTATCTTTAAGTGAGGGCTGAACCTCCCTATCGCATCTAGGTGGATTCCAATCCCCCTGTGTAAAGTCGACCTAAAAGACTTTCCTGCGTATCACTGAGCAGTGCACTTTCCCAAAGAGGGTCTACAATTTGCCAATTCCACAAACAAATAATCCTCCAAAAAATTTCAATTCCAATTTGCAAAACTTATTTCAGTAATTGCAAGTTATTTCGTAGCAGTACATTTTATTCTAGGCAGTAGCTAGCTCAGATCATGAACAATGTAAAAAGATAATCCGATTAGTTTGTATGTTGTAACCTTGAAAACTAGTTCAGTACTGAACTAGTAAGTGGGAAGTGAGATTATGCGGCAAGACGGTTATTTTGGGGTTGTTGATTAAAATGTGACCAAATTTAGATGTAGATTGTTTGAAGACCAAGTTGGGATCGGTGAGTTCTCAGTCACACAGTAGAATATTCATGGCTTTTGTTCGTCTATTTGTGAATTTAAATTTCTTCTTTGTGAGTCGCATGCATCCCCTTATGTAATCGGATTGTGTGAAACATTTTTAAATGATAATAATGATTCATTGGTTGACATTCCAGGTTATACGATTGAACGGTTAAGTAGGGCAAAAATGTCTAAAGGAGGTCCTGTTTTTTACATTGCTAATGGTTGTACATGTTCGGCTCGTAAAGATCTTTCTGTTAATTTTGATGGAGTATTTGAGTCGCTTTGTATTGAATTAATAATTAATCAGAAAACCATTCTATTTGCAGAGTTAATCCACCCCCCAATGGATCACTTAGCTCTTTTCTTGATATTCTTACGGGTGTATTGGAAAAAGTTCATAGTCTGAATTTTGATATAACATTTATGTATTATTTTAATATTGACCTAATGCATACAAATTCATTAATATCGATTGATTTTTTACCTGCTATGACTTCTTTTGGTTTATGGCTTTCTGTTTTGATTCCAACACGTATCACTCAGTCGTCCGCCACTTTAATTGATAGTATATTTTCCTCTTTTTCTTCTCAAAATAATGTTGTAATAATTTCGGACATATCAGACCATTTTCCTGTATGCTCTAAGTTTCTCAAAAAGGAAGAGCAGCTCTCGAACCTTGGGACAAAACAATCAGAAGTATCATTGGAATTTGTGGAAGATTTTAATATGCCTTTAAACGATGTGTTTGAATAATTTTATAGGGTGCTCAAGGACGCTTTCGTTGAGATGTGTCTACGTGACTTGAGGAAAAATGATTACAAGAGGTCAGCCCTATTGTGTCCGTGGATGACTCCTGCATTAGTGAGGTGTGCTAAGCGAAAAATTTAGCTTTGGAAAGTTTAAAAGAATCGTCATACACCTGAGCAGTAGCAACGTTTCAAAGTGTATCGAAATATATTTAGCAACACATAGGGTTAAAAAAGATTATTATCGTGAAAAAAATTCAGAGTACGGGAAAGATATAAAAAAAACATGGATGATTATAAATTCCGTTGTTAAGCCTGGTCATTCGCCTCCCTCATTACCAACGAAGCTCAAGCTAGACGGAAAGGATCTGAATCAAGATCTAATGGTGATTTTACTAGATATTTGGGTCCTTCTTGCCACAAATCTTTTGTGCTTGAACAAGTAATTGAACAGAAGTTTCTCGGATAGTTTCTAATTTACAGGGATCATCCTCTTCAGGGCCTAATTTAGTACCCAATCGAGTAGTCAAGTCTATTCTCCCAGCGATAGTGACTTCGCAAACAAAATTAATTAATAAGTCGTTTGAACGTGGAGTTTTCTCTCAGGTACTGAAGTCCGTGCATATAATCGTCATCCACAAATGCGGTAGTAAGAGTTACACTTCAAATTACCGGCCTATTTCCCTTCTTTTTTACATTTTCAAAGATTTTTGAAAAACCATTCCATTCTCATTTGGCACATTTCTTTGCAGCGAAGAAATTTTTTCACGAGCACCAGTTTGGGTTTTGTCCTGAGAATTTTACTGTACAGGTTTGGCCTTCTGAATTTTGTGAATAGTACTTTAGACTTGACGAAAATTTAAACAATGGGCCTTTTTTAATTAATTTAAATAAATTCCCCCGGGGTCAGTGAGGGATAAAGTCATCATCAAGGTTATAGTTATTAGGTTTTTTCAACTATGCTGAACAAAATTGCTATCTTAAATTTTGGTCGGGTGAATTCGGGGGGAAATGAGTCTAGAAAATGACCTAGTTGTCCACCAATTTTTTGGTCACTTAAAAAGGGCACTAGAACTTTGAATTTCCATTCAATTTAAATTGCACTAGAACTTTGAATTTCTCTTGCGATGTTCTATGGCCATTGGGTCGGTAAGTTCACCCCTGGGAAAAAAACAACAAAAGAAAACAAATAAACACGTATCCGTTATCTTCCTTCTAGCGAAAAATATAGAATTCCACATTTTTACAGATAGGAGCTTGAAACCTCTACAAACGGGTCCTATGATAGGCTGAATATCGTGGTGTCATTTTCATCTAGGGGATGTTTCCCCTTTTTTCAAAAATAAGGCAAATTTTCTCTGGCTTATAACTTTTTATTTGTAAGACTGAACTTGACTAAAAGAGCAAAGACTAAACTTATATATTTGAAATCAGCATACAAATTTAATTCTTCTTTGTATCTATTGGTATCAAAATTCTGTTTTCTAGAGTCTCGATTACTACCGAGCCGGGCTGCTCCTTACTTACAGTTCTTTACCACGAACTGATCGATAGAAAAATTCCACACTTGTACAGACATGAGCTTGAAACCTCTAAAAGAGGGTTTTCTGGTACGCTGATTCTGATGGTGTGACTTTCATTAAGATTCGTTTAATTTCAAAGGATGTTTTCCCCAATTTCACAAATCAGGTAAATTTTCTCAGGATAGTAACTTTTGATGGGTAACATTAAACTCGATCAATCTTATATATTCGGAATCAGCATAATAAGTTAAAGCTGATTCTTTTGATCTATCTATTGATATTGAAATTCCGTTTTTTAAAGTTTCGTTTACTATTGAGCCGAATCACTCCTTTGATAAAGTTCGTTACCACGAACTGTTTGATAATAAAAAAAATCAAAATCTTTGGAATTCTGTCATTCTTAAACCCCTAAGACCAAGAATACCCAATTTAATCTTTCTATCATTATAGCCCTCTAAAGTGGGACTGAACCATACTTTCGTACAATAGGCGGAACAAAAGATTTGGTTCGATTCCACTTTCTAGAACTAAAATAAAAAAAAAAGATTCTACTACAAACTAATATATTTTCTTCTATGCTTGCTCTTCGTTTAATCACTAATACAATGACCAAAATTCGATATATTTCTCTTAATTTAGTCGATATAAATTACACAAAGTTGTTATTAATTAAATCTCATTACAGGTCTTAAATCTGAACTCTTCTATGTTCAAGAAGGAGTAGTCAACGATTATGCTTTCAATTTTGTGGTCCCTATCCCAGCCCATATTTCTCATCTTCGATTCAGTTGGTATAGCCGTCCAGGCAAACAAGTAAGTTAGAATTTCAAAGATTTAGGCTATACATACTCGTAGCTTGTATACTCCGGAACCTCTGAGCCTTACTGTGAGTAAGGCATATTTATTTGGAAAAAATTATGCCAAAATTGGCCTAATAATCACCCTATGAAACAGCTCGAAAAGCCTGTATTTCTAATCTTTAATTCAGCTGGTGTAACCGTCCAGGTAAACAAGTAAGTTACAAATTCAAATATGTAGGCTACACATGCTCGTAGCTTGTATACTCCGGGATCACTAAGCCTTATTGCAAACTGGACATAATTTTTGGAAATATTTATGCAAAAATTGGACTAACAAGTAACCCCTCAAAGAGCTTAAAAAACTTTTATTTCTAATCATTAATTCAGTTGGTATAACGGTCCAGGTAAACAAGTAAGTTACAATTTCAAATATGTAGGCTACACATACTCGGTTCTTGTATATTCCGTAATCACTAAGCCTTACTGCAAACCGGACATACTTATTGGAAATAATCATGCAAAAATTGGCCGAATAAGTAACCCTTCAAATAGCTTAAAAAAGCCTCTATTTTTGATCTTTAGTTCAGCTGGTATAGTCGCCAAGGTAAACAAGTAAGTTACAATTTCAAATAGGTAGGCGGAACATGCTCGTAGCTTGTATACTCCAGACCCACTAAACCTTACCTCAAACTTGACATAATTTTTCGGAAATATTTATACCAAAATTTGCCTAATAAGCACCCCCTCAAAGAGCTTACGAAACTATGTATTTCTGATCTTTAATTCAGGTGGTATGGCCGACCAGGTAAACAATTAAGTTACATTTTCAGATATGTAAGCTACACATACTCGTAGCTTGTATGCTCCGGAACCACTAAGTCTAACTATAAACTGGGCATAATTTTTGGAAATGTTTATACAAAATTGGCCTTGTAAGCATCCCCTCCAACGGTTTAAAAAAGCCTGTATTTCTGCTCTTTAATTCAGTTGGTATAGCCGACCAGGCAAACAAGTAAATTACCATTTCAAAATTATAGGCTACACAACAGCCCGTATGCTCCAGGACCAGAAAATCTTACTGAAATTAGAGGGGAAACGTTTTTGAGAAATTTATGAAGATATAGCTTAATAAGGCTTCTAGAAAAAAATTTTTTTTGCTCGTTGAAGCCAGTGGTAAGGATCAAGGATGACTGCACAGATTCTGCTTCTTTGTCATCCATCTGGGGCAAAAAAAATCGGGTCTTCCCCGAATGAGTACAGGTAGAGGTCGTAGGAAAGAATTTAATACGTAAGGTAAATCTTTGTTAATGCAATAGTTAAGACAAAATTTACACTTTAGACAACAGAGGGCTGAGCTCGATGCGTCAGCTTAATACATTGAAAATTAAGAAATTAGAATATCAATGGGGATGAGAGATAAAGAGTGAAGCTTTACATAGATTTGGTTGAAGGAGGAAAGTGCACATGTGTAGACGGCCTGTTACAACAAGAAGTTGTTAGTAGTAGTTGTTGTAGCATTGATAGTAGTAAAAGTGAAAAATATGCTTTAGTGCTAATAACAAAAGCTGTCGAGTATAGCAGTCTTCCTCCAATGTAAAGTAATTTTTTGCTCGTTTTCCTTTTAATCTCTTTATCATCAACCATGATAGATTCTCTGTTTCTTTTTAGATTAAATCATCTCTAGTCTCGTATCTAAGATTTTTTTTATAATACGAATGAAGTTTCTTCGAAACTAATTTAAATTGCTCTACTTAAGGCCTTAGAGCCTAGATTGGAGATTTTTCTATATTTTTGCTTTTATGGCATATCTTGACAATTTTTTTTTTATTCAAAAAACATTTGAAAACAAGGGAAGAAAACCTCCAAGAGAGTTAGCCTCTCCCCTAGAAATATTTTGACATCAATAACTTCAACATGTTTTTATGAATGAAAGTTTTCAAGCCTGACTGGCCAGCCAAACAGTGACCATGGCTAGTTAGGATGTAGATGTCGTTACGAAGTTGGTTATCCTTGCAACTGAATATTCTCTTTATTTTAGTTTTAGAGGTGAATTTTTTCAAACAGGTGTTTGGTTTGGCTATGGGGGCATTCCTCTCTTTTGTTGGCAAATCTTTCCATGGACGCTATTGAAACCTCCGCTATATACAGTCCTAAGATCTCCCCTTGTTTCTGGGGCAGATTCATGGACGATGTTGTTTGCATTTGGAAACATGGCTTATTATTCCTTAGACCTTTCCCATAAACATTTAAATAGTTTTGATGAAAATATAAAATTTACAGTGGAGTTTGAAGAAAATGACCAACTACCTTTTCTTCATATCTTATTAATTAAAAGTGATTTCCATTTACTGTTCTCAATATATAGAAACCCCCCTAACACAGTGATAGGTATTTGAATTTTCATTCGTGCCAACCTATTTCAGTAAAACGAGGGGTTGTGATTCCACTGATGGATAGAGCTTTCAGAACTTGTTCCCAGGAGGCTTAGATTCTAAATTGTTGTGTTTGAGGGATATTTTATTTTGTAATAGCTACAAGATTAAATTCCTTGATAAAATAATAAAAAAAACGCGTTAAACATAACAAATGGGTTATTGGAGTTTGACTGTCTTCAGAATTAAATGTGTCAAAAAGTTTCTTTTATTTGCCTTATGTACCTATTTTGGGGGAGATGCTTAAACGAATTTTGCGTAAACATAAAATTGATACATGTTTCCGATCGGTGAGACCAGTAGGTAGTTTCGTTAATTTCGGGAAGGATTTAACCCGGTGAACTTTAGTTAGTGGGGTGCATAAAATTCCTTGTTCTCGTGGAAAGTTGTATATTCGTAGAACTCACCAACAAATTCTTGAAAGATTTATTAAGAACAACAACTCAATAGAATTAACTCGACAATTAAGCAAACTTCCTGGAACTTTTTTCCGGCTCTGTTTGAACATACGTTCTTTCATCCTTTTGTATAATTTGATGAGATCACGGCTGTTTCTAATGGCAGGGGTTTTTCTCAGTGGGCGAGGGAGGCCATAGAAATCAAAAATACATATGTTTGCTAATCTATCAATAAATAGAGACACGGGAAATTAAAATGTTGACCCAATTTACGATTGTCTTTTGAAAAATGAACCTATAGTCAATAAGGGAATTAAGATTTTACATAATCACCTGGGGACTAGATTATCTGCTGGACCAAAAAGAGTTGCTAACAAGAGTTGCTGGACCAAAAAGAGTTGCTCAAAAAGAGTTGCTGGACCAAATAATAGCTAACAAGAGGATTTTTTCGCAATAGAATAATTAAATTAGTTTCATTTTTTAAATTTTTTCCTCAGTTGCTTCGATATTCTTATTGAAGTATTTCTAATAGATTCTTTTCCCTGTGTGGATCAGCTGCCACAATTGTATTTTATTAATATTGGTTTTATTTGTTTTAGTTTAGTGGTTTTTTTATCTTTGTTTCTTTTGTGCTGGGGACGCCTAATTTGCATACAGGCGAAATATCCGTGTTGTTTTAGTCTTTCATCTTTTCTCTCGACTGGCTGCAGTCTCATTTGTTGTCTTTTCTTTGAATTTTACCTCTCTTTGTTCTTTTTTGACATGTTTTCATGTTTCAGATTCTCCCCTCCTTCTAAAAAAAAAAAGTTAGAAATACCCCATTTTGTGAGTGATTTAATTTTTAAAGTATGGGTATGTTAAAGTAAAGCCTTAGCATAGAAAGCAAGGGTTGGGATGGTGGCAAAGTATTCAAATTTAGGAGAATCCTTAAGGTCCTTAAATCCTTAAGGTCCTTATGTCCTTAAAAACGGACATAAGTTATATACAAAACAAGTAATTTTAATGCAAAAGTACAGACAAGCATTAAAAGTTATTACGAACGTATTTTTTCCTATGCGTCCTATCTTTACGCTAAAGTTTAGCTTGTGCACAATTGAAAGCATAACAAGTTCGTTTTAAATTTTAGCATAATTCTTTGATATTATTTGAAAGACGCCTGCTTTTTATATTATAGACATAGGGTACCACCACTCTCAAAATAATCAAGATTTCTGTCTTGTCTATAACTACACGTTGTGCTTCGAAATTGAATACTCGTGTTTCGAAATTGTTCGTACTTTTCAATTTTTCGTAAATTTTCAAAAACTTTAGTTAAGATTTGATCATAGACCAATATAGTTCTCCTACTTCTAGAAAAAATAAAATAAAAGCAATCGTTTTATTGGTTCTAACTCATGGAAGAGGTTAGTGAATCTGTAAGATGGCTTCAAAGTAAACTATCATATAATTAATTATCCATATAAAAAAATAATCAAGGAGACTTCAGTAAAGTACCAGTTCATCAAGAGCACAACTAAACATTGTAACTGACATTTTTTACTTTTTCGAATATTTCTACGAGCGGGTTGCTAAGCTATTTTCAAAGGAAGGATTAGCAACATGTTATGTCACACTTTACTCCTCCTGAGCTATTTTGTCCCACTATTCAACTCTTTGAGAATAGCTTAGAAAATTAAGTTTGGTAAATTATTTGGTAATAATATTTAGAAAATGTTTGGTAAATTACTTCAGAAGTATGCAAAATGTCAGATATAACTATTATCATAAATGTTTGTTAGATAATTAAAAACAGTATCAGAACTTCTGTTTTATAGTACTAAATTAATTGATTTCACTCAGCCATTTCAATTATCTCAGAGACAACTGCCAATTTTTTTTCAGATATTCTATAATCTAGAAGTGGTGTATCCAACATCTCATTACTTAGAATCAATGGAGCCGCCTTTTTTCAACATCAGTCAATATGGCACTGTTCCAAAAACTCCAACAACTTTTCAGTAAGTAAATCTATCAGAATAACTATTTCATTGCTGGTATTATAAAACCAAAAGTAAATTTTAAACTATTGGAAGTCAACTTTCCGGAAGACTTCCCACGAATTGTGCCCTTTGGAAGACCCAGATAACAATAAAGTTAGGCTATCTAGCTTAGAAAAGAGAAAGCAAAATCAAATAAGAGATAGACGCTCTTAAATTGCCAAGGATTTCAAACCAAAAGTTTTCTTGCTCCCTTGTGGCATTTTAGGTCTATTCATACCTGAAAACTGCAATTTTCTAAGATTCTACTTTTGATTGTTTCAAAGTTATAAAATTCTCAGGGTAGTATCATACTTTGACAGTGTTGCCACATTGAACCTTGAAAATGAATAAAAAGAATTAAAAAGGTAACTTCAGCAGTATTTTTTATCCATAAATACCTAAACATTAACAATACGTTGAGTCCTAAGAAAAATTATACCTCCTAAAGAAAGTTACATTTTCTTCAGGTGTTTCTTTCCGTACGTTTTTAGCTTCTTTTCGCATACTTTTCACCCCCTTTTTTCTCACTCGCTGCTACTGATTGCTCCATAACTACACGTAGAGGATATTTTCGTTAAAACTAAATTGCTGATAGTCCCTAATCTTTTTAGTTGTAACTTTTAGTGTCAATTCCACTTAGCCAATTTTAATAATCAGAAGTTACTGTCATTGTCCTTGGGACTTTAAAATTTCCAAGCAGAGACGTCAGATGTGCATGTTTTCTTTTTAGGGACCCTTAACTTTGGACGGGGATAAAATCATCACATCAGCAATAAGGTCGGTATTTAATGCTTTAACTTATAACGAAATTTAAGCACTGTTAGGCCGTGTCTCCTCTCTGCCCATGTTCTTATTTCAATCCAAGCGAAATTTAGATCTTGTCTATTTTAAAGATGCGGCTGATACTACCTATTTTAAACCAAATAAAGCCTGTGATCATTGTAAACGATTTATTTAAAGCGAAGTCTTGACTAAAAATGTAAAGAATTGGAAGGCAAAGAACGCTTCAAAGTGAGAATATGCGCACTCACACAGCGTGAAAAAACAAAGTCTCAGAAAATAAGATATTAAAATTTTTTTTTTGTTTCCACCTGTAAATTTCTATCAATCAGGTAATAAAAAAATTCCTCATGTGACTTTGAAGACAATTTAGTAAAATTTGAATATCTTTGTAGATCCACTAATCTACTCATGCCTAAACTATTTTAAACCTTTCCCAAAACATGACGATTGATGCCCTATTAGCCTACTGACCTAGTTTTATTTGCTTTTTATTACATGGGCAAAGGTTATTTCCTTCAAAAGGTTGCCGAGGTTGCAAATTGTTTGACAGTCTGCTTATGAAATCAAAGCCGAAAAGCTAAAAAGGATGGGACCTTGCCCTATTTAGCCAGATCTAGAGCAAAGGGAAGTCGTCAAGTAAATGTAATTTTAGCGGAAAATCTGAAGTTATTTTTAGAAAAATTATGCAACAAAAGATGGATTGAACTAGGATTTAGTAGTTAAAATAACTTTTCCATACACCTTTTTAAGGAGGCAGATTAATCAAACAGTTCGTAGTAACAAATTGTATGTAAGGAGTGACTCGACTCAATAGTAACCGAAACTCTAAATAGCAAAATTTTTATAACTTTTATTATTATTATTTAAGAATTAACGACGCTTCTTGACTACTAAGGTCCCTGCGTCGGCCCTGCAGTGCATTCCTGCAGCGTGATTCGATCTCTGGGTCCCGTATTACCAAGCTAAGGTCAAATCCACTGCGCCACCACAGGACAAAATTTTGATAACAATAGAGCCGCCAAAACAATTTGAATTTTATGCTGATTTAAAATATGTATTCACATTATAAAGTTTCATGTTACCCATCGAAAGCTATGGCCCTAAAAACTTTTCATGACTTAAAAAAAGGCAAAGCGTCCCTAAAAGGTCCAGGAATCTTAATGAACATAGCACGATCATATCCAGCATATTAGAGAACCCTACTGTACAGGTTTCCAGTTCCCATCTGCAAAAATGTAGGATTTTCTGTTATTTTTTTCTCAGAAGAAAGACCAAATATGCATGTAGATTTGTTTCTTTGTTTCTTTTTCCGAGGAGTGATCGTATCGAATCAGTGGTCCTAAAATATAGAGGGAGTGCTTATTCAAATGTATATTAAAAGATATAATACATTTTTAGGTAATTAAGAGATTAGAGGGCCACTAGCCCCCCCCTCCCCTTTTTTTCAAGTTCCTGCCCTAATAACACAGTGTTTGGTAGCTTGAACTGTTCAAAATAAAATTCAAAGTGACAACACACAGGAATAAAGTTCTAGGCAGATTGATGGTATTAAGACACAAAATTAAGGGCGTATTCAAGAAACTAGTTGAGGGGCTTTTGTGCTTTGAATATTTCACCCAGGCTAGGCTGAGCGCTGGCTAGACCTGGTGGAGCTTTTGCACTAATAATATAATTTATGGCAGCCTGAACTACATAAAAATGAAATTCAAAGTGGTAACTTAAAGAAATAAAATACCAGGCAAGAATTTAATTTGAGGGAATCGTGAAAACGTAAATATAAAGAATATTCTGTTAAAAAAGGAATTTTTTAAGGTTGGGGAGGGGGCGAGCTTTTTTCACAGTATTGATCTCCGAATGAAGAATATCGATAAAATAAGTATTTTTTATAGTTCTTAATGTTTCTAATAGCGTTTTAACGGTAGTCTCTAATGATAAAAGGAGATTTTTTTATTCTGTTTTGTTTTATGGCATTAATTATGTAAATAACCTAATCCCAAATTTTCTTAAATGCACAAATGAATTCTCCGATCCTTTCAAAAATTTTAGGGAGCGGAAGGGGTGATCTTCAAAAAAAGCCATGTTCTTGTGAGATTTTACCCTTCCTCTCGCCTCTTTACTAGGAGATAAATTAGCATAATAATTTGAATATTATTATAACAATATGCAACCCAACAATATGCAATTCCCCTTCCTCCCACCTCCTTACTAGTAGATAAATTAGCATAATAATTTGAACATTATTATAACAATATGCAACCTAATTTCCAACATTTTCTAAGTTCTTGCTTTATTTTCCAGGGTTACCTTTCCTTGTACAGGAAAAAGCAGCGCAGAAATAGATGTAACAATTCAATTAAATGTTACTGGATACGAGAAGAGAAAAGAGGGTCTTGCTTTAAGCTTCAGAAGGAAAAAATTCTGCTTAAAAGGTAACAAGTATTGTATTGTTCATCAGTGGCCTCAATTCAGGGAAATTTCAGGGGAAGTGAAAAATATTTTGTTTTTAAATTTAGATGAGTTATTTTGTTGTTTCTTTTTATTTTATGAAAATACCAAATTTGTCATTTTCAACGGAAACGATAAAAAAAGTTTTTTAATCAGGAGGGGGGCAAATTATAGAGAGAATAGAGCGTCCCTCATCCTCCTCCCTCACCTAGCTGACGCCATTGTTCTCTCTTTTATTTACAAATTCATTTCATTAATTAGCCTTGTAACTATGCTTTGTATTAGGGGGGTAATAATAACTATTAAACTAGTTATTTGACATTTTATGTAGGTATATTATATATTTTTGAATAGGACATTAGAAATATTTTACAAGGCCATTAGAGTATGAAGGACCACTGTCACAGAAGATGAGATATCCAAATGATGACGCATTACTGCTGGAATTTAAAAGGGGTAGTAACAAAATACATTCAAGAGTATCAAGAAAAAGAAGTTTTTGAAGCGTTCAGGGAGCAATCTGTGGCACGGGTTCACAAAAATGTAGGGGACAGGGTGAGTAAATTTTTGTCATTTTTAGATGAAGATACAAATAAAATTATACCTGAAAACCTAGGTTGGGTTATTTTTTGGTTGTTCAATCCTTTTGAATGAAAACACCAAAAAATGTGTTTGCCAAAATCTGGGGTGTCCCTCCGATTAGTACCTCTCAGAGTAGCTGGTTTAACTTATGACGTTTTGTTTTGCTTGGTATATAATAAATAAAAACTGTATAATTTAACGCCAATTCCATGCATTATTTGTCAGTTTCATCCATGGTATCTATTTTAAAATTGAGTGATTAACTAAAATGTTATACCTTAAAAATTCGAGCTGCGAGGTAAATAAAAATAAAAATCCGAGGTAAAACCTAACGACAGATTTTGAATTCAGGTTATAAACTTCCTATGAAAACACCTCCAAAAAAGTTGACACCAAAATCACCTATGGTCTGTGTAATTGTTTTAAGTCAATTTTAGACGTAGAAAATCATAAAAAAAGGACTGGTTATATTTCAGTCATTAGTGATAATACCACAATGTTAGCAAAGAAACAAAAAATTAAGAAAGGAGACTGAAAATTCTAACGAGGTTGGGCATTGAAGTTTCCTTTTGAAAATACTCCTCGTCTGAGGTGCCTTTTTATAATTATTAAATAAAAAAACAAGGTTTTTAATTGAAAGTAAGGAGCAACATTACAACTTAAAATGAGCAGAAATTATTCTGATTTTGGGGGGTTTCCTTCTCCTGAAGTCCTCGGTCGTTACACTAAAGTTCTTTAGTTCTCTAAAAAAGCTTATTATCCCAACTCCACGGTCCCTTGGGTTTCAGCAGCCGTTCTTAAGGTAATTTGATCGAAAAGTCAAAGTTTAGCGTAAAGAGTAAGGGACTAAGGTGGGAGCGACTTCCCACTGCGGAATTTTTTTTATCCGTTTTAAATTTTTATGTTATTTCTTACTTTCACTTAAAAAAAACTTTTTTTGTAATTCCTAATGGTTATCATTTTAAAATAAGAATGATAATCATTATCTAACCCTTTATTTAGAGGTTGATTTAAGCAGGGAGTCCTCTTTATCTTGATTTTAAATACATTTGAAATATATATCTATACATTTATAATACATTTGAATGTCCACTGATCGAAGTATAACTGATAATTACTTGTAAATGGCGCAAGACCGGTCAGAACATTGGAAGGGCCTGCGCGCGCGGTGGCAGCCGAGCGCGTGCAAATCTTTTGACTTGCAGTTTTTTAATAATTTGCACTCGTTTTTTGGGCCTTGATTTACGCTTTTTTTCGACTTCGGCAATTGGCAACCCTGGGCAAGTTGCCCTCCGATCACTTTTGACTCTTAACAAAAGAAAACTGGAAATTCCGATTCATAATCGAATAAGCCCCTTCGAAGTTTATGCAACCATCCCCTCCATTAAAACTTTATATGTCCCTGGACATAATTTACAACACTTGCATCCAGGTTTTGTGGGAGGGGCTGTGTTATTCCTGGAGTTTTATTATATTATCTTCGTACTATTTTGAACAAAATGGCTATATAAAAGTTTGACCGGACATATTTGGGGAAAAGAGGGTTGGAGGTGGGTGCCATCGGATCACTTTTGACCCTTAAAACGGGAATTAGAACTTTGAAATTCTAATCATTTGCGTCCCTCCAAAGGTTACACGACATTCTCTTCCATAAAAAAACTTAATTCCCCCGAGGCATAAGTTACAACCCTTCCCCCGGGATCCTGAGGGGGAGGATATGCCGACCCCGAATTTTTGTTATCTGATCTTTAGACTATTTCATATAAACTTGTTATCTCAAAACTTAGATCGGATGCATTTGGGGAAAAGAGGGTTTGTGCATGAGTGGGGGGGTAGATACACCCCAATCACTTTTGACTCATGAAAAGATCAAATGAGCCAAAATCGAATTTTATACCACCACCCTTTACAATTTTTTTTATCTGAAGGTTGAACTTTTTTTTGTAAAATGGTTATTTCCCTATTTTTATCGGAAGGGTTTGGAGGAAAAGGGCAGAGGGAAAAAGGCTAGTTGTCCTCGGATCTCTTTTAATCTTAAAAAGTGAACAAGAACTTTCAATTTCTAATCAAATAATGCCCTCTCTGCAGTTCATATGAGTATCTCTTCCGTAAGAACCATATATATCCCCAGAGGATAACTTAAAACACCTGACCCTGGGTCCTGGGGTGATTTTCGAACCAGAGTTTTGTTATCTGACCTTTTAACTATTTTTAACAATATGGCATCTCAAAAAAATTTCTGATGCATTTGGGGAAAAAGGGCGTGGGGGGGGGCTAGTTGCCATCCGACTTCTTTTGAATCTTAAAAAGTGAACTAGAACTTTCACTTTCCAAACAAATGAGTCATCTTTGAAGTTTATACGAGCATCTGACTTTAGATTTTTAACAAAAATCTTTAACAAAATTTATCTAATTTTGTTAAATTTTTTGTTATTAATTTTTGTTATTAAAAAGTTAAAAATCCATTTTTAACAAAATGGCATTCTCAAAATTTGTATCTGATGCACTTGAAAAAAGGCATGAGGGGAGACTATCTGCCCTCCGATCACTTTCTACTCTTATAAATTGAACAAGAACTTTCAATTTCAAATCTAATGAGCCCTGTCTGAAGTTTATAAAAGCAACCCTTCCATAAGAACCATATAAGCCCCAAAGGCATAACTTACATAGGCTACCTCCGGGTCCTGGGGTGTTGCATCGACACTGGAGTTTTTGTTATTTGATGTTTGAACTATTTTAAAAAATGGCTATCTCAAATTTTTTCCTGATGGTTTTGTAAAAAAGGGCGTGGGGGGGCTGGTTGCCCTCGAATCTCTTTTTACTGTTAACATGTGAGCTAGAACTTTATGCGTCCTCTCTGAAGTTCATACAAGTATCGCTTCCATAAGAACCATATGTGTCCCCAGGGAATAGCTTAAAATGCCTGCCCCCATGCCCTAGGGTTTTTTCCCGACATTGTAGTTATTGTTATCTGACCTTTTAACTATTTTTAACAAAATGGATATCTCAAAATTTGTATCTGATGCATTTGAAGACAAAAGGGCGTGAGGGGGCTATTTGACTTTAATTTTCCAAACAAATGAGTCCTTTCTCAAGTTTATACGAGCATCCTCTCCATAATAGCCATATATGCAAAGAGGGAATAAGATGAAATACCTACCCCCTGGCCCTGGGGAGTTTTGTCGGCACCAGAGTTTTGTTATCTGATCCTTGAACTATTTTTAACAAAATGGCTATCTCAAGTTTTTATCTGATGTATTTGGGGAAAAAAGGGCGTTGGGGGACTAGCTGCCCTCCGATCATTTTTATTCTTATAAAGTAAACTAGAACTTTCAATTTCCAATTAAATAAGCCCTCTCTGAAGTTTCTAGGAGCATCCCTTCCATAAGAACCGTATAAACCTCCAGGCCATAACTTACAATGCCTCCCCCCAGGCCGGGGGGGGGGGGGTTGTGGTGAAACCGGAGTTTTTGTTATCTTATGTTTAAACTATTAAAAAAAATAGTTATATAAACTTTTTACCAAATGGGGTTGGGGAAAAAGGGCGTTGAGGGGACTAGCTGCCCTCGGATCTCTTTTGACTCTTAAAAATTGAACTAGAGCTATCAATTTCAATCAAAGGAGTCCTTTCTGAAGTTTTACGAGCATCCCTTCCGTAAGAAACATATGTATACCCAGGGCACAACTTACAACGCTAGCTCCAGACCCTGGGGGGTTGTGTTGACACCAGATTTTTGTTATCTGATCTTTGAGCTATTTTTAACATAATGGCTATCTCAAACTTTTTATCTGATGCGTTTGGGTAAAAGAGTGTGGGGGTTTAGTTAACCTCCAATCACTTTTGACTCTTAAAAAGAGCACTAGAACTTCCAATTTCCAAGTGAATGAGCCCTCTCTGAAGTTTACACGACCATCCATTCCATATTAAGCGCCTCTGGAAAAAAACATAGAAACCATATGGCCTTTACTATAGGCTACGCTGTGATTGTAATCAGCATAAAAAATGAATTCTTTTGATGAATTATTCGTTATCAAGAATTTGGTAGAACTTCAGTTACGATAGGGCCGAGTCACTCATTACTTACAAATTGTTACCACGAACTGTTTGAATGCTGCCTTTGTCTTTCTTATAAATACAAAAATTGAGTAGTGTACATACAAATGAAAAAACGGGTTAACGCAAAATCACGCCAAAAATAAATAAGCAAAAAAAAAAGAAAAACGATACATGGAAATTCATAATTAAACAAAATGAAATTGATTTTTGTCACGTAAACAAATTTTAGCTTTTTTTTAATAGGAGGTCTCATTTATTCCTTGCTACCTCAAGCATCTTTTTAATTCTATACATACTTTTCAAAGATGTATCAGGAATGCTTAAAAGGAAACCAAATAAAATTTAATATATTTAAAATATGCCACTTCTAAGATTATTAGGCTTTCAATAAGCTTTTAATTCAATAATTTCATGATTCCTTATAAATCATTGATAAGCCTTACAAATGCTTTGATTTCGAAAGAACAGGCGGCTAAATTTAAATGATCCTTTTATAGTCTATTGGACAATTAGTGGCCAACTTTTTTCTTCTTACTGCCACCGCAGTAAGGATAACAGTTTGTTTATTAGTGTTTATAAACCAAGGAACTTGATACACTAAAGTCTCTTGGTATTACGTTGTCCACCCCTATTCGTCCACATCTGCATAAGCTAACTTTCCTTGTGCTTGTGATTTTGTTCTCCTCTTCGCTACCAAAAAGAAATTCTTGATTACTCTAGAATTAGAGATGAATAGCTCTACTCGGCTTTATCATGTTGTTTTTCTTTCTTCGTTTTAAATTTACCCTTTTAATTCCTCTTTGTTTATGACTAGATTGGCCAGGGCAAATAGTTAGGCACTAGATTAGCCAGGGCGAATCGATTGACCAGATTGTTTTTCTTTCTTCGTTTTAAATTTACCAATTTGATTCCTCTTTGTTTATGACTGAATTGACCAGGGCAAATAGTTAGGCACTAGATTGGCCAGGGTAGATGTGAATAGATTGGTCGGGGCAATATGCTGGGCAAATAGTTCCAAAACACCAAAAATAAAATCTTGACTACTCTAGAATTAGAGATGAATAGCTCTACTCGGCTTCGTCGTGTTGTTTTTCTTTCTTCGATTTAAAGTTATCAATTTGAATCCTCTTTGTTTATGACTAGATGGGGCTAAAATAATCATTAGAGTTAGGAGCATCACTTCAGTTCAACTTATAACGTTCTTGTAATTTTTTTTTTATATATTGGCTTAAAGTTTCATACCCAAGAACCAAAAGATTTGGATAATACATGTTATTCGACCGAAACAAATGAAGCTGATTTAAGTTCTCAGCTTAATGTGGTTTCAAAATGTGCCATGTTTGAAAAAGGTGGGGCTATTTTCTCTCCAGAAGCAAGGAATAATGTAATTACCTTACAAAAATACATTAAAAAAATAAATAAAGGTAATTAAAGCAATTTTCACACATGAGTACAGGACCGTAGTGCTTAGTTTTAGAGTATAATTAAAAGCTAACTTTTTTAAAGTATTAAACGTTATCAAAATATATTTCCTTTTAGATTTTCGGTGAATATGAGGCCGAGTCAACCCCTATTTACAGTTTGTTGCCATAAACTGTTTGAAAGACAGCGAAGTTTTATTTCCTCTGTGTCGGCAAGGTTTTTAAATAGAAGTAGATAGCACCGCAGGGAACTCACAAAGCTGCCAAATTACTGAAATGATATTTCCTATGAGCTAATTTTTGCAGTTTCGTAGTGGGTATACAATAGTATTTAAAGTATAATACAGTATACCATAGTGGGTATACTAAAGCATTTATAGGGACTACCCTTTCCTAAACTTTAAAAAGAAAATTCAGCTCATTTTATTGTAAAAAAAATCCACACTTTCTAAAGAAATAAGTCTGATTAAAAATTGAATTCTCTATCTCCAACACAAAATATGAAAAATTAGATGGTTTTTCTAAGGTTTCTGGGAAAGTAGGTGTTGGCTTTTAGTTTTCTGTCGTTTATTCGGATCTCTAATCCATGGTCTACAAGTTATGACAGGACCTCCCAATCAATTCCAAGTACTTTGACCCCAGACACTAAAACAGTATATAAAGGACGAGTAAGGTCATCCTTTAAACTACCTAATTCCTTTTACTGTTTAATATTTCGAGGGTAATCGGACATACCGATGTAAATATCGAAGTAGGTACCTCGTACTTCGAGGGTACGAGGGAACAATACTGTTTTGTGAAGGGATCAATATAAAAGCTAACTTTTCACGATTTCTTAGAAGTGCAATCGATAATGTAGGACCAATGGCTTCTATGGTACTTCTAACAATTCATTTTGACTTATGATGGCTAACCTACATATTACTAAGTAATATACACTAATTCAGTATATACTACCTTAAGTGGTAGCAACTCCTTATAATATGGGAAAGAGGGGGGGCAATTTTTTTTAACATTTAGCGGGGCAGTTTTGCTTTTCCTCGTTTTTTCCCCCATGAAAATACCAATTAAAAGGTGTTTTTCGAAGTCTAGGGGAGGGATAAACTGGAAAAACTGCTGAAGGTGGTAGTGTGCTCATCCTTCCTGGACTCTCACTCTCAATTTGAAACACTTAACCCCTTACATACAACCAGATATAGAATAGAGTGCTTTCTCAATCCTCCGATGATTTATTTTTTATTTAATTAAAAGAAAACTTTTCTAAGAGAGATAAAATAAATTAGAGAATGAAATAGGAAAAAAAGAACTAAGTTTTAAATTTAGAAAGGGACGAGTGTGAAATGCAAAGATATTAACTCACCCGGATTGTGTCATATGCCCTCTTAAACAGTGCTTTAAGCCGTCCAAACAGCAAGTGCCGAATTGGACATTTACTGAATATTTCTGATTGAGTCTTTTCATATCAGATTTAAAGGTTCATCCATTACCTGATGATAAACCACTAGTCCGTGCTAGTCAAACTGTTTTGGCTATTTTCGGCCACTAATAAGCCACACATACATACCACTAATCCTTGAAATTTGATAGTCTTCGCTAGACAAGCCGCATGAATAGTTAGCCCATATAATAGAAGACAAATCTCCCGATATTACATTTCTTTTTAAGTGATTGAATAATGAGAGACTTTGGTTATATTCAATTGAAATGTTCCTTAAAAAAATACTTAAATCAGTATACTGGTTACTAAGCCTATGCTCGGAAGGCAGAGCAGAACCTTTGAAGCATACCTCAGCTTACATTGGGGCTCACCTCAGCAGTATTCATATTTCAAGCGAAATGTATATTTTTTTTTGTCGCTCTTTCATTAATGACTTTTTAGCCTCAAGACACAGAGATTCTAATATTGAAATAAAGTTCAGTCACTTTGAAAAGTAACAGCCCTGTTATAATAAAGAAAAATGTTCCTTACTGATTGTCAGTATCGCACAACAAAAAAGTTTTTTCTTTTGCAACGTCACGTGCAGTTGCCTATTTTAGGTTTTAGAAAAATAAAACCTTACATTATTCTTTACAATTGTCTCCATTTCTGTTAAGCTTCTCTTTTTCATCTTTCCATTCTTTTTTAGTGGATATGCTCTATTTTAGAGTGGATAGCTCTAAATTGGCTACATACCACGTTTATAGTGGGCGTAGCTTATAATATAAGTTAGTTTCAACCTTTTCTAAAATCAAAAAAAAGTTTTCCAAATTGATGTCGCATATACGACCGAAAAATATATTTTTCAAAGCTTGATCCTTTATCAGCTTTTGCCAGTCAGGATTTCACCGCAAAATAAGAAAACAACACATTTCTAATACATAATTGCTACTCAAAGAAGCTAAGCCCCATCTACAAAAAGCGGTTGGTGGCTACGCCCTCTTTGAAACAGCAAACATAGGTTCAAAACACTATCCACTAAAAAAGAAAAACTCAAACTAATCACTTATTACATTTTTCCTCTCAGCTTAACATCTGTTCCTAGTCTATTAAACATTCGCTCCGGTGTTTGACACATTTATAGTACCCCCTAGTGCTCCACCCTGGTTTCCAATTACTTCCAAATTACCACAAATTATGCGACACCCCTTTCCCAGTCTTCTCTAAATTGGAAATAACATGCAAACAATTTGTGGCACATACCATGCCGAATTGAAATGACATTGTGATGTAACGCCTTTTATGCAGGGCTGACAAAAGAAAGTATTTTAACTTTGGCAGTCAAATTTATGACATATTACTTTTCACAACCAAGGATGGTTTTAGAAAACCAAAATGTCTAAGTAATTACTACATGTGCTGATACTGATCAATGATCTACAGGTGAACTACATCCTAAAAGTTGTTTTGATTAGTCTCATCTGAAGGGCAATCAGGAAAAAAGGATGTTCGTGAGAAATAATTACGGTTTTACCTACCTGGATTCATCTTTTGTGTATTCATATATGAAAACTGCGATTTTATAGAATTTTCTTTTTGTTGTTTCAAAATTAAAAAAAAAATTAAGGCAGTTTTCGTCAGTATTGCCACGTTGAATCGTGAAAATAGATATAAAATAATTTAGTTAAACTTCACAAAGCTTTTTTCAGTAAAGATTCAAACTTTAATAGACTATTGATTGCAAAAGACAACTAAAACTTCGATGGAAAGTTACATTTTCTTAAGCTTTTTTGTAGCATATGATTTCAGCTTAGTGTTGGCTCGTCCCCCCCCCCCAGTTTCTTTTTCTTTAATTTGGCACTCACTCCACCAAAAAACTTAGGAACTGTACATTGAGATGTTTGTAATTTAAAATCAAATTTTCAGTCTACCCTAACTTTCTAAGATATTTATGGTTCTATAGGTTTCCAATTAACTAAATCAAGCGATCGAGTTTCATTTTCATTTTCCATGGTAGCCTAAATCAAACAGCTCGTGGTAACGAACTATAAGCAAGAAGCGATTCGGCGCAATATTAAGTGAACCTTTAGGAGACAGAGTCTTGATAACAATAGATATATTAAAAGAATTGAATTTTAGTGCTTACTCGAAACAGATAGAATTCCTCAAGTTTATTATGACCCATCAAAAGTTAGGAGCTTGAGAAACTTCACCCAGTTTTGAAATAGGGGAAACACCGTCAAAACATCAAGTCATCTTTATGAAAATCACACCATCAGATTCACCATGTCAGAGAACCCTTCTGTAGAGGTTTCAAGCTCCTATGTACACAAATGTACATAGTTGTACATAATGTACATAAATGTTGGTTTTTTGCTAGAAGAAAGATCACAAATGCATGTTTATTTGTTTGTTTGTTTTTCCCGTGGGCAATCGTATCGAATTTCTGGTCCTAGAAGATTGATAGAGGGCTTATTTGATCGGAAATCATGAGTTCTAGTGCCGTTTCCACGTCACCAAAAATATTGGAGGCCAGGTATCCCCTCCCCAACCCCTTTTTACCTCAAATTCGTCCGATCAAAATTTGAGATAGTCATTCTTTAGCAAAGTTTAAAAATCTAATAATTATGTTTTCCAGAATGATTTGACCCCCTACAGCCCCAGGGTGAAAGGCTGAAAGGTATGAACTTTGCCCGTTGTTTACATATTGCATTGGTTATTGGGAAGTATGCAGATATTTTTCGGGTGGGATTTTCTGTGGGCGAGGGGCATTTTCTACAGGGATAATTTCCTGGTAGGAGGGAAGTTTCTGGGATGAGCATACCAGAGGGAAATATACACGGGGAAAATTTATCACCAAGAATAATTCTCCGTGGAAAAGTTTTCCGAGTGAGAAACTTCCATCCCCGTTTTTTTTCCATGGGAAAAAAGGGTCATTTCCGGCATAAATAAAAAAATAAAGGAGAATTTTCTAGGCGGAATCATGAACAAGAAAACTTTCTTGATTGAAGTTAGAGCAAGGATGGAATTGTTAGGGGGTAATTTCCTTGGGATCATTTTGCAGAGGCGATTTTTCTTTGTCTTTTTTCTTTTTTGCAGAGAGAGAGATGGGTTTATTGATATATTAAATGAAAAAAACTAGTTTTTTTAACTGTAAATAAGGAGCGACATTAAAACTTAAAACGAACAGAAATTATTCAGTATATGAAATGGGTTGTCCCCTCTTCAACGTCTCGCTCTTTACGCTAAAGTTTGACTCTTTGCCACAATTCTACTTTTTAAAACAATTAATAGCTTTAGCGTAAAGAGCGAGGCGTTAAAGAGGGGAGAACCCAGTTCATATACTGAATAATTTCTGTTCGTTTTAAGTTTTAACATCGCTCCTTACAGTTAAAAAAAAACTAGTTTTTTTCATTTAATTTCTGAACGTTTTTGAATTAATGCATGTTTGATTTTGGCTCTCCACCATAGGACTTGTCCAATCTTATTGAATTTTTTGTATTGAATCAGATTAACAGATTATTAAAATGAAATTTGCATATTAATTCCTTTTTTGGCTAAATGGCTTTCTCTTAGTTTTGATCAGACGATTTTGAGAAATAAGGGGCGGGGAAGGAGGCCTAGTTGCCCTCCAATTTTTCGGTTACATAAAAAGGCAACTATAACTTTCAATTTTTAACTAACGTGTCTATTAGTAAAAAGTATACGTAACTTAAGAATTAACTTACGTAACAAACTTTTATATTCTTATATTTTTATTATGTATATAAGGGGGTTCGTACCCTCGTTAATGCCTTGCTCTTTACACTAAATCGTAAGTTTTGTCTCAATTCTTTAAGAATGACCCCTGAATCAGAAAGGCCGTAGAGTAAATAGTTGAAATTACTAAAAATACTTTAGCATAAAAAGCGAGGTATTTATCTCCTCCTAAATACCTTGCTATTTATGCTAAAGTATATTTAGAGCCCCTCATATGCGTAATAATCTCGGTTCGTTTTAAGCTTCAATGCTACTCCTTACTTTCTCCTTAATTGAAAAAAAATTTCATGTTTATTTTTTCATTGTTTTTTTATAGTAGTTTTAGAAAATCCTGCGCCCTTTTCATTGAATTTCTCTTCCCCCATGACATATTTCTCCAAGGAAAGATTTACCCACATAGCCCCCTCCCCTCAGCCCCACTCCCAAAACCAAAAAAATCCCCCTGAAAACGTCTCTACATTTCCCAATAACGATTGTTATATGTAAACACTGGTCAAAGTTTGTAACTTGCAGCCCCTCCCCCAGGGACTGTGGGGGAGTAAGTCATTCCCAAATACATAGTTATTATGGTTTTTGACTATTTGGAACAAAATGGCTATCTCAAAATTTTGATCCGTTGACTTTGGAAAAAATGAGCGTGGGAGGGGGCCTAGGTGCCCTCCAATTTTTTTGGTCACTTAAAAAGGGCACTAGAACTTTTCATTTCCGTTAGAATGAGCCCTCTTGCGACATTCTAGGACCACTTGGTCGATATGATGACCCCTGGGGAAAAGAAAAAAAAAACAAAAAAAAAAAACAAACAAACAAACAAATAAACACGCACCCGTGTTTTGTCTTCTGGCAAAGAATACAAAATTCCACATTTTTTGTAGATAGGAGCTTGAAATTTTTGCTATAGGGTTCTCTGATACGCCAAATGCGATGGTGTGATTTTCGTTAAGATTCTATGACTTTTATGGGGTGTTTTCCCCTATTTTCCAAAATAAAGCAAATTTTCTCAGTCTCTTAACTTTTGATGAAAAAGACTAAAGTTGATGAAACTTATATATTTAAAATCAGCATGAAAATTCAATTGTTTTGATGTATATTTTAGCATCAAAATTCCGTTTTTTAGAGTTTCGTTTACTATTGAGCCGGGTCGCTCCTTACTACAGTTCGTTACCACGAACTGTTTGAAATAAACAAAACAAAACAAGCAAACGGCCCGAAGCAAAGTGGAAAACGGGTTTCCCGGTATTATTTTGAAAAATGATTATAAATTAAATAAAAAAAGGTTTCCTATCTGAAAGTAAGGAGCAACATTAAAACTAACGGTTATTCCGTATATGAGTGAGGTGCCACCTCCTTAATACCCGATGTTTACGCTAAGGTTAGACCTTTGTTTAAATTCTTAAAGAAGGACTTCTGAAACACAAGGACCTTTTAATTAGAAGAGTTAACTTTTTTAATAGTGCTTGAAAACTTTAGCGTGAAAAGAGGGGTATTGAAGAAGAGACGGCTCCTCATATACAGTTTAATTTTTGTTTGTTTTATAAATAAGCCTCCTCTCCCCAAATAGTCACGGCAGCTTTTTTGGGTATTCACAACAAAATCACAAGCATTCTCCAAATTTTAGTTGTATCACTTGACTTTGTTGCAGATGAAGCAGAGCCACCATTGTACTTCAACGAAGAAAGGAAGTATCTTGAACAAGGGATGCAAAGCACCAGCAGAGTCGAGAACAGTATCATGATGGTCATTGCCATTATCTGCTCGGTTATCTCTATTTCATTGCTTGTTACTCTTGTTGCACTGCTTCTAACAAGAAAAAGGAAGCTCAGAAGAGGGTAAATTTTATTAATTTAATGTATATGTATTACGTTATTGTTTTAGAATTTTCATTTGTGGGAGGGATTTCTAACAAGTAGCCAATACGGTTGTGAGGATTGGGGTTCAAATCCTGGTGCTGCTGTTTATTTTGTTTGGAGTGCAGGTCAGTGGCGTGACTCTTTAAACTCATTCAAAGTTGGTCCAGCTTTAAATAGATATTAAATAAAAAAACAAGTTTTTTAAATGAAAGTAAGGAGCGACATTGAAACTTAAAACGAACAGAAATTACTCCGTATATGAAAGGGGCTTTTCCTTCTCAACGCCCCGCTCTTTACGCTATAGTTTGACTCTTTCTCTTAACTCTACATTTTAAAACAGTAAAAAACTTTAGCGCAAAGAGCGGGGCGTTGAGAAGGAAAAGCCCCTTTCATATACGGAGTAATTTCTGTTCGTTTTAAGTTTTAATGTCGCTCCTTACTTTCATTTAAAAAACTTGTTTTTTTTTATTTAATTTCTGAACGTTTTTGAATCAATGCATGTTTTGATTTTGGCTCTCCGCAGAGGAATAATTAAAACGAAATTTGTATATTTATTTTTTTTTTTTTTGGCTAAATGGCTTTCTCATAATTTTGATCGAATGATTTTGAGAAAAAAAGAGCGGGGGAGGAAGCCTAGTTGCCTTCCGATTTTCGGTTAATTAAAAAGGCAACTAGAACTTGTAATTTTTTACGAATCTTTTTATAAGTAAAACATATACGTAACTTATAAATTAGCTTACGTAAAGAACTTTTGTATTCTCATGTTTTTATTACATATATGAGGGGGGTTCGCCCCCTCGTCAGTACCTCGCTCTTTACACTAAAGCTTAAATTTTGTCCCAATTCATTAAGAATGACCCCTGAATCACAAAAGCCGCAGAATAAATAGTTGAAATTACTAAAAATACTTTAGCGTAAAGAGCGAGGTATTAGGAGGAGGTGAGCCCCTCGTATAGGTAATAATTTCTGTTCGTTTTAAGCTTTAATGCTGCTGCTTACTTCCAGCGGAAAAAAAACTTTTTCATATTTATTTTTTCATTGTTTTTTTTAAGTGATGCTAGTAAATCCTGCGCTCCCTTCATGGAAATTTTCTTTCCCCATGACAAATTCCTCGATGGAAAGCTCCCCCAGCATATCCCCCTCTTCTCAACCCCTGCCTCCAACCAAAAATTCCTCCTGAAAACGCCATCGAGGAATGATACGCTGAATGCATACGCTGAATAAAATGGCTATCTCCGAATTTTGATCCGTTGACTTTGGGAAAATAATTAGCGCGGGAGGGGGCCTAGGTGCCCTCCAATTTTTTTGGTCACTTAAAAAGGGCACTAGAACTTTTCATTTCCGTAAGAATGAGCCTTCTCGCAATATTCTAGGACAACTGGTTCGATGCGATCATCCCTGGGGAAAAAAAACAACAAACAAACAAACAAACAAACACGCATCCGTGATCTGCCTTCTGGCAAAAAATATAAAATTCCACATTTTTGTAGATAGGAGCTTGAAACTTCTACACTAGGGTTCTCTGATACGCCGAATCTGATGGTGCGGTTTTCGTTAAGATTCTATGACTTTTAGGGGGTGTGTTTCCCTATTTTCTAAAATAACACAAATTTTCTCAGGCTCGTAACTTTTGATGGGTGAGACTAAACTTGATTAAACTTATATATTTAAAATCAGCATTAAAATTCGATCCTTTTGATGTAGCTATTGGTACCAAAATTCCATTTTTTAAAGTTTTGGTTACTATTGAGCCGGGTCGCTCCTTACTACAGTTCGTTACCACGAACTGTTTGATAAGGAAGAATCTGGAGAAGGTAAACAAAAAGGTTGTGCGAAAGCAAAGGATGCTGGCTTACAGCCCAAATCGTACTTCCTGACTGAAGGGCGATGAAATGGAGATCAGCACCACCAGTAGGGACTTTAAAGTCCAACGCCGTATTATTTATTTTTTCTTTTTCATGAGTTGTCGTTTTTAACATATTTAAAATATGTCTCGATAACAAGTAAGTATGTAAGTAACTAGCTAATATGATATTTTTTAACTTATCAGACAAAATGAAAAGTGCAATTATTCTTTTCATTAGCTCTTTACTAAATTAAGCTGAAGCTGGTTGTGATAAAAAATAGCAAATTTTGCCAGCACTTGGCATTAGTTTGGTGCTTTTTCAAGGCAGAGATTTCAGGTTAAAGGCTTTTTTCTGGCTTACCTATTTAGTCACACAGGTACATTTGAAAGAGAAGCATATTTCGCGATACAGCCATAATCCTAGCTCCATCCACAATACCACCATGACAAACTTTGATAAACAATACGATTATCAGTAATGGCCAGATCTCTAAGCAGGAACCCTTTTCAGTGAGAAGAGAATATATTAAGAACATTACGATAGGAGAGACTATTAAAGGATTGTATATATTTGATAAAAGCTCTAATTCGCATTATAATATTTTAAGGTCCTTTCATAAATCTAGAACCATAAGTTAATTATTATTGGCAAAAAATTGAGAAAATTTAGGGTATAGAATTTGTCTTATATTTTGTTGCGTCTTAGTATCAAAATCTTTTTCGTATTTTCTGATGGTAGCCAGTTGCTACCTTTATTTCTTTTTTTTTTCTTTATAAACAAAGTATTCTTTAAGTTAAGCTACAATTAAAGACCATGAAAAAGTATATAGAATTCAAATGGTTTTATTTATAATAAATTGAACTTGGTGATTCAAAACTAAAAAAGTTTGTGATTTAAAAACTTTTTTAAATAAAGGTGCTTTAGAATTTAGAATATAACGCTTAATCAAATGTTTGCAAGGTCACCTTATATATCCATAATGCTTTAAAATTCCATACCAAATTCACTGAAAAACCTAGTCTCATACTAGGAGAAAGTAACAATCTGTGTTTTTTCGCTTTTGACTTCCAAGTTTACCTCTTGTTGCTCTTTGCCTCTCATTTTCTCCTGTGTAGTTATGTTGTGTTTCTGTCTTTTTGTCCGGGGCCTCTAGAAGTCACTCGTTCACTGTTCTTCTCCAAGACAGCTGTGCAGAAGTTTAGTGGAGGGGAGAGAAATACTGTGGAGGACTTATAAGTAACAGAAGAGACATAAATTGTGTAGGAAATGTTGCAAATTAAAGAAAATTGAAGATTTTGAGAGGGTACGGGGCTGAAAGACCCCTTCAATTTATACGCAAAGCTGCCTACATCTCCGATATTTTAATGCTCGTGTTATCCGGTAGTGAATTAGATTAAGGACTCCTATTTTAAAACTGATTTTAAAAAAATACTAAAATGTCGTTTTCATTGTTTACTTAAAACATTTTTGAATTTTTGTTCTTTAACCTATTTTTTTCGTGTTCTAGAACTGTCTTTATTTTAGGATAACTCCCTCAAACTGCCGTTCGATGTCAAACATATATTTAAGAACTGATCTGATCCCATTTCAAGGAAAATTGAGTAAAAGTGTTGGAAGTGCTAGCTATGCATCAATTACCAGCTATCAAAAAGAACAGCCAAACATCAGTCGAAGCCCTTCGTCGAATCACTACCATACAGGCTCAACTGGACACTATATGTCAAACCCGGTTCCAACTGTAGTTACCCTAGCAAATGGAGAGGTGCAAACAGCTATCAATTATACCACCGTATTTTCACCGTTTTCCATAAGATCTGAGCCTCGGGGTTGTGGAAACTACTATGAATCGCCAGCAGCCAGCACTAGAGCAGAAAGTATGATGTCATACAGCTCTCAGGTATGATAACATTATTTAAATTGCCAATATAACGAATCTCAGGCCTGAAACTAGGATTTTGATTGGATTGGAATGGGAGAGTTGTCAGCCTAATTTGGGTTGAATTTGAAAGAAGGAAAAAAAACACTTTTTAGGTTTTGTCCAGTGTAAAAATATCCAAAACGTAATCATTTTGTATAAGAATCTACTCCAAGAAGGGGGTTAAGTTCCAGTAACAGTCTTGTAGGTAGTCTTAAGGGAACAATGCCAATTATTTGTTATGTTGAGCTGACAGTTTAAAGGAAAGGTATTGCAATATTGTGTCGTATAAAAAAACACGGATGACTTGTCATCTGTATTTCGTATATTCATATTCATCAGTATTTTGTATTGTAACCTGGTTTCCAAGTTATTTTTTGGACGAATCACCCAGTTTAATCAAAGGTTCAAAAATTTCATTGTCTATGAAATCACCGATTTCCAAACTAAAAATCACTAGTGACTGGCACTTTGGTTATTAAATAGTGGCAGTTTGCACGTATTCAGTTTGAATCACTGTCTTGACACTAAAAAGGGTCGAAAGTATATTGGAAGTTCAAATACAACCGGAATCGCAACCCGAATACCAGGTCTAATCTGTGCTACAAGTGGTACTAGTTGCTTCATCATCATTTACACGGTGAATCGTACTGAGAGAAGATTACTCCACAGGTCATATCAGAAATCCAAAAAAATATTGGTGCAAGTCCTATGAAACAAAGGGTTATCGCCATCCTTAGACGCCTTATACATACATTCTACACCACCCTACTCTCTTTTTACAGCACAGATTTAGAACTAGACATCCACACAGGAAGGGTGAATCTTTGGGTCAAGGCTCGCCTTACCCAGAAAAATTCAAATTTATTTAATTTTTTTTTTGTTGGTTTAAGTTCATTCTTATACAATTTTAAAATGGTTGCCTTGTGCCTCAAAGTTTGCAACCAACACTTAAAGCAAACTGAAGGTAAGTAAACAATTCAGTCATGTTTGCAGGCATTAATTTTGAGAATGGTGATATCTTACCACTGATAAGATATTGAGATGGGAGATGGATTGGGTTAAAACAATTAAAAGAAGGAAATATTTGGTAAATATTAGAGAAAATAATATAAAATAATATATTAAATTGAAAAAACTCAATACCCAGGTTAACCCATTTTATAAAAAAAAAGATTTGGCTTACTTACAGATGTATTTCGTATTTCTTTTCGCAGTAGAAAAAGCATAAGCTTAGTTGATATTTATTCTTCTTTTTCTGTAATATTTATTCATTTCTTCAAATACAAATTTTTCCATGGTTATTGCTTGTAGCAGAAAATTGTAAATTCATTTTGTCAGATGCAGATGCGGTAAAAGAATATTAGTCGAAAGCGTTATGGAAGATGTCTTTTCATCAAACTTTTCCATTTACAAAAGTCTTTTGAATAATGTTTTGAAAATGTAATTTCACTAAAAATAATGTTTACATTTTCATTTTGAGTTCGTGTGTTTCTTTTTTCCTTTGGTTAGTTATTTTAGACTAACAAATCGAAATATTGGAAATATAATAAATGGTTATGTCTTATGAAATGGTAAAATATTAAAGCAAATAATAAAGAATATTTTGGAAACGGTTAGATTGGTTAGCTATGGTTAGCTATTTTAGACTAACAAACCGAAATATTGGAAACGTATTAAATGGTTATGTTTTATGAAATGGTAAAAGATTAAAGTAAAGAATAAAGAACATTTTGGAAAGGGTAAGATTTTGCGACAAAATTTGAAGATTTCATTATTTTACTAGCAAAAACTAAACCTGTGGCAGTGAGCCACCAGGAAGTGTTGGAACAAGTTTGATCCGGTCATACCTGTCGTAAACAAGTTTTATGTGCGATTTCCAGGAATAAAATAAATATGCTGAGGGATATTATCATAGCCCTAGATATATTGCGGATATATTGCGGATATATTGCGGATATTATCAATCGATGCATCTACGAAGTGTCTCCTTTGTTTACATTTTGTGACGATTCTGTTCAGTTTCCAGTTTTCTACATTGTCTTTAGGCAATATTGTCGTTTTTATCTCAATGCATTAAAAGTCTAATCCTACCTGTTTTAAAATTTTGTTGGCCCTGGTTCATATCTAGACAGAACCAACTTTCAAAATATTTTTTTTCATTCAGGTCTACGTGACCCTGTCTACTTGACTTGCAAGGTTCAAACTTATCAGAGGCAAACACAATTTGGGCTAATTTTGGGCCTTAACAAACCAATGGAGCCATAATTATTTTCAAATTTGCTTTCATTTTAGGGGTCCTTTTGGCCAAGAAAGTTATGAGCATCATTTAATGCTGATTATATAGTTGAAAGACTAGGCATTTTTGTCTATTCCAATCCATTAAGTATTTTGGCCTGGAATGATAGTGATTCAGCTGATCAAAAAAAAAGGAATAAAAAAAATACAAAAAATGACCATTGCCTCCTTCCTCCCGACAACACTTCAGAAGTTTCTGTTCAACCTCCATTTGTCATTCCTAAGATATTGTACATATGTAATTTCAATGACATGGATATGCAATATCTTTCTATTTACATCCTTTCATCTCACCGAGTTAAATTTCAAGGTGAGCCTGGCATCCTAATACCCCGTAAAATTTCAACTCAGTCCCACAAGACGTTCTGAGATAAAGCTGGCATGCTATTTTGATAGCTGATGGCATGTGATTTCTTCTATTTTGTATTGCTACTTCATCATGAATAAATTCTAGTCCATCAGTGGCTTGCAGTATCAAACGTTTTAAAAAGAGTGGGCATCAAATGTTTATAGGCTTTCAAATGCTGCTATGACAACCTGACAACAAATAGTGTCTTTAGATGTACATCACTGTTTAACCATAAATAGATTGAATGTGTGATAGATTACTATAGTGCAAGGAGGTTTCGATGGATTGGAGAGAATAGATTTGTAGGCTCCTTCTGTCTCTGTCTTCTTCTCAAAAACGTAAGGTCTACAGGGTCCCCCTAACATTCCCTTTAAATTTTCCCTTCATACTCCAATCCAATACAGAGATATTTCAGGTACGCTACTTGGATAGTAATAAACCGCACATTGTTTTTGGATTTATCTTGGTATTACACGTGGAAGAATTGTAATTATAATTGCTGCTTCAACTGCAAAAACTTTCAGATGAATTGGAGACAGCAGGAAAATTAATGACTCCTTGCCCCAAAACTGTACTGCCTGAAGTTTTGAGCTGCACCATCCCCTCCCCCCTTGTGGTTCCCAAGATATTGCAAATATGATCTTTTGATAGATGGGATATGCATTATGTCTTTAGATTTACTTCACCCCCATCTAAGTCAAAAGTTACGGTTCACTTGACCAGTACCTACTAAAAATTTCAACTCGACCTCTTAAGCTGCTCTTGAGATAATGTAGATACCCTTTCTTTTTAACCTGGATAAATTTGGTGTACTTCAATTCTACCATGGATGGATTCTAGTCCTACAAGGATATAAGTGCCATAACACTTCGGCAGATTTGAGACAAAATATGTTTAGCGATGTTTTGCTCCAAGCTATAATTTCTGACGTAGATACTTCAATCCCCCCCCACCGAAAAATTCTTCGAAAGTAATAACTTGATCTTCTACGACAGTGCAGGTATGATATTATCATTACCTAGCAACGCATAGTGCCTTTTTGGTTATTTTGCTACTTTACGTACATAGGTTAAAAATATTAATGGAGTTTGTAGGGCAAAAAAATGTTTCTAGAATCAAATATAAGCCTTTCAACCCCCTTTTCCTTCCCGAAAACACAAAGTTTGAATTCTTCTTGGCCATCCACCTTTCTTTCAACAACAGTACTTTGTTTTCAAATTCACTCCCCAACTTGTTCCCAAGATGTGGAAGAATTAGTATTTCAATCATGTGAATGCACATAGTCCTTTGGTTTAACTCTTCCCCCTCCAAGTAGTCAAAATGTAAGATGTGCTTGCCCCTTGAATGCTTCCAGAACGTTTCACATTGATGCCCGAAGGTGTCTTAAGGTATTGCAGACATGTCATTTTGATAACCTAGCAACGTATCATGTCATCTAAGTTACCTCGCTATTTAACATTGGAATGGCTAGTCCCATAGGAGTTTACAGTGAAAAAAAGTTTCGGTAGACCAGAGTGAAAATTTGCTTAGTCCGTTCTCCTTCCCTCTAATATACGATTGATTTTAAGTCTCCTTGCCCCATCCTCCCCCTTTCTCCTCCTAAAAGTACCTGAAAGTTTCCACTTCTTCTCCCAGCCTGTTGCCAAGGTATTGCAGATATTATATTTCAATGATCTGGACAAATATACTATCTTCTGATCTATGTCTTCCTCTAGCGAAGTCAAATTTTAACATCTACTTGACCCCCCCTCCCCTCACTTCAAACACTGCTTGAAACTTTTAAACTAATCTCCCACATTATTCCTGTGACAATACAGACAATTTGAAAACTCGGATGCACGTTGCGTCTTGCTATTTACTCAGGTTACTCGTAACGACTACCCATATGATTTTCTAGTTATACCCTTCAGAAACTCCAGGAACGTTGGTCAAACGAAGAGCTTTTCTATAAGAATTTAACTTTTAACAATAGAAAACTTTTATAATTTAGGGTCACTTTCCTTGGGAATTTGGGGTTATGTTAACCCCTGAAGTATACCTGTTAGACCTTTCACAGTTTCTAAACTAAATACCTACCTCAAAATTTTTACCACTTTAAAGTGTCAGTGTCATTCTAATAGGAATGTTTATCAAACCTTTTTGATTACTTTAGACAAAATTACCGTCGAAATAATTTTTATTGGATGCCTTTTGGAAGGGCTATGGGGCATCTGGGTAGTAAATAAGAAGAGGAGGCAGCCATTCCCCCCAGTCACTTTTGACTGTTAAAAAAGACGCTAGAGCTTTAAACTTTCAATATTATAAAACCGCTGGAAAGTTTCAATGATCAACCCATCCATAGGAGGTGGCCAGGAGCATTAAAAGTAATAATTTGAAGGGCTTATGTTTTTTCTATGTCTTCCCCTACCAAAGTCAAAAATCGACAACTACTTAACACCCCCTCACTCCACACTCTGCCTGCAAATTTTAAACTCGTCCCCCACACTCTACCCAAGACAATGTAGACAATTTGACAATTTGACAATTTGACAATTTGTTTTATTATATTTTAATCCAGATTAGTATTAGTCAAAGTCTAATACTACTACTACAGCTATTACTACTACTATTACTACTATTAAAACTGCTGCTACTACTACTATTGCTACTACTACAAAAACTACTGCTACTACTACCCTTATTACTTCTTCCACTTCTACTTTTACTAATACTACTACTACTACTAAAACTACTGCTAGCACTCGTGCTAGTTTCTTTATTTGTTTATTGCGCTTCAATCGTCTTTTGGAAAGGTTTATAGAACTTAAAGAATATTTATCTGTGGAAAAATGCTATGTATCCGAATATTATACCACTGTTTATTCAAAACTGTTTGATGTATTTTCTGAATATATCAACCGAAAAGCCTCTATCAAATATTTTACTTTGGATTCAATGCTTTCCAGCATAACTAATTAAAACTCGAACGATTGTATTTGCTTTCTAACTGTAAATATCTTGCTTCCACTTTTCAGAAAGCTTAGTAATGAGGAAAGAGAGGGCTGTCTCAAGCACGATTATTTCAAATAGGTGAGGGATCCTATAATATCCTTTCATTCCCTTGTATATGGCATGGATCTGATCATGACATTTCCCTTTTCTTTGTCAACTGTCATGCATCTTAATACTAATTGGAGTTTGATGTAAAATATGTATTCTTATGAACAGAAATGTATTTCAGCCTCTGACACAACGTAAAGAATGACAAAGCTTAGAAAAGGCTTTAACCGTATTTCTGAATTGTTTATTGTAATTAACACCAATCTGACTGATTATTCTTTTGTTTATATTACTCTCAAAAAGATAATCAACAAAATAAACATGGGAACTTCTAGAAGATCAAATGACAAAAGGCGCGGTGACTCAATCAATTAATCACTTAATTAATAATTGATTATTAGTTAGGCGCGGCGGCTCAATTAATTAGTCATTTATTAATCTATATTAATTAATTATTTGTCCCAAAAAGTGACTCAACAAAATAAACATAGGTGCTACTAAAAGATCAAATGACACAAACCGTGGCGGCTCAATTAATTAATCATTTATTAATTAATAATTGTTAAATAATTAATTAATTTTTAAATAATTATTAGTCCCAAAAATCGAATCAACGAAATAAACATGGACACTACTAAAAGATCAAATGACATGAAGCATGGTGGCTCAATTAATGAATCACTTATTAATTAATATCAATTAATTATTAGTCCCAAAAAACGAATCAACAAAATAAACATGGACGTACTAAAAGATCAAATGACACAAGGTGCGGTGACTCAATCAATTAATAACTTATTAATTAATATCAATTAATTAATAATTGATTATTAGTTAGGCGCGGCGGCTCAATTAATTAGTCATTTATTAATCAATATTAATTAATTATTTGTCCCAAAAAGCGACTCAACAAAATAAACATAGGTACTACTAAAAGATCAAATGACACAAAGCGTGGCGGCTCAATTAATTAATCATTTATTAATTAATAATTGTTAAATAATTAATTAATTGTTAAATAATTATTAGTCCAAAAAATCGAATCAACGAAATAAACATGGACACTACTAAAAGATCAAATGACATGAAGCATGGTGGCTCAATTAATGAATCACTTATTAATTAATATCACTTAATTATTAGTCCCAAAAAACGATTCAACAAAATAAACATGGACGTACAAAAAGATCAAATGACATAAGGTGCGGTGACTCAATCAATTAATAACTTTTTAATTAATATCAATAAATTAATAATTGATTATTAGTTAGGTGCGGCGGCTCAATTAATTAGTCATTTATTAATCAATATTAATTAATTATTTGTCCCAAAAGGCGACTCAACAAAATAAACATAGGTACTAGTAAAAGATCAAATGACACAAAGCGTGGCGGCTCAACTAATTAATCATTTATTAATTAATAATTGTTAAATAATTAATTAATTGTTAAATAATTATTAGTCCCAAAATCGAATCAACGAAATAAACATGGACACTACTGGAAGATCAAATGAGATGAAGCATGGTGGCTCAATTAATGAATCACTTATTAATTAATATCAATTAATTATTAGTCCCAAAAAACGAATCAACAAAATAAACATGGACGTACTAAAAGATCAAATGACATAAAGTGCGGTGGCTTAATTAATTAATCCTTACACATAATCACATAGCCTTGATTTACATAACGACATAAAAATACAGACAGCAAAGAAGAATAAGAGAAAAAAATAAACTATGATCAAACAGTTCATGGTAACGAACTGTACTAAGGAGCGACCCGGCTCAATAGTAACCGAAACTCTAAAAAACGGAAATTTTAAAACAATAGTTACATTAAAAGAATCGCATTTTAATGCTGATTTTAAATATATAAGTTTCGTCAAGTTTAAAGTTACTCATCAAAATTTACGAGCCTGAGAAAATTTGCCTTATTTCAGAAAACAGGGGGAAACACCCTTAAAAGTCATGTAATCTTAACGAAAATCACACCATTAGATAAGTGTATGAGAGGACACTACAGTAGTAGTTTCAAGCTCGTATCTACAAAAATGTGGAATTTTGTATTTTTTGCAACAAGACAGATCACGGATGCATGTTTATTTGTTTTTTTTTGTTTTTTCGTTTTTGTTTCTCAAGGGGTGATCGTATCGACCCAGTGGTCCTAGAGTGTCACGAAAGGTCTCATTCGAACGGGAATTGAAAGTTCTAGTGCCCTTTTTAAGTGACCAAAAATATGAGGGCACCTAGGCCCCCTCCCACGCTGATTTTTTCCCAAAGTCACCGGACCAAAATTCTGAGATAGCCATTTTATTCAGCATAGCCGAAAAACCTAATAACTATGTCTTTGGGCACGACTTACTCCCCCACAGCCCCCATAGGAGGGACTGCAAGTTACAAACTTTGAACAGTGTTTACACATAGTAATGGTTATTGGGAAGTGTACAAACGCTTTCAGGCGGATTTTTTGGTTGGGAGAGGGGTTAAGGGGAGGGGTTTATGCGGGGGGAGCTTTCCATGGAGGAATTTGTGCTGGGGGAAGAAAATATCCATGAAGGGTGCGCAAGATGAATATGAAAAATGAATATGAAAAAGTTCATGTCAACTGAAAGTAAGGAGCAGCATTTAGGCTTAAAACGAACAGAAATTATTACGCATATGAGGGGCTCACCTCCTTCTAATACCTTGCTCTTTACGCTAAAGTAATTTTATTAATTTCAGCTATTTATTCTACGACCTTTGTTATTCAGGGGTCATTCTTAAGGAATTGGGGCAAAATTTAAGCTTTAGTCTAAAGAGCAAGGTATTGACGAGGGGGTGAACCCCCTCATATACGTAATAAAAACATACGAACATAGAAGTTCGTTACGTGAGCTAATTCGTATGTTACGTATATTTTTACTGATAAAAACGCTCGTAAAAAATTAAAAGTTGCCTTTTTAAATAACCAAGTTACTGGAGGGTAACTAGGCCTACTCCCGCGCTCCTTTTTTTCTCAAAATCGTCCGATCAAAATTATGAGAAAGCCATTTAGCCAAAAAAAAAATTAATGTGTAAATTTCATTTTAATTATTCATGTGCGGGGGAGAGGGCATGTGACCCATATACTTTTCCCCCTTCTACCCGAAATTTTGAAAATAATTTCATTGAAAGTGCTACTTTTAGGTATTTTCATAGAAAAACGGAAAAAAGCTAATATACCCACCCCCTAGCTTTTGAAACCTCCCCATCCTAATTTTTCGTGGACTGACACCGCTTTCAGGAAGGCTACTTTAGAAGGTTACATTCAAGTGATGAAACACGCGAGTTGACTTCACTATATATTTCTTCTCATATACACGAACGAAGAATAGCCATTAAACGGTTATAATACTAATTATAACAGATTTTATATTGTTGAAATGAATTGGTAAGATAGTATTTGCTTTAATATGTAAGCAAATGTTTTATCCATACACATTATAAAAAAATGTTAAAAACAACAACATTGAGAGGATTTGAACCCACTTGCACTCCGGTAACTAAACGAAGTTCTAGCCTGTTGACTAAGACAGTCCCCAGGAAATGGTTCCCGTGGAAATTTTAATCATTTTTCTTTATGGTGTCAAGGTAACTAAAATCTTGGATTGCTACAAACCACATAAGGAAGCTCTCAACAATTACAATTTGAAAACCATTTAGTGTCATAGATGGTAGGAATAACTATTTAATGGGACCTGGTTCGTCATATAAAAAGCAGGCTATGTTGTCTGAGGCAGAACTTTTTATTTAATCTGAAGATTTATTTAACAAATTACTACATCAATTTCAATTTTCTAGACTGTCCATGTTATTATTTATGGTCCATACAGATCAGCCATGGGGTGGCGGTGAGTAGTGACGCCTGTCTGCTTTTGAGCACACACATACCCACTATTCCTTTCTTCCTTTAATGATTTAAGTTGAACGCCGATTCCATCAGGGCAAGACGCAGGCGCATGTTAAGTCATAGGTATTTAGGACACATATATCCATGGATTTCGAAACATCCAAATCTCTGGTTTCCACGACACATATATTCCCACGACAGCCCTAGTTATAAACGCACCCGTATCCATAATTTTGATGAGAGCCGAAACATCCAAATCTCTGGTTTCCACGACACATATATTCCCACGACAGCCCTAGTTATAAACGCACCCGTATCCATAATTTTGATGAGAGCCAACAGGTGCATGTTACGTGACTGGAGTTGAGGGACAAGCAGTCTTACATGACTTAGTAGTTACATAAGTTACGAGGCACACACGTGGGTGTTACGCAATGACAGTGCACACATGGGATGTGACGCAATCTTACGCGTGGATGTTACGTAATGATGTGAGGCATACTTGGGTGTTACGTGATAACAGCACACACATGGGATGTTACGTAATGGTGGTACACACATCTGTGTTACTTAATAATTTTCTTTGGAATTTCTTATTCTTTCAAGGTGGTTTTTTTCAGGGAACCTTTATATTCTAATGATTTTTGTCATCATTTGGATTCGAAAGGCCCATTTTCATCCGATGGAACTGTGCCATAGACAGCTGGATCGACGATCTGCTTGTAAAATCATGATTCAGGAAGTAGATTCTACGAAATGACTGATTCTACACGAGGAAAATTCCCGTGTCCTGCTTACTAGAATGATAAAGCTATTGATCATTCATTTGCTATTACTGCAATAATCAAGATGCCGAGGGGAAAATTCGATTAATAGAGTTTGGTTATGCTTGAAGTGCACCTGCCTGCTAAGTAATTCTTTAGAAGGTGATTATAAACCCAGACAAAGTGATTCTTCAATTCTTAGTGATATGATCCTAGCATTTCAGAGTGTCCTTCTTAGAGAATTTCTAGGGATTTTTTCTTAAAAAGTAATGTTAACTTGTTCAAAACATAGGTATACCCATTCTTAGCGAATGTCTAGAGATTGTTTCTCATAGAATGATTTAAGATTGCTCAAAATACAGCAAAATACGGGCAAAAGATATTTGACTTAATTCTATATTTTGTTAATTTTGTCTTGGTAATATTTTCTCTCAATTCCTAGCATGTGACACTCAATGGCTGAATCACCCTCTAGGAAGCAATTTCCAACGCCACCCTAACATTTGATTCTACCGGGGGCCTAGAAACCAAATCCAATAGGTACCTAGAGATCGATTCCAGTGAGACCCTTAACATCCAATTCCACTTGGGCCTAGCAAACAATTCCAGTGGGAGTTGGTAAACTGCAGCAAAAGCAAATATCTAGAAAGATTTGATTCTCTTTTTGATGCAACTGAAAAAGGTGATAGAAACGGGTGATGATTTTATCAAGATTTGAATATACCAGCACGGTAAAAAGTGCTTGATCGATTTTGACTAGTCATGACGGTGTAAGGGTGCTGAAGGACCAAGAGACGTTCTATGATGACCAGAATTTGGGGATGATGATCAGACAATTGATTATCAAACATGTCCTTCATAAACAATGCCGTACGGTGGCGCATCGGTCTCTAAGGGTGCAGGTTGTCTTACAAAATAACGATTGACATGGACGTTTGTTTTAGCCGGAAAAACTATCCCACAGCAAAGCGGTGTTTCCGGTCACATCGTGGTGTGAAACAACAATACTAGCCGAAAAACGACCAAAAAGCTATTGTTTGAAAATTCTAAGGTGGTCAATTGATTTAAAATTACGAAAATCTATACGCATATTGAGCCTCCTGTTTCAGAGGTAGTAATGCTGCACGATAGCGCATTGGTTCCTAACGCTTCATATGAGTAGATGATTTGGTTGAAGCTTGACAAATTGTGAACAGGTTTTTATAATAGAGCTTCGGCTATTATGGAGAACGATTGATCATTTTTTGTATATATTGGGGGAGGAGAGTGACTTTATCGTCAAAAAGTGCGTTTCTTATTTTTGGTGGGTCTTCATATGAACACAGCCAAATTTCCAACTGTCAACAAGTAAACTACTTAAGTGTATATTGACTTAATGATATATTAACTACTTAAGGGTATATTGAGCGATCTCTTGATTGTTTGGATTAAACTGCGATTTTACGTAGGTTATAGGTCCTTGCAAACTTCTAACTAGGTTCATGTCGCCGTATCGAGTGACTTGCAAGCCAATACAGTAAAATTCATGCCTGATTATCAACTGTTTGATCATCATCCCATAGCTTGCTCAATCACTTTGCCATCTTTTGGTCATCAAAGTACATATCTTGGTCCTTCAGCACCTCTAGACCGTCATAACTAGTCGAAAATCAATCAAACGCTCTTTACCTCGTCGGCAGATTCAATTATGGATAAAATAAGCACGCCTTTCTATCACCTTTTCTAGTTGCCTAAAAGGAGAATGAAATCATTCTAGATAAGCGCTAATGATAAGATTCACCGTCCTCCGGTGGAATTTGTGGCTAGAGCCCCGGTGAAATTGAACGTTATGGCTCCTTCTGGAATTGCTCACTAGTGCCCCATCAGAATTAATTTCGAGGCTCCCGGAGGAATTGGATAATAGAGGCCCCAATGGTATCGCTTGCTAGGGGATGGGTCAGCCATTGAGTGTTACAGACTAGGAGTTGAGAGAAAATAATACCAAGAAAAATGAACAAAATTTGGAATTAAGTCAAATATCTTGTGCCTCCATTTTCCTTTATTTTGAGCAAAATTAGATCATTCTCTAAGATAATAGCTATGAACATTCTCTAAGAGGGAGTATTCTCCTTTATATTTAACAAATTTTTATTATTCTCTAGGAAAACATCTTCTGAAATTGTCTAAGAAGGACCCTCAAAAATGCTAAGATCATATATCAAAGAATTGAGGAATTGTACTGTCTGGGTTTATTATGCTCTTCTAAAGCATTACTTAATAGACAGGTGCACTTCAAATATAACCAAACTGTGGTAACACTAAGGAAACTAGGTGTTCACAGAATAGGAAACACGCAATCAATAGCTTAATTACTCTAGTAAGCGAGACATGGGAATGATCTATATCTTGAAAAGGTTATGCATCCCACCTGTGCGCTGTCATTACGTAATATACCACGTGTGCACTGTCGTTACCTAACAGCCACATGTGTTCCTCGTCATTACGCAACACCTACGTGTAAGACTGCGTCACACCCCATGTATGCACTGTCATTACGTAACACCCCGCGTTTGCGCTGCTGTTACATAACTTCTCAGGTTCACACCACCATTACGTAACACCCACATGTGCACCTTCAAAACGTAACACCCACATATATGTCCCGTAACTTAGCACCCGCAGCAACACTTAGCACCCACATGTGTTCCATTCACAGTCACAACCGGGACTTCTAGACCCTGATGTCTAGCATTTCCCACGAGATTGCGTCACTCCCAATAAATCTGCTGAGTGGCGTAAGATTGCGTGACTCTCAACTCCAAATACATAACATGCACCTCTTGGCTGTTCTCGGAATGACGAGATACGGATGCGTTTAAAAAAAAGGGCTGTCTTTGGAATGACGAAAAATGTGTGTATCGAGATCCAGAGACTGGGATGTTGTAGAATCTATGGATGTGTGTGTCACAAAAATTATGACGTAACTTGCTCATGCGTCTTGCCCTGAGGGAAACGCCGTTCAACTTAAATCACTAAATGAAGAAAGGAGTAGTGGGTATATGTGGGCTCAAAAGCAGAGAGGCATCGCTGCTGGGGTTGTGTTAAACATAAAAATTATATATATATATATATATATATATATATATATATTATATTTTGAAAAATTCGTATATAATATATAAGTTAATATAGTACACTGTGAATGTCAGCATGTATTTAGTAAGAATCTGAGTATTCGTTTTGTATGTTTATTAATCTATGTTTAGTAATATATGTGCGTAAATATTAGGATATATTTGATAAATATATTTAGCAAATATATTCATATGTGTACATAATGATTTATTTTAATTCTCTAAAAAAAAAAAAATTAGCAAGGTCAGTGTTTAGTATAGAACTACTATCCTCAATCCTACAGATGTAGGGAATGTTATGAGTCATTTCATCTGAAATAGTTTTTTAGATATATGCTCCATAGACTGTAAAGCAATAATTTCATTTGTTTTAAGTTTCTACTTTATTTTCCATCTCAAAAATTTGGTTTTATTTTAAATTTGTATTAAAAAACGACAGTTTTGGCTCAAATGTATCTAAAATGGTGCAATACGGATAATTTTCCATAGCCAATATATCTAACAGATTAAAAAGAATTTTTCTGCCAAATTTATAGCCATAATATGTTCAAATTTACATTCGCCATCACTACATGGAGAGTCGTCCTTTGAACTTATTTTCAATTCTCAGAGTGATCGTCCATCAGAGCCTTTGGAGCGAATTAAGAGACTAATAGTGCCAAGATTCTGTCTATCAGACACAACTATACAAATAGAGGGAGCTTTTAGTAAAATTTTAGTTGGAACATTCAAAAGACCTGGGATGAAAAAAGAAATTCGAGTTATTGCGAAAACTGTAACAGGTAAGATTGCCTGATTTTATATTCTAGGTCAAACAGTAAGATTTGTATTAGGACTATTGACTCTTCTTCTCTTATGTAGCGAGGATCGATTGCAGAAGAAAATTGGTTGCGCCGTTGGTAAAAAATGTTGCGCGTTCCAAGCGTCTGGAGGATGCATCCCAAAAATTGCTATCTTTGATTTTTTTTTTTTTTAGATTTAAATTCAAGCGCATGCTTAACAGCTCAGTAAAGCTTTAACCAGTAATCTTTATCACTTTTAATTTTGAACCATTTTAATCATTGAATTAAAGACCAGCAAATAATTTATCTTATAATCAAAATCAAGACTATTTTGAATGTTTTCTCTTTTTTAGCTTTAATAAATCTAAAATTATTAAGACTTTCAGGAATGGATATGAGTATATACAGAAATTTACTTCATAGTCAAATTGTAGTCAACTTCAATCCACATTCATTTGTTATTTGTTTCTTCCAGTAACCTTGATTATGCTGGTAATTTTTTTTCTTGTTTTTCAATATCATGAGAAATAAAAACCCAGCTTGAAAAGAGAATTGTTTTCAGTAAAGCGCAAATTGTGTTCTTGTCTTTATAAGGCACCGGGGGCGTCAGCACCACCACTCTTAGTTTCTGCTCGTTTTTGCGTTTGAATGGGTATTTAATGTAACCTCTTTTCGTCTTGTGTTTCATTTAGATGTTGGTAGTGATTTATGGTAGCTTTACGGCATTTTAAGCAGTTTCATAATGCCTTGGGGACAAAAGTGTTAATTAACAATTGCTTAAAACAAACAATCTGAACCATCAAATTCAACAAAATAAATAGAACGACCTGTGAAAGGTAAATTCAAAATGGGTAAAAATGAACAACCTGGACCAAAAAAATGACAAGACCAATTCGAGCAGCTAAGGCAAAAGGGATTGAAAAAACGTTTGAAGCAATGCTAAACGAAAATGAAGAACAAATAAATATGTGGTTAAACTACTGACGACAACGAGAACTGCAACGAGTCAAAATCGATTTTTAAGATCAAAAAAATATGTGTTTAAAATATAAATGAAGAATAAAAAATAAAATGCGATTAGAATATTTGTGACAACGAAAAGTACAATTATTCAAAAACGAAAGTTAAGAACAAAGATATATGCGGTTAGAATATAAGTGGCAGCGCGAACTATGAGTCAAAAACAAAGGTGAAGAGCTTAGAAATATGCGGTTAAAATATAAATAACAGCGAGTATCACATCGAGTCAAAAACGGAACTAAAGAACAAAGAAATACACGGTTATAAGATACGCAACAACAACAATCACAACGAATAAGAAACAAAGAGGGTCATGAGTTAAAACTAAAGAATAATATGATGATTATGTTAATGCTGAATTAGATTATCAAATAGAGAATCCCGGTTTTAATATACTTTGAAAAACATATTTTGTGGAAAAAGATTCTATTTTTTTAAAGAGCCGGCAGCTTTTCGATAAGGGCGGAGCTTGAAATTTTCTACAAATTTTGTAAATTCTTTTCTAAGGTATATACTCGAAAATATCTTCAAGCCTAACAGAGAATATGACAGAAATTAGCGTAAAATACTCGTCTGGAATCAGCGTAAAAATTGAAATTCTTTCCAGTATATAATTGATTCTCATTGGCTATTGTAACAGACATGACCGTGAAGAAGAAACACAAAATGAAAAAAAAAATCAAAAATTGAATATTAAAAGACTGAGAATTACCTAAAAAATGAAACTATGAAAATTACGTGAAAAACGAGAGTTTCTATAAGAAAAAGCAAGTCAATTCACTTTCATTCATTTCTCATCGAAACATTTTTTTTTTTTACTATCCACTATTTCCTCCACAAACCACCTGTCAACCTGATTTCTGTTTCCTTATTCCCTTTCTTTTTTCATTTCTTTTCTTATTTCTTTTTCCAGTCTACCTTATTTCTCTTAAGTTTAGTTTAAGACAAAGCATGAAGGAAGCAGAAGGTTCTTAATTTGAAGCTGTTTGAGCTCTATTTATTTGAAATTAGCAAGATTTTTGGAAACCACCTTGGAGAGTGCTGAGCAAGCTTAAGTTAGCTTGTAAGAGAGACAGACTGTCTTAAAATTTCCAAAATTGAAATTAATAGACACGATCGGGCATGACAAAAAAACGTCAAAGAAACGTCAGAACACTGAATTGAATCAAGACAAAATCTTCAAACTTTTACCTGCCCTTCCGCAATAACTTTAAGTGAGGGCCTAGAATTGAACTAGGATAAGCCTTTGATACGCCAAAACGATCCAGGTTCCTGGCAAATATTTTTCGGATTTTCATAACCTAAAGGAAGTCAAATATTCAAGAAAAATCAAAATTTTCCTTTAAGGTGAAAATATATGTTTTAAAATCGGAAAAGTGCCAATATTTATAAAATGTTTACAATATTCAATATGTTATAAAATAAAAAGTGCCAATATACTCCAAAAACTGAGAAAATCATAGTCAAAGTTATGTTTTGCGTTCAATGCTCAGGTCTGTTGGGAAAGTCTTTTGAAAACTCAAGAAAAGGTCGTTTCAGAAACTTTTTTTTAAAACGGATCGTAGAGTCATTGGCACCGCTTTCTTTTTAATTACTGTTCAAGGGGGGTGCTCCCTCCCTTTTTTGAAAATCATGAAGATTTTCTAAGGCTCTTAGTCTTTTAAGGATAACATTAAATATAATCAATCTTTTATATTTGGGATCAGAATATTAAGCCGATTCTTTTGATACATTTATTGATATCGAAATTCCGTTATTTAGTGTTTCTGTTACTATTGATTGTGGCACTCCTTATTTACAGTTCGTTACCGCGAACTGTTTAATACAGTAGGATTTATTTCTCAAACCTTTACGCTACGACACAAGTATCTTAAAGTACATATGGGAGGCATAAGGGATAAATATTCGGTGATGCGCCCCTCACATCCCTCCGAGCATCAAAATTATGAAGTCAAAAGAATTAAGCTTTTTTTTTATTATTACTTGAGAGAATCAATGGTTTTATTTTCTGTACAGGGATATATCAGATCGTCTACGGTATTTATATGTTTTTAAAGGCATTGGGATTAACAACCCCGACTTTAGATACCTTTGGGCCCTAAAATTACCAAGCTGCTACCACGAGTCTTGAGCCATAGGAGTACTGACCCGGGTACCATGGTCTTTATTTTAATGACAATTAATTTTTAACAGCTATGTACAGATACAGATACATTTTTTTTCTACAGCAGAAAAAAACTCAATAACACAATCAGAGATTCTGCAAAGGCTCAATGGCCTATAAAGTAGGAAAATTACGAAATAAAACTTGCATACATTAAACTAATCTAGTCCTAATATAAACTTATGTTCTAATATAAGGCCTTATTTTATTGCAGAGCATGCTTCCTCAGTCCAAAAAACACTACTATTAACGGAGGGAACGTATTTAAGTTGTCTACGGCATAGACACATTCTTCCCCCTGTAGCTGTATGTCTTGAAACTGCAAGGCAGCCTGTCGTTATATATTCTTACCCCGAGAGAGGGAACCTCAAAAGGTACTTACGTTTACTTCATTCATTCCATGTATTTAGTATTTTTTTGGTTTACCTTACTGCCCATTAATTCTGATTATAGCCCTTTATTGCCCATTATGGGGTTGGCTGTATATTTGTTACCAGAGCAGTTTGAGTTCTATTAGTCCAACGGGTTTAGTCTTTCAATGAGGGAGTGTCAGAGAACCACTGCAATGGTGTATGTGATAATAGCGCACAATCAAGTTTTCAAAATTAGAGGTTTGTGTTTTATTCGAAAATGTTTTTCATGCCTATTTCTCGTTTACAGAAATATTTTAAAATAAAATCTTTACTTACTTGACAATAAACCCGAAATAAACATTTAGAAATTTATATATTGTAAACAAGCAATCAACAATATTTGAAAAGAATACCTTTAATGATATCTGTTTGTTACCCAATCTAAGACTATTTGACACGTAATTAGTGAAGTTTTGACCTTTTGAAGGGCGTTTGCCCCTGCAGCCACCCACCTCCGCACAAACAAATAACTCTTCTTGGGTACAAGAAAATATTAAAACTTAAAACGAACATAAATTATCTTGGGCCTGATGAACAGAGGGTATTTTCAACCCTCCCACCTGCACACCAGTTATAGCATTGTAGAGGTTGTTTGCGATTTTGCTGAAGGAACACCTTTCAATATTTTTGTTGACAATAGGAAAATACTTTGGTAGTTCTAATATCGACAAAACATTTATAATTAGCCGCTTGAGCATTTTTATCTATCCTAATTATTTTTCATTCGAATTTAAGAAGTTACTTTAACAATTCAAATGAAATTCTAAGGGAAAGAATGTCCCCCTCCCCATGTTCATGGTAATTGTTTCTCGTTTTGAATATCATTATAGCTCTTTACTTGAAGATTAAATATAAAAAAAAACTAATTTTTTTAGCTGAAAGTAAGGAGCGACATTAAAACTTAAAACGAACAGAAATTACTCCGTATATGAAATGGGTTGTCCCCTCCGCAATCCCTCGCTCTTTACGCTAAAGCTTTTAATTGTTTTAAAAAGTAGAATTGTGGCAAAGAGTCAAACTTTAGCGTAAAGAGCGAGGGATTGCGGAGGGGACAACCCATTTCATATACGGAGTAATTTCTGTTCGTTTTAAGTTGTAATGTCGCTCCTTACTTTCAGCTAAAAAAAAAATTTTTTTTTATTTAATTTCTGAACGTTTTTGAATTAATGCATATTTGGTTTTGGCTCTCCGCACATAAATTATTAAAATGAAATTTGTATATTAATTCTTTTTTTTGGCTAAATGGCTTTCTCTTAGTTTTGATCAGACGATTTTGAGAAATAAGGAGTGGAGAAGGACGCCTTGTTGCCCTCCAGTTTTTCGGTTACTTAAAAAGGCAACTAGAACTTTTAATTTTTAACGAACATTTTTATTAGTAAAAAATATACGTAACTTAAGAATTAACTTACGTAACAAACTTTCATAACCTTATATTTGTATTATGTATACGAGGGGGTTTGTACCCTCGTTAATACCTCGCTCTTTACACTAAATCGTAAGTTTTGTCCCAATTCTTTAAGAATGACCCCTGAATCAGAAAGGCCGTAGAATAAATAGTTGAAATTACTAAAAATACTTTAGCATAAAGAGCAAGGTATTTATCTCCTCCTAAATACCTCGCTCTTTTTGCTAAAGTATTTTTAGAACCCCTCATATGCGTAATAATCTCTGTTCGTTTTAAGTTTCAATGCTACTTCTTCCTTTCATTTGAAAAAAACGTTTTCATTTTTATTTTTCATTGTTTTCTTATAGTAATGCTAGAGAATCCTGCGCCCTTTTCATTGAATTTTTCTTCCCCATGACAGATTATTCCAAGGAAAGATCTTCCAACATAGCCCCCTCTCCTCAGCCCCACCCCCAAACAAAATAAAATCCCCCTGAAAACGTCTGTACACTTTCCAATAACCATTACTATATGTAAACACTGGTCAAAGCTTGTCACTTGCAGCCCCTCCCCCAGGGATTGTGGGGGAGTAAGTCATTCCCAAAGATATAGTTATTATGGATTTCGACTATGCTGAACAAAATCGCTATCTCAAAATTTTGATCCGTTGACTTTGGGAAAAAATGAGCGTGGGAGGGAGCCTAGATGCCCTCCAATTTTTTTGGTCACTTAAAAAGGGCACTAGAACTTTTCATTTCCGTTATAATGAGCCCTCTTGCGACATTCTAGGACCACTTGGTCGATACGATGACCCCTGGGAAAAAAACAAAAAAAAAACAAACAAATAAACACGCACCCGTGATTTGTCTTCTGGCAAAAAATACAAAATTCCACATTTTTGTAGATAGGAGCTTGAAACTTCTACAGTGGGTTCTCTGATACGCTGAATCTGATGGTGTCATTTTCGTTAAGATCCTATGACTTTTAGGGGGTGTTTCCCCCTATTTTCCTAAATAAGGCAAATTTTCTCAGGCTCGTAACTTTTGATGGGTAAGACTAAAATTGATGAAACTTATATATTTAAAATCAGCATTAAAATGCAATTCTTTTGATGTAGCTATTGATATCGAAATTCAATTGTTTAGAGTTTTGGTTACTATTGAGCCGGGTCGCTCCTTACTACAGTTCGTTACCACGAACTGTTTGAAAAAACAATGTTTTTTAAATATTGTTTAAAAAACTTATTGGAGGGGGAAACTCCTCCCTCTAATAATTTGGAGGGGAAAAATATTATATAGTCCATGCCTGTTGACTCTCTGAATGTAGATCCCTCTTGTCCCCAATAAAAATGTTAGTGTTTATAATTGTTAAACATGGCATAGCTTTAGCAGGTATTGTTTAGTTTCCTGATGTTTTTTAAGCATAATTTTTATTATGTAAAATTTTTATTTAGTCCTTTAATGTTAGAAAATACAATAAAACTGGTTTCCAGTAAAACTGCACATACAATGAATTCACATTAAACTAGAGACTTATTACACTGTAGACTGTGCAGTCAACGAATAGTCTATTCTAAAGTGTAGATATGTTTTAACCTCAAATTTGGGAAGAAAAAGAAAGAAAAAAAAGGAGCTGGGTGTGGACTCCAAATAAAGACTTGTAAACAATACGTCCGTAGCTACCCTGGCTTTTGGTCTCATTCTATACCTCTTGTCAAAGAATCTTTACTTAATGCATCTAAGTCAGCATCTGCCTGTAGGTCTATAGATCGGTGCATCTGTGGTGTTGGTTCTTCCAAAGGACCTCAATAAATACAGCATAGATGACAGGAAAACACAAGTTCCATTCTGCGATGACTTTATATCTTTAATTTTTCTCCTATTTTGCAGGTTCCTAAAATCCTGCTTAAAGAAGTTACCCGAAAATTGTGAGGGTATGGATCTCATCAAATTAGATAATAGTGTAGAAGATGACCGACCGCCCTTACATACAAGGGATATTGTAGATATGGCTATACATGTAACTCTGGGCATGTTATACTTGCATAGACATGGTATCATACACAAAGATCTCGCAACAAGAAATTGTGTGTAAGTATATCATATCCTTACCAATCCTTAAATGCTAGGGATATTGTAGATAAGGCTATACATGTAACTTTGGGCATGTTATACTTGCATAGACAGGATATCATACACAAGCATCTCCCAACCATAAATTGTGTGTAAGTTAGTCATATCTTTACCAATCCTTGCAAAAAACATATATACAATCATATATACAATCCTTGCTATTTGAATGGAACCCTGACATGGAAATAACGGACAAAACTTAGATGCATCTTTCCAACAAAGATGGAAGTATTTATCGTTTTATTTTTGATTACAATAGTTACGTTTACGTTTCGTTACGATCGTTTTCATTTCTGAGGGGAAGAAAACTATCTTTTGGGAATATTATTTAAGAGCCATTTTGCTTAAGGAACTATATTCTGGTTTTCATTTTATATTTTCTTATTTACTTATATTATCTTTATGTAAAACATTGTAGGCCCAACTCAAACAATATTATAATAAGCTCTGCGAAAAACTTGTTTCGATCCCAGTTTCTAGGGAATGTCGATCATAGTGGCTAGGCCACTTTTTACAGATTAAGGGTCGAAGATTCCTATGGATTGGGCCCCTTGGCCATTGATTTGGGGCCAAACAAACAGCAGATTGCCCCAAAATGGGGTAGTGAAACCAACTGAAAGTTTATGGATTTAAATGATATTGAAATTTAATAAGATGGCTGAAAACTAAAGGTTTGAATAGATTTAGATGGGTGAGGGGCGTGTTCAGCTATATTGACCCCATGGGGACTGGTGCTGCAAATAGTTGTTACTATTAGCAGTGGTATATGTTCTTTGTTTTGGCTTTTATTTTTTCCACTGTTTAGCATTTACCTTTAGTCTAATTTTTCCATAGCACCGATACAGATTTTACTTTTTGTTTCATGTTTTCATTTTATTGTCTGAATTAAATAAAATTTTATGAAATATCTAATCAAAATATATACATTTTCTTTATTTATTTAGTTCCATTCCAATCTTATTCAGTTGTATTGAGATTTTGAATTCTCCCGAATAGAAATGTGAAAAAAAATGTAAAATAAGAAGTTCTTGGTTTGTAATTTCAAAAAAATTACTTTTTCTTTAGTTCCTGCTTATTTTTCTTCCTTAGTCCAAGTCTATTTCAGCACTGCTGAGCCTCATTAAACTATCTTTTTGAATATCCACTTACTAAATTGTTAAATGCTTACTTTAATTAAATACTTCTTCTAATGAAACTTCACTTAACATTGAAGGCGTAATTTGAAAGGTAATTTGAATCTTTTTATCATATTTTTTGTATTCTTTTTTCTATTCTATTTGTCTTTTCCAGGACGGCATTCAAAACTTGAAATTCTCAGTAATAATTTAAAAAGATGTCCTAATCTATTATGATGCATTTTTAAATGTTTCTTAAAGTTCTTAGAAATACTGTCGTTTTTGCCTCGCAAAAGACTAAGATAGACACGACTTAATGAAGATTAATGGCACCCTCTAAATTAGAGAGCAATAAATAGTTTTTGTAATTTGTGTTAGTGTCTCATCTCATTTAACTTTTTCATTCAACGTTTTTCTATATTTATTTCTTTGGCCTCTAGTACCGTTATTATGAGTAGGAAAAAATAAATACACTTATTAATAGTTGGATATACGTGATAATCTTTCAATCTAGTGAGAGAATGGGCTGACAGTCAATATTCTAAGAAAAGGAATCTGTATAATATATGTAATTGAATTATTTTACATAAGAATTTTACTGAAGAAATGAGTGAATAACCCAAAGTAATTTAGCACTTAATCCTGGAAATGAAATTCAAAATAAAAGAAAGACATTTTCTAAAAAATAGACTTATATTTATACTGTAAACATACCCTTCTTTTTTTTCTTTACATATGCCTAATCTAAGCAAGTTTACCTAGATGTTGAATTTCCACTTATTCGAATTGAACCATAAATTAAATCATTGAATTCAAACTATTTTGTAGGAACTGTAAAACAGTAACAAAAATAACTTAATGAATAAAGATGCTATTTATATTGGAAGGTAAATAAAACATAAATGTAGCACTGAGAATCAACAAGGTCTGATTTTCAAAAAAATTGCAAAAACAATATTAAAGCTGGAGGCGCCGCTTCATTAAACATTGTAATTAAATCATTTCATCTTTTATCCCCCACTGTTAATTATGAACATCAATTTATTCAGTCTCAGTGTATCAATTTATTAATGTCAATATTTCCATATTGTTATGTGTTATTTTTATATTAGTGTTTTATTTAATTTGCATTTAGTTTTATATATATTACATCAATTTAATACAATATGTTATATGTTATATATTATTTATATTTCGTATCATCATTTTCATCAGTTTATTCAACAAATGCATGGACCAAAAAGAACTACAAGCACAACGAAAGTGGAGGACTGCAAGGAGTTTACTGCAAAATGTTGCCTTGGGTTTTGTGTCTTTGCTTCAATATAAGAAAAAATGATAAATCCATTAATACAAATAAAATTAACAAGGTGGGTGGCAAGGGTATAGTAAAAGCCGTTTTTAACCTAACGTTGTCTTAATCTATCATTTTAAAAATAGTAATTAAGATCAAACGCTATTGTTGTAACTGTAAGTGTTGATGACATTCTTAATAATCCGTAATAGAACCATTTTGGATGAATCAAATACAACAAGTTTAACTCATCCACCTAAGTTTTTAAATCGTTCAACCGAATATTGGATGCTACAGCAATGACAGTGGTCAAATATGGCTCTTAAGCATGGGCGCTCCGAAAAGCGGATGAAAATTTACTAGAATTTTTTCCGGAGAAATTGCATACGGACTGTTCTAGGTACCCGGCTGACCGACCGTATTTCGTACCGTAGGTTGTACGAAAGATTTGGTTCAATCCTGCTATCTAGGGCTATAATGAAAGAAAGGTTGAGATGGCTAGGCCACGTTCTGTGGATGAAGGATGACAGATTGCCGAAGATTGTCCTTTTTGGCCAACCGGCTGGGGTTACACAGAAAGCAGGTTGTCCTCGTCTGGGGTGGAAGGATGTCATAAATAAAGATTTGAAGGAAATGGGGACTTCCTGGGAGGGTGTAAAGAAGGAGGCCTTGAATAGATTAGGTTGGAGGAGAAGCATGCGTAGCTCTGCTGGCCTCAGGCGGCTTGGTGCTGCAGTGAGTTATTAGTATAGTGGTAGTAAATACAACAAGTTTAACTCATCCACCTAAGTTTTTAAATCGTTCAACCTCGGCCACCGCATAATTTCCTATTTCCCCTAAATAATAGGAGCTTAGGGTAAATTATGAAGCTGCTACATAACTACAGTTGCAAGATATCTCTTTCAACAATCAAATAATGCACCTTCCCAGCTAAGAAAGCGAACCTATTAAAATGATTTTTCTTTTTACAAATTTTATTTTACAATGACAAGTTTAAGGTGCTCTGTCCACGAATTATGTTTAGTGGCATTTTTTTTTTTATTAACCTTATAAATATTAAGAAGATGGAAGTGGTGGAGCATACTTTAGACAGCAGAAATATATCAAACTGATTGGAACTTGTACATGACTATGTTTCAGGAAAATAGGGATGAAAATACATTCAGTGGGGAAATTTAGGTTTCGGAGTATTCCAAGGAATTTAGAAGGAACAGCCTTTCTAAATGTACCGAACCAGTCAAATGACTCACCCATCAAGAGAGATATAAGTGCGTTATAAGACCAAACTGGCTATATATGATGTTTGACATACAAAAAACTAGAAAGTATAATTAAAAATTAACCAAGAAATCGAGGATGATTTTCAGCTAGTGGACCATTGCCCAGCCGCCCTCAGTGCTCCAAAAAAAGAAAAAGGAAAAGAAAAAGAAAAAGAACTTTTGAAGTGAAGGATAAACTTCATCTATTTCATTCAGCGATTAACGTAACTTGAGTATTGATTTGATTTTTATGAATACGGTCAGATGATCTTGGTTCGAAATGAGAAAGAACATTTTTTTTTGTTTCTTTAAGGATTAATTTATTGTAAATTTGGCTTATAAAAATATCTCCATGATGGAGATACTGGAGATACATTCTCTATTTAAAACTAAAAAAATACATAATTAGAGACCTTGCTTTAAACAGAAATACTGGACATATCCCTATAAACCCAATTTATAATAAATTAATAGTAAAAGAAGCAAATAATATTCTTTCTCATTTTAAACCAAAATCATTTGACTGCTCTAGTAAAAATCAGGCAAAGCTAAGTTAGACTCTAAGTAAAGAATTCTTTTTAATCAAATTTGTGACAGGTCTTTCATTTATTGATGCTTTTTTTCTTCTTTTTTCTTTTTTTTTGATTCAGGGGTTTTCTGCTCTGTAACAGTTCACTTCATAAGCTTAGTTTTTTTGGAGCGTTAAGAACGGCTTGGTTGAGGCCCTTTCCTAAATATCTGCATTTGTGTTACTTATATTTTACTATATTTTCTTTTTTGTCAAAAATCAAGGGATATTTATTTTAAAAACTTTACTAACATTGATGTCAATAGAAGTAAAATTATCCAGGGTGAGTTTTTTTTATACTTCTTCCCTTCCATAAATATTTAAATAGCAATAATAATATAAAAGAATGCAAATGGAATCTACAAGTGTAGAAGTTCGTTACGTAAGTTATTTCGTAAGTTACGTATATTTATTACTAATAAAAACATTCGTTTATTTTCCGCCGAAAATAATAATACCCGAAAATAAATAATAATAATAATAATAAAGCAGAGTCACTTTGTTTCTTTACTCGTTCTTATATTCCAACTAGGATTTTTTTTACTTTTCCCAAAAAATAGCAATTCCCAAGCAGAACCCTAAGAATTATATATTTCAGGGTCGACGATCGGGGTCGAGTAAAAATTGCTGATTCAGCCCTATCACGAGATCTTTACCCTGGCGACTACCACTGCCTCGGCGATAACGAAAATCGACCAATTAAATGGATGTCATTAGAAGCTATTAAAAATCATGAATTTTCAACAGCTAGTGACGTGGTAAGTTAATAGAAAGTTAATGGTGACGTAGTAAGTTATCGTAGTAAGTGTGATTTATGTTGATTATCATGTAAACCCCTGAAAAATAAGCCCTGGTGGAAATGGAGTCGGATTGTTTGAATTGCTTAAGCGTAAACTTTAACAACCATCGGCCAACAAGTCTTAAAACATTGGGGAAAACAAAAAATGCTTGATAACGAAAAGATCGGGATTAAATTCTCGGATCTTTTACAGAGCAAAAGTCGGTTAAATCGATCAATTAAATGGATGTCATTAGAAGCTATTAAAAATCATGAATTTAAGACTGTTAGAGGCGTAGTAAGTTAATAGTGACGTGGTAAGTCATCGTGGTAAGTTTGATTTATGTTGATCATCATCTAAAATCCCGGAAAAATAAACCCTGGAGTCTGATTGTTTGAATTGCTTATGCGGAAACTTAAACAGCCATCGGCCAACAAATCTTAAAATATTGGGGAAAACAAAAGTGCCCGGTAACAATAAGATCCGGGATTAAACTCCCGGATCTATTACAGAGCAAAGGTCGATAAAATCGACCAGTTAAGTGGATGTCATTAGAAGCTATTAAAAATCATGAATTTACAACTGCTAGTGATGCGGTAAGTTAAAGTGACGTGGTAAGTTATTGTGGTAAGTTTGATTTGTGTTGATTATCATTTAAACCCCTAAAAATAAACGCTGATGGAAATAGAGTCGGATACTTTGAATTTCTTAAGCGTAAACTTAAACAACCATCGGCCTACAAGTCTTAAAACATTGGGGAAATTAAAAAGTGCCCGGTAACAAAAAGATCTGGGATTAAATTCTTAATGAATAAGACATCTATATTCTTTTACACAGTTGAAATAAATTTGCAGTTTTCCGGGCTTTCCTCTCCATCAAATCATGATTTGAAGAATACACTTTTCCGGTTGTAATTTTATTATTAAAGAATGACTATGAATAAGATGCACTTTAGCATAAAGGGCAGTTGATTGAAAGAGTTAGCTCACCCTCCCTCATTTTTAAAGAAAAATCTAAATATTATTTTAAATAAATAAAAAATGATTTCGAAAATGAAAGTAATGAGTGACGTTAAACCTAAAAATAGAGAGAACTTATCTTCTCTCTATTTTTAATAAAATAGAAAATATTTTTTAATATAAATATTTAATATAAATAAAATTTAATTTTTTTAATAAAAAAAGAGAATCTATTTTTAATAAAAATAGACAGAAGTTAGAGAGAAGTAATCTCTAAGAATATCAACTCTTTGCAAGTGTGGACCTAGAGCAAGAGATTTTTGGGGGAGGGGGTATGACGAGGGTGACAATAACTGACCAAATTGACAAGTTTATTAAAAAGAAAGTGAAAAAACAGAAAAACAAACATGGAATAAGAGTGTCAGAAAAATGTTTGAGAGTAGAACCCCCCCCCCTGGATCCGCCAGTGACACTGTGCGCTGAAATTTCAACAAGTTGTAGATATTGATGATATTCAATAAAGCATATGCAAAATTTATACATTATCTGTAAATCAACTCGTTAATAAAATAAGAAATTTCCTAAGGATGTCAATATCAAAATTCAAAAACGAATAAAATTCTTTCTTCCACTCTTCTAACAACCATTGCTTTACTCTAACAACTTGTATCCCCTTAAAGATTTGTACATTGCGTTTGACTGGAGTTCCCTAATTGACAAATATGGACTTTTCCCCAGGAGCCAGATTGTTTTCCCTATTATTTGAGCAATAAAGCTATAGAACTCTGAGATAAGTACAGCTTTTTGACCTCCAGCTGCGCTGAAAGTAGTAGAGATGTTCCGAAGGAAATATATAGACATCTTGTCTACTTTACTAAGATTGTAGTGGATACTTACAAGACGATGTATATTGCAGCGATAACAATAAAAGAGCTTATTTCATGCCGTGTGGAAAATCTCTTGCAATTGATTTTTTTGCCAAAACTTGGACAGCATTGTCAGAGAGAACTGAGGTTCAACTGAAGGCACGAGCGCAAGTAGACAAAAGAACGAGGTATATTGTCATTCAATTTTAAAGAACTTGTTGAAAAGCATTACAACCTTAAAGGTTACGGCCCTATGTTAAGTTTTGAAAACCATGGTTCATGGGCGGTAAAAGAGAACTACAGTTGACAATACTTAAAGTATCGGACTCGAACCCAGTAATGAAGTAATTAATGTATATGTTAATGTCAGGATGCAGATGACAAGAACAAAGCCGGATCAGACGGAGGTCTGATCGAATATGGCAAGCTGATACTGTAACTACACGTGCTCACCAGAATTGTTGAATGAAGTCCATCAGCCGATCAAATAATTTGGTTAATAAGAATACATACAACCCCTTCAATAGAGGTCAACTCAGTTGTACATTAAAGAGGCATACCTGTGATCTTATTTCTTAGCTCCCACAAATGTGGTTGAGATCTGACGGCTATTTCTGATATGAACTTATAGCAAAAATGTATAAACTTCACCTTCCTGCCCTTAAAAAAGATCGAATTGATCCTAGAACCCAAGAAGAACAAATAGCAAACAATAATACAGCCCGCGCCAAATAAGGTTCAATTAAAAAGAATTAGTTCATATCAATATTAAATTAAAAAAAAACAAGTATTATCAACAGAAAATAAGGAGCAAAACTAGAACTCAAAACAAGGAAAAAAATATTCTGTATATGAAGGGTCCCCTCCCCTGAGCCTTTGCAATATCTTGCTCTTCGCGCTAAAGTTTCTAGTACTTTTAAAAACACGTCCTGTTTTAATTAAACGTCCCTTGTGTTTCAGGAGTTGTTCTTAAAAAATTGGGACAAACAGTTGAGGAGGGAGACAACCCCTTCATATACGGAATAATTTCTGTTCGTTTTGAGTTTTAATACTGTTCCTTACTTTCAATTGAACAAACTTTCAACTGTTCCTTAATTTCAATTGGTGTTGGTGGGGGCGCTTCGTGCCCCCCAAGCCCCCCCGCGCGTAAGTCGTTACGTGCTGTATTAGTTACGCGCCGTTGTAGTTGTGTAATAGATTGTCAGGTTTACCGACTCTTGAACATGCAACATATAATTGTCCATGGGAAAAACAATCCGTATTCAGACCTATACCGCATTTTTCTAATGATTGCACTTGAGCTTTGTTGATGGTGATTGCTAATTGAATATTCCCTGTGTCCCCGTCGTCATTTATATATCCCCCAGGTTATATATAATATATATATATATATATATATATATATATATATATATATATATATATATATATATATATATATATATATATATATATATATATACATTTATATATATATATATATATATATATATATGTATAATATATATAATATATATTGTATATATATATATATATATATATATATATATATATGTATAATATATATTATATATATATATATATATATATATATATATATATATATATATATATATATATATATATATATATATATATATATATATATATATATATATATATCTATATATCTATATATATAAAAATAAGTTGTCTGTCTGTGTGTCTGTCTGTGGATCAGGTGACGTCATGTTTCTGTGTCGGTTGACGTCATGAAGCTAGTTGTCGTCATTTTTGCTATGACGGTGACGTCATTAAAGATATTTAAGACATATATGTTCACGTAGAAATCTATTAATGTTTAAGTTTAAAATGACTGATGAACTTACAATGGCAAAAGCCGATGAAGATGCTTAAAGAGTCTATGCCAAAAAACTTGCTGCTGATAGAGAAAGTCAGAAAAGAAAGCGTGCCGAGGAATCAAAAGAACAGCAAGGAAACAGGCTTGAGGCTAAAGAACGCAAAACCGCGCAGTTAGATGAAGATCCATCTGGACAGCGAGAGTCAAAACATATCAAAACTGAAAATGATAGCGATGATGATTGGGTTTGGGATTTTGACTCGGATAAGGTCATCAATGCCTACCAGATTTTAGTTAAAAAAACAAAGGTTTGGCGATATGTATTTCATAGTGAAGCTGAAAAATAAAGAAGAAAAAGAAAACTGAAAAAAGAAAAATGTAAAAAACTAAAAAATACTAAAAAGAAAAAACACTCAAAGAGAAATTACAGACCGGGACACAAATGACGACCGGGACAGAGGGAATATAAATAACGACCGGGACACTCAAAGAGAAATTACAGACTGGGATACCGGGACACAAATGACGACCGGGACACAGGGAATATAAATGACGACCAGGACACAGGTATTTAAGTATATCGTTCAAAGACAAATTTTTAATTGTAAGAAGACCCTTGAAAGAGAAATTTCTAATTGTAAAATGACTGAAGAATGGCAACACCCGAGGAAGCTGCTCAAAACGAATGTATTCAAGCCGAAGTAGCTGAGTTGGTAAAGCGTTATGTTTCAGGTTCTAGGTCCGAGAGGCTCCGGGTTTGAACCTTGGCTTTAGCATTAATACAAAAGAAGAAAAAAACTAAAAAAGGTAAAAACTACAAAAAAACTAAAAGAAAATATATATATATATATATATCTATATACATAAAAATAAGTTGTCTGTCTGTGGATCTGTCAGGTGACGATATGTTTCTGTGTCGACTGACTTCATGTTTTCGACTGACGAAATTACAGACCGGGACATCGGGACACAAATGACGACCGGGACACCGGGACATAGGGAATATAAATGACGACCGGGACACAAGGAATGTTCGATTAGCAATCACCATCAACAAAGCACCGGGACACAAATGACGACCGGGACACAGGGAGTATAAATGACGACCAGGACATAAGTAAAAAAAATTAAAAACTAAAAAAAGGCAAAAACTACAAAAAAACTAAAAAGAAAAAAAACTAAAAACTAATAAAAAAACTAAAAAAGCTAAAAAGCTAAAAAAAAATAAAAAAGAAAATAAAATGAAAAAGGAAAAAAAATGAAAAATAAAGGAGAAAAACAAAACTAAAAAAAAAGAAAAAAAACTAAAAAAAGGTAAAAAACTAAAACCTAAAAAAAGACCAATTCAAAAACGAATGTATATACAGACCGGGACACAAATGACGACCGGGACACCGGGACATGACGACCGGGACACAGGGACACAACTACAACAGGGACGCCGGGGGGCTCAAGGGGATATATAAATGACGATGGCGACACAGGGAATCGTTGATTAGCAATCACCATCAACAAAGCTCAAGGGCAATCATTAGAATCATGAGGTATAGATCTAAATACGGATTGTTTTCCCAGGGACCATTATATGTTGCATGTTCAAGAGTCGTTAAACCTGACATTCTATTTATATGCACAGACAATGGACAGCAAAGAATGTTGTGTATTCGCGAGTTTTACGTAGTTAAAAACATATATATATATATATATATATATATATATATATATATATATATATATATATATATATATATATATATATATATATATATATATATATATATATCTTTTATATATATAAAAATAAGTTGTCTGTCTGTCTGTCTGTGGATCAGGTGACGTCATGTTTCTGTATTGACTGACGTCATGAAATTAGTTGTCGTCACTTTTTGCTTTGATGGTGACGTCATTAACGGTATTTGAACGCAAAACCGCGCAGTTAGATGAAAATCCACCTGGACAGCGAGAGTCAAAACATATCAAAACTGAAAATGATAGCGATGATGATTGGGTTTGGGATTTTGACTTGGATAAGGTCATCAATGCCTACCAGATTTAAGTTAAGAAAACAAAGGTTCGTCGATATGTACTTCATAGTGACGCTGAAAAATAAAGAAGAAAAAGAAAACTGAAAAAAGAAAAAAGGTAAAAAACTAAAAAAAAACTAAAAAGAAAAAACACTCAAAGAGAAATTACAGACCGGGACACAAATGACGACCGAGACAGAGGGAATATAAGTGACGACCGGGAACCTCAAAGAGAAATTACAGACTGAGACACCCGGACACAAATCACGACCGGGACACAGGGAATATAAATGACGACCGGGACACAGGGACACAACTACAACGGGGACGCCGGGGGCACAGGCGGGATATATAAACGACGACCGGGACACAGGGATTGTTCGAATAGAAATTACAGACCGGGACACCGGGACACAAATGACGACCGGGACACCGGGACACAGGGAATATAAATGACGACCGGGACACTCAAAGAGAAATTACAAACTGGGACACCGGGACACAAATGACGACCGGGGCACAGGGAATATAAATGACGACCGGGACACAGGGACACATCATTAAAATAATGAGGTATAGATCTGAATACGGATTGTTTTTCCCATGGACAATTATATGTTGCATGTTCAAGAGTCAGTAAACCTGACAATCTATTTATATGCACAGACAATGGGACAGCGAAGAATGTTGTATATTCGCATGTTTTACGTAGTTAAAAACATATATTTATATCTATCTCTATTCACAGGTGGGACACAGGGACACAACTACAATGGCGCGTAACTAATATGGCGCGTAACGACTTACGCGCGCGGGGGGGCTTGGGGGGGCGCGAAGCGCCCCACCAACTAGGTGTTAGGGTGGCGCAAAGCGCCACCCCAACAGCTAGTATTTATATATATATATATAATATATATATATAATATAAAATATATATATATAATATATATATATATGTACCCCGGGGGACCCCCCGGGGTCCCCCCGGGGTACAGACCCGGTGTCCCGGTCTGTGATTTCTCTTTGAGTGTCCCGGTCGTCATTTATATTCCCTGTGTCCCGGTGTCCCGGTCGTCCCTTGTGTCCCGGTGTCCCGGTCTGTAATGTCATCTAAAAATGACGTCATATACAAAGTCTTGTATACTTATAATGAAGTCATATGCAAACCCTCTTTTTGCAAAACATACAAAAAAACAAACATGCATACAACTTATTTTTATATATATAAATATATCCCCCTGAAAGAGTTTTTCCTGTTGGGAGGAGGGGGGTTGGAGATTGCTTAGGAGGATCTTTCTATGAAAGAATTTTCACGGGGGAAGGATATTTTCCATGAATAGGGTGTTGGATTCCTCAGAATTATTTAAAAAACAATAAGAAATTAAATAAAAAAAAACAAATTTTTTCAACTAATAGTAAGGAGTAACATTAAAAATTAAAACGAACAGGCATTATTCCGTATATGAGGGTGTTAGCCCCCTCATGAATACCTCACTCTTTACGCTAAAGATTTTTTTTTTAGTACTTTCGAAAGAGCTATTTATTCTAACTAAATCCTTTGTGATTCAGGGGTCAGACTTAAAGAGTTGGAACAAATTTTGAACTTTAGCGTAAAGAGTAAGGTATTGACGAGGTGGCGAACCTTCTCATACACGTAATATTTATATATCAAAATAAGTTGTCCGTGTGTGTGTGTGTCGAGTGACGTCATGTTTGTGTGTCGACTGACGTCAAGAAGTTTGTTGTCGTCATGTTTGTTATGACGGTGACGTCATTAAAGGTATTTAAGACATTCGTTCACGGAGAAATCTATTAATGTTTAACTGTAAAATTACTGATGAACTTACAATGGCAACAGCCGAGGAAGGTGCTCAAAGAGTCTATACCAAAAAACTTACTGCTGATAGAGAAAGTAAGAAAAGAAAGCGTGCCGAGGAAGAGGAACTACCAGAGCAACGCGAAACCAGACTTGCTGCTAAAAGAGAAAGTGAAAAAAGAAGGCGTGCCGAGGAACTACCAGAGCAACGCGAAACCAGACTTGCTGCTAAAAGAGAAAGTGAAAAAAGAAGGCGTGCCGAGGAACTACCAGAGCAACATGAAACCAGACTTGCTGCTAAAAGCGAAAGTGAAAAAAGAAGGCGTGCCGAGGAACGACCAGAGCAACGCGAAACAAGACTTGCTGCTAAAAGAGAAAGTGAAAAAAGAAGGCGTGCCGAGGAACTACCAGAGCAACATGAAACCAGACTTGCTGCTAAAAGAGAAAGTGAAAAAAGAAGGCGTGCTGAGGAACCACAAGAACAGCAAGAAATCGGGCTTGCTGCTGATAGAGAAAGTAAGAAAAGAAAGCGTGCCGAGGAATCAGAGCAACCTGAAAGTTATCGCCTGGCATTCAGGTACAGCCCAGTAGATGATTATAGCTTGAGTAGATGTGTTCAAATCGAGACTATGTCGTGACATAAGGATTGAGCTGTATGCGTCATGAAGTTGTTTGTCGACTGACGTCATGTTTGTCAACTGATGAAATTACATACCGGGACACCGGGACACAAATGACGACCGGGACACAGGGAATATAAATGACGACCGGGAACCTCAAAGAGAAATTAGAGACTGGGACACCCGGACACAAATCACGACCGGGACACAGGGAATATAAATGACGACCGGACCGGGACATAGGGACACAACTACAACGGGGACGCCGAGGGCACAGGCGGGATACATAAATGACGACCGGGACACAGGGATTGTCCGAATAGAAATTACAGACCGGGACACCGGGACACAAATGACGACCAGGACACCGGGACACAGGGAATATAAATGACGACCGGGACACTCAAAGAGAAATTACAAACTGGGACACCGGGACACAAATGACGACCGGAACACAGGGAATATAAATGACGACCGGGACACAGGGACACATCATTAGAATAATGAGGTATAGATCTGAATACGGATTGTTTTTCCCATGGACAATTATATGTTGCATGTTCAAGAGTCAGTAAACCTGACAATCTATTTATATGCAACATATATATATATATATATATATATATATATATATATATATATATATATATATATATATATATATATATATATATATATATATATATATATATATATATATATATATATATATATATATATATATATATTCACAGGTGGGACGCAGGGACACAACTACAATGGCGCGTAACTAATATGGCGCGTAACGGCTTACGCGCGCGGGGGGCTTGGGGGTTGCACGAAGCGCCCCACCAACTAGGTGTTGGTGTGGCGCGAAGCGCAACCCCAACAGCTAGTAAAAATATACGAATATGGAAGTTCGTTACGTAATTTGATTCGTAAGTTACGTATGTTTTTACCAATAAAAAACGCTTTTTAAAAAAATTAGTAGTTCTAGTGCCCTTGTTAAGCGACCAAAAAAATTGGAGGGTAACTAGGTCTCCTCCTCCACCCCTTTTTCTCAAAACTTTCCGATCAAATTTTGAGATGCCCATTTTGTTCAGCAAGGTTGAAAGGAAGAATAACTGTGCCTTTGGAGATATCATGCCCCCCACAGCCCCTGAGAAATGTTCTTTGAGTTATAAAATTTGCCCATTGCTTACATATAGCATTTGTTATTAGGAAGTATGCATACATTTTTAGATGCGGGAAGGGGGCGAATTTTCCACTGGTAGGATTTTTAACGGGGATGATTTTTCATGGTGATGGGAGGTTCCAGGGAGGGAATTTTCCAGAGAAAATTCCATACTTGGAGAATTTGTCAGAATTCCTTTACGAAATCGGTAATACGTCGTGCTTTTTCTTTGCCAACTCAATTTTATCCGTGGAGATATTATGGGTTATTGTCCGGGGTAAATCAAACAGTTTGTGGCAACGAACCGTAAATAAGGAGCGACTCGGTTCAAAAGTAACCGAAACTCCAAAAAACAAATGTCGATATAAATAGATACATCGAGAGAATTAGCTTATGATGATGGTATAAAATTTCTATCGAATTTAGTGTTACACATCAAAAGTTAAGAGCCTTTGAAAATTCACCTAATCTTTGAAATGGGGGGGGGGGGGGAAACATCCGTAAAATTTTAGGAATCATAATGAAAATCACATCATCAGATTTGCCGTACCAGGGTCCAAGCTCCTATATACAAAAATGTGGGATTTTGCTAATTTTGTCAGAAGACAGACCATGGATGCTTGTTTATTTATTTTCTTTTCCCAGGGGTGACTGAATCGAAATAACAGAAGATCGGGGGAGGTTTGACCGGAAATTAAAAGTTCCATTGCCCTTTTTAAGTTACCGAAAGATTGATGGGCAACTGACCCCTCTCCACGCCCCTTGTTTCCTTAAAGTTATTAAAGTCCTTAAAAGTCCTTAAAGACTTTAGGGGTAAAACGACCCCCATAGTCCGTGGGAAGAGGCCTGTAAGTTATGAAATTTGCTCATTGTTTACGCATAGTATTTGTTGTTGGGATTTATCCAAACATTTTTTGGTGGTGGAGGGGGGGATGCTGTGCTCTGGGTGGATTTCCATCCACCAGATTTCGGGGTGGGGGTGAGTTTTCCAGGGGAAATTTTTCACTGGAGGAATTCAACAAAATTCCTTTGCGAAATTCTTTTTAACTGTCTTGTATTCTCTTTGTCAAATCAAGCTTGCGTGTGGAGATGCTCCACGGGAATCATCCCGGGGTTATTTTCCGCGTGTTTTGGTTTCAGAAAAAAATTTCAACAGGGGTTATATCCAGAGTGATTGAGAAACCGATTAAAAATTAAAGTCTTTTTACAAATGAAAGTATGTTAAGAAGAATTTTTCATTCTGAATCGTCTGCAAGACATTTCACGCGGGGGGGGGGAGATTTTCAGCGAGGAGGGAGCTGTCTCGAAGGAATTTGACGGAGGGGGTGCACTATAAGTTGGATGAAATTCCCCAGGATGAGCTTCCCGTGAGGGGGGAGTATATTTCATGGAGGGTGAGGCAGATTTACCGGTATTACTTGAAAAACAATCAGCTATTAAATTAAAAGACAAGATTTTTTTTTCTGAAAGCAAGGAGCAGCGTTAAAACTCAAGCCGAACAAAAATTATTCCGCATATAAAGGGTTTCCCCCTCTTGAATGTAGCTATAGCGTAAAGAGCAAGATATTGTGGAGAGGGTAATCCTTCGTATACGGAATAATTTCCGCTCCTCAAAATCACACTCTTTAAGCTAATATTTGGATTTTATCCCAATTCATTAATAACGACTCCTAAATTACAAGGGCCACTTAATTAAACCATCAAGAAGAGTTTTTAAGTAATAAATGATAATTTAGCATGAAGGGCGAGGTTTTTAGGAGGGGGCAACAACCTTCATAAGGCAGAAAGGGCTATAAGTTGTAAAATGTGTCCATATTGTTCACACGTTGCATTTATAGCATGAAGTATAATTACATTAACCAACATTAATATAAGTATATTAAGTACTAAGTAACAGTATAGCGTGAAGAGTGAGGTGTTTAGGAGGGGGAAACGTCCTTCGTATACCAGCAAGGCCTATAAATTATGAAATTCGCCCATATTTTTTGCGCGTAGTATCGATTTTTATTGTTTTAAAAAGTAGAGTTGTGAGAAAGAGTCAAACCTTAGCGTAAAGAGCATGGCGTTGAGGAGGGGACAGTCCCTTTCATATACGGAATAATTTTTGTTTGTTTTATGTTTGAATGTCGCTCCTTACTTTCAGTTAAAAAACTTGTTTTTTTTTATTTAATGCTAGAAACTGTCGTCAGAGTGAGTCAAACCAACGACCCCAGAAACAAATTCCTGGGGCTGCTATAAGACAAATAACTGACAATTTTTCTTAGAGTTTTAGTTTAGAATTCGCTGTTCAAGATGAAAAGAATCAGTACACTGAGATAATATTCAGAACGCAAGACATTTTTAATGGTATTTACGTATATTGAAATATGTAACCTAAGCCCAATTCCAATGTCCCGAATATGTCCCTTTGCCCAATCCCTTTGCTTGATCCAGTCCCTTTGCCCAATTTCCAATGCCCATTTCCCAAGAATCAGTACACTGAGATAATATTCAGAACGCAAGACATTTTTAATGGTATTTACGTATATTGAAATATGTAACCTAAGCCCAATTCCAATGTCACGAATATGTCCCTTTGCCCAATCCCTTTGCTTGATCCAGTCCCTTTGCCCAATTTCCAATGCCCATCTCCCAAGAATCAGTACAATGAGATAATATTCAGAACGCAAGACATTTTTAATGGTATTTACGTATATTGAAATATGTAACCTAAGCCCATTGCTGCACCATTGGTGAGCCCCTTCAGGGGTCTATCAGTAGTTTATGTATACTGGGCTCAGTTAAGCTGCTTTATAATTTTCATTTTTCTGATGAGTAAAGAGCATAACAATGAATGAAACTGCTAAATAATAGTTTTTTCACCACGGCATGGGAAGACTGAGTTCGCTTATGATTACTTCATTTGGAGATTTACGGCCAATTCAGACAACAGATTAAAGCGTTTTTTACGTTAGGTACGTAATGTCCAAGGCTGAGTAGCTGAATATCTTTACACTAAGCATAACTTTCAGACTTAAACATGTCTATTCAAACAAGGCTATACATAAAGTTATCACAACAGTCTTGCAAAATCATCACAATCATCATAGACCTAAAAATAATTTAAAAAATAAAAATGTGGAATAGACAGGGATATTCAACTTCTGATCAAGCATGAAAGGCTTTCTAGGGAAATGTTACTAAATATTTTTCAAAATTTATCAAATACTGATCCCTAAAATTCAACTTGTTGTTGCTGAATTGAATTTTCCAGAAGCGAACATTAACTTGTGTAGCCCGAAATTCGGTAAATGTTTATACTAACAGATTATTCAGATAGCTAAGAAACAAACTTACCTCTATAGTGAGAATTGCAGCCTGAATCCAAATTTAACATTCATTTGCATCAGAAATGATCTTTACCAACTAATGTGCAAATATATAACCTGAATTTGTATATATAGGGGTGGGGTTAAGCTCATTTCCTAATCAAATGAATTTTCAATTTGGATTCAGGATGCAATTCTGACTGTAGAGGTAAGTTTGTTTTTTAGGTATCTGAATAATCTGTTAAGGCAAATGCTTACCCAAAATTCTACATAGAACTCGTGTCTACTTGGTACTGCCTATGTTATGGACAAAATATTAACCATATGATGACATAACGTAGCGTAACGCCTTTAAGTTACTTTAGTGAGAAATGTTATCACCTCCAATGAAACTTAAAGAAAACTGTTTTTCAAAACAACATATAAAAATGGTCGTATAAATTGTTTTGTTTTTTTCATCCAGTAATTTGTTCATGAAAGGTCAAATGAAAACAGGGCTCTACACTTACCAAAAATAAAGATCTCATTTGCAGTTCTACGTTCTTATTTACTTCTTCAACGCTATATCCCAAGTTGTAAATACTGTCTCGCCTTTTCCTTTTTCTTTTTATTATGGGTAATCACTGAATCAAATTCTGGGCCGTGTGGTGGGTAGCTGCAGCTGAAATTGAACTCCGGTTCCGATATTACCAAGCGCATGAGATTCCCACCCCGTCACTGCAGCACATTTAAATTATTGATTTTTTGTCCTCTACAGTCTACATGCTTTGTTTATTTTATTATTAAACTATGGTATTTTTTTCGTTTGAGTTTTTTATGGCTCCTGAATGCTAGTAGGCGCCACCCAAATTTGGGAAATATCGAATGATTTTTATTTAGATAGGGGTAACCATGAAACGATCTTATTTACAACAATTTTTGTTATGTTTTCTCATGGGAGGGGATACTTCATACCAATCTTAGAATAAATACCCCAAAAATTACATTTCTACACTTAAACCGGTTTAAACTTTTTTTACAGTCATTAATAAAGAGGTGCAAATTGTGTTTCTTCACTTATTTAATATAATTTATTACACAATAAACTACCTCAATGATGAGACAGCTCTATTAGTCAAGCGAATAGATACACATACTCCAAAAGTTCAAGCTAAAAGAAAAAACAAACCGCTTTTAGAAGAAATGTCGCATTCGAGTGTTAAATTCCCTTCTCTGGGGAAAGATCGATTAATTACTATAATAGAATGAGAAAATGGAACGGCTCAAAGGGCTAGACAGTGTCTCACACAAGAAATGTGTCTTGTGTCCTTACTAAAAAAAAGACAAGTAAAGATCAAACACGCATTAGGACTATATCCCGCGGGAGTAGCAAAAATATTTCCTAACCTTTAAGAAATTTCCCAAGTGGTAAAAAAAAGAATTCTAGGAATAGATCACACTTAGCTTACGAAGATAAAATCAGGATTCCCATCGACAGTTTCTAAAAAATCTGTTATACCATTAAAAAAAATGTTCACTGTGCTTCCTGGTCTTCAGGTAACTCAAATTTGTTTTACGAGCTGAATTTCAATATGTATTGTTTATTATTTTTAAAATTCTTCTTATTTCTATGTTAAAGCCTAAATTTTCCGAGAAACCCTAGTAAGAAAGGAAAAAAAAAAGTCTAACAATGGTCTTAGAAATATGTTCAAAGATTGATTGAAATTCAACCAAGGCTACTAAAAGCTATCGAAAAGGGCCCCAATGTAAAAATTAAATGTTTGGGATAAGTCTTTTCATCATTTTCCAGGTAATTCCAGTGGAGTCTAGGGAATAATGTTTAAGTGTAAAAAATATTAATTTTAAAAGACATTTTCCAAAAAAAGAAATTTTTCAAAGAAAATTGAAGAACCCCATTAATTCAAAGATAAGCACAAAAAAAGTAAAATAGTAATTCAAGCATAAAACGAATCAGAAATCACTATTAATGACTAAATGAAACCCAGAACGAGCAGGAATTACAGTGAATAATGCACTCGAACTTAAGAAAAACAAAAATTAACACCTTCTAAGCCTTATAATGACAAAAGCACCATTTCTGCTAAACTGAATAAAATTACTTTGAGCAGTGTATTTTTTTATCATATCATTAACAGCAACATAACAAAAAAATTATCAGAAATAAAACAACAACATCACAACATAAAAAATAACAATCTCAAGGTTATTTAAGTTTTTCAAATTACGATTGGTGCTGCGTGTGCCCTTTCTGGCCTCTTAAAACCTCTAAAGGACATTAATGTCACTTGTACTCCATTTAAAACGATGCTTATTTTGAATATTGCGGTTTTTACTTTTCAAAACCTGAACAGCAACAACAACAAAAAGAAAGAAAACTCCGTAATAATTAGGGTTACAGAAAAGAACTGACTAATGTGGACTGAATGTTTAATAAATAATCATAGTCATTCCTGGAAATCTTAACAATTCTATGTTTATTAACATTATAAAAAAGAAAACATTAAGAGATATTTTTTTTAACTAAAGAGCAAGCTACACTCTGGCCATTAGAAGGCTAGTCCATAGGAGTTAGTCCGACTCCTATGTACGGTAATTTATGTTAGTTTTAAGTTTGACTTGATTATTCATTGAAAATCCAGTTTGTTCTGGGTCTCATCTATTCATTAACAATGATTTCTGTTCACTCAAGTTTAGAATACTATTTTACCATTTCTGTTTACATTTGTTTACTTTTTTTACTATTTTCTGTTGTACATTTGATTAATTTTTGTTTACATTTGATTCAATCTGTGTTTTTTCTTTATTTGCAAATAAAACGAAGATTCTTTGAGTTTTTTCGGTATTTTTGCTTAATGATTAAGGTTTTGGATTATTATCTGTATTTTAGACCAAATTTTGTACAAATCTAAAGAATAGTTTTACTGTAGAAATTTTGATGGAAGGAGAGGGGAATATGTTTCTTATAAATGAATTAAAAATATGCATAATATTTGACCTTCTAATGAGCTGATGCCATCCTGATCACTTTTCTGTTACAACCTTGAATACAAATGAGTATTAATTGACCATTTCATAATTATAATCTTGTTGTATCATATTTTGTATTAACAGCATTTTTGTCAAAATAAATAAATTCAAATTTATTTACTAGAAAGAGTTCTGATTCGATGTTAAAACAAATTAAAAATGAAAGGGTAGAAATCGATGCAACAAGTTTGTATCAGGTTGAGGTTCTTTTGGTTTTGCAACTTTAGTTTATGTTCCTTCATAACTCTTTTGTGCTTGGAAAGATCCCTTTGGTCCTATTATGTCATAATAAAAAGTCTAGGCTACTTGATCCCTCTAAGTTTCAGCTAGGTCCACTAAGCTGTTAATTTATATTTTTAGCCCTTACCCCTTATATTACACATACGCCCTTTTTCTAACCCGGAGCACAACAATGTCTTTAGATTTAGTTCTGCAGCCCAAAATACATTCCCTGAAAGTTTCAAAGTAATACTCTTAACCATTTTTTATGCGCTATTCAATGTAAAATAAACAAGTTTCTTTTTTTGAATGAAAGTAAGGAGCGACATTAAAACTTAAAACGAACGGAAATTACACCGTATATGAAAGAGGCTGTTCTCTCCTCAACGCTCCGCTCTTTACGCTAAAGTTTTTTAATTGTTTTAAAAAGTAGAGTTGTGGCTAAAGTTTGACTCTTTCTCTCAAGACATAGCGTGAATGAAATTTTTATGATTAGATGTATATTGTGTCTTTTGGTTTAGTTCGAAGTTCTCCTCGACATTTGCTGAAAGTTTCAAGTTAATACCCTTAACCGTTCCTAAGATACTGCAGATATGTTTTTTTTTGACAATCTGAATGTCTGTAATGTAATAATGCACTGAAAGTTTCAACTTAATACCCTTATTTCCTAAACTATTATAAGTACGCCATTTTGACAACATTGATGAGGAAAGTGTTTCTTGATTCAGTTCAGTATCCCCGTCAAAATGCCCTGGAAGTTTCAGCTTAATATCGTTAACTCATCCAAAGATATAGTATATACACCCTTTTGAAAACCAGGACGCATATAGTGGCTTGTGACTTAGTTCATCATGCCCCAAAAGTTTCAAATGTATAGCTTTTGGCCGTTCCAGAAATATTACAAACTTGGCCTTTTTACAACATGAATTTAGGCCTACATTATGTCTTATGATTTATCTGAACATCCCCCTCGGTGCCTTAAAAAATCTGACTTAATACTCTTAGACGTAGGCTACCTGAGATATAACAAATCCACCACTTGAAAACATAGTTGTACAAGGTATTTCTATGTAGTTTGAAACATTCATTTCATTCTCTTAATGTTTCAACGTAAAAACCCTCAGTCTTTCCTGAGATTTTAAATATCGATGACAGTCTGGATGCACGCGGTATCTTTCTCAACACCCCCTCTAAATTTTTTCAGATTTCCAACATAATACCATTGGCTATGGGCCAATCTGATATTCTGCAGATACGCCCTTTTGTAACTTTGGATTAAAATAGTATCTTTTGATATAGTTCAATACTCCTGTCATCCTCCCATGCAAGTTTCAACTTAGTGCCCTTGGCCGTTTCTGTCATTTTACATACGGGCCTTTTTGGTAACTCAGATGCACACAGTGGTTTTCGATTTAGTTCAATTTCTCCCTCAGCCCTCCGTGGAGGATTCAACTTAATACCTATTGCCATTTCTAAGAAATTGTAGATATCCTTTAAATGTGTCTTTTGATTTAGTTCAATATTCACACTTTCACTTTCCCTCAAATTTTTCGCTAGACAACCTTAGCTTGTCAATTAGCTTGTCAATTAGCTAGACAACCTTAGCTTGACATTGTCAAATGAGACAATAAGACATAAGCTTTTGTGACAAACATGATCGACTGTTGTTGTTTTATCTAGTTCGACATGCCCTGAAAGTTTTGAATTAATACCCATGGCCATCTCTGAAATATTTCGAACACGAACTTTTGATAAGATAGAAGAATTCCCTGAAAGATTCAACTTAATACTTTTAGCCGTTCCTGAGATACTGCATATGCATTTTCTTGATAATCTGGATGCACTTAGAGTCTTTTGAATTAATTCAACATCCCCCTCAACGACCGTTGAAACTTTTAATTTTATACCCTTAGAAATCCTAAGATTTAGCAGGTACGTTCTTTTGGCAACTTGGATACACACAGCGTCTTTGATTTATTTCAACATGACCTTCAACATTGCCCGACAGTTTCAAGTTGATATCCTTAGACGCTCCTGAGGTATTTTAGGTGCGTCATTTTGACAACTTTGCTGAACACAGCGTCTTTTAATTTAGCTTAACTAACCCTCAAGATTCCCTGAAAATTTAGACCGTATACCCTTAGACGCTCCTGAGATATTGTAGCTGCACTGTTTTGTCAACGTGAAAGCACATTGTGTCTTTTGGTACAGTTAAATGCCCCCTCCTTATTCTCAAAAAGTTTCAACTTGATATCGTTTGCCATTCCTTAGATATTAAAATGGTGTTCGGCTGATTGTCCTGAAAATTTCCCTCTGGATTTTCCCCTGTTCATCTCGAAATTTTGATCGGATGTCTTTAAGCGTTGGGAGGACAAGTCTATGTTTCTAGAATTATAGAAAACTAGCGCTTTACTGAAAACGTAAAATAATACGCAAATTTTCGTACAGTAAAAGCAAACAAATTAAGGAAACTTTATACCGAATATAAATATTATCCATCCCTTTTAAGATAAAGCAATGTTCCAATTTAAAATTGTGGCTCTATTTTTTTTCGTTTAATTTGGTATCACTTCTGCACAATGGCTCATTTCAATAACTGGCTCTCGTTTTGGTTCTGAAAAGGAAATGTCATGATTAGCTTGCAGACAATTTCAAGGTAAAGCCATCTTGAAAGTATTAGGACCATAAATTAGCTTTAAAATTTGTATTAATTGTAATTAATTGTACTGTATTAATTAATTGTACTGTATTAATTAATTGTAATTAATTTAACTGTATTAATTGTAATTGTAATTAAAGCTTGAAATTCAGCGTTGTATAGAGATAAATAACCGGATTTCCAGAGTTCATATTATGTCTTATTTGACCTTCATTTCAAGTAATACTAAATCATATTTCTTACAATTTAAATTATATATTACTCGCTATTGGTATTAGAGCAGGAAATATCAACATTATATCCGATAAATCAATTCAATATTTCGGTATACTGTTCAATTACTTCGCGGTTATTAAGCAAACATTTCATTTTACTCTTGTGTTTTTAAGATAATTTTAATGAAAATTACTGATTTCACAACTGGTGTAAGACTAAGAAAAGCTTTATAGATTAGTTTATTGTTTTCAGTCTACATACTCACTTTTGACTTCCAAATCAATATTCCTGTTTTCTATACTTGACTTTTGTGTTTTCAGTAAATTGCTAGTTTTATCCGTTTTATCCGTTTTAAGTTTCAACTTCGCTATTTAACTTCAAATAGCTTATCTTTTTTAAATTAATATTATTTTGAAAGAAATTGATATAATACGCAAAAATTTTAAACATTAATGTTAAAATACTAAATGTTAAACTCTAAAACATTATGCACTGAATACTTACATGTTAAAAATTAATCTAAATAAGCAATGGCTTTTTTTGTGATGATTAACTAGGCTGCAAAATAAATTTTACCGACATTCCAAATAAACAGCACATACTTTACAATTGAAGTAACAGTAATATTATGGTATATTTCAAGCAGACAACCAATTAATCCCCCGGCAGGAGAATAATTGCTTATTGGACGGATCACTGCGGTTATTGGGATCTAACTCAAGGGATCTCGCATTCGTCAGCTGTGACTAATCTCCTCCAATTAAGGAGAAAAACATAAACTTGTATCCCCCTGTATGAAAAACACTGGAAAATTGATTATTGTCTCTGACTCACTGCATTCTATATTAGCCGCATATCTGTAAACTGCATGTTAATGCTTAGAATAATTTACTTGTATTGTTAGATCCTACAGATGTAACACGGCGTCTGAAGGATAGAGTTCAATTAATTTTAAAACTTAGTTTAATTGAATAAAGTAATTTATAGAAAAGCGGTTGCAGACCCTTTTCTAGGGTATTAACTAAAGGTTTAAGGAGAAAGGGTAATTTCTAGGGCGGAAAGTATAAGTGTTAAAAAGGGTTTTAGTCAACATTGTAACGGAAACGGGCATACTTCAATTTAATATTTTATAGTCTGGTGGAGGAGCTCAATTACGGGAACCACACTGTTAGTGCATTTAGGGAGGTTATTTCTCACTCCAATGTACCTGGAGCCTATACTTAGTCTCAACAACAAACAACATTCTTAAAAGAGTATTGATTTTCTTAAGGTGAAAGTCCCTTTTTTTGCGGTTTCCTGAACATTAAGCATAGAACAAGTTTACAGTGATCAAACAGTTCCTGGTAACGTAGTAAGGAGCGACCCGGCTCAATAGTAACCAAAACTCTAAGAAATTAGAGTCCCCGCCCCGCTCTTTACGCTAAAGTTTTTTACTGTTTTAAAAAGTAGAGTTAAGAGAAAGAGTCAAACTTTAGCGTAAAGAGTGGGGCGTTGATGAGGAAGCAGCCCTTTCATATACGAAGTAATTTCTCTTCGTTTTAAGTTTTAATGTTGCTCCTTACTTCCCGTAAAAAAAAACTTGTTTTTTTTTATTTAATCTCTCACAAGAACGATATCTCTGCAGACGTACACTTGGAGGCTAGGTGTAGGGTTGTGGGCAAAGATGTCTAGACCCCAAATCCGAGGTAAGCTAAAACTAAACTGAAACTAGGTTTTTCAACTTTAAAAAACTTCAGAATTTTCTAGTCAAATGGTATGTTTACTGGTAAATTTGAAGATATTTCTGTTACTAGACTACAAATTAGGCAAACATACCGCTTGCTCTCTTTATCTTGTTTCTGAACAAAATAATTGTTATGCTTGGAAATTAAATTTTAAACTCAATATGGATCCTTATAGATGAGACATGTTTGCTTCTTTACGTTTTGCGGTTTCCTGAGCATTAGTTAACGAACAAGTTAACGTGAATATTTCTTGAATATGAAAAAAAATTATGTAATGAATCTCTGCATACATACTCGGCCATTAATGAAGGATTCCTTGGTAGTTACTTATGGTTATTTAAAGAAAAATATTCTTTTGGGGCAAAAATGGCCAATATCAAACAGGATTTTAGTGAGATCTGTTTTAGGCACAGTTACAGTTAGGTACAGTTAGGCACTAAAATGAACCAATGCCATTCTATAACTTCACTATTCATGGAGGGATTCGAGCCAAGAAACTACCCTCTGGATATGGCCTGATGTTATTGTCCACTCTGGTGTAACTAGAGTCTATATTGACACTGAATGATTTTATTAATAGTGCTTTTTGAAATATATAACTTTTCTCGGAATCGCTGGGTTTGAAAAAACAAATAATATAACTAAATAAAAGTTTCTAAATTTAAATGCAGAGAAAAAATGGAAGGGATGTGAGACTACATAGCTGCTTAGCAGTCAAGGCTTCCTAAAACGTCTATTAAAAATTAATACTATAGCAGAAAATTTTTGCTTGTTCGTGTTTTTGGTACTTGTTTTTAATACAATGCTTAGTGGGCGGCCTGCATTCCATAATTCTCTGTTGTAGTTTCTATAATTTTGTTACTAAAGAATTATATTTTCATCATGTTTTAGTATAGTTCATTATGATTAACCTAGCTTCACTCCTTGAGTGTGGTCGGGATATTTTACAATTACAATATTTTTTGTTACTTTTTAACATAAACATCTGAGCTTTAGTTTCCCATTCGAACAATTTTTTTGGGGGTCAGTTTTTCCTTCAAAACTTTCTTCTTGCAAGCAGAAACTCTTCCTGTGCGCATGGTCGTCAATTTGGGATGGTACTTCCCCCTCTGGATTTCTTGTTGTATTTTCATTTTTAGAGATAATTCTTTTGATATTTTCATTAAAAAAAATTCAAATACAACAAACTTACCCATCTCTCTAGATATAAAAAAAATAATTTTGCCGTCCCCCCCACGACTCTCGTTAATTTTGGGGCATCGTTAATTTAAACATCTGTCCAGATGTTTTCTGGTTGCCCTTCCTTTACAGGACACTTCCTTCAAGGGGGAGCCAAAATTACAGCCGGTACAAAAAAATACCTTTCGATCACTCTAAAATTTCTCTGTTTTTCACAAATTTTTCGTTCTCTCAAATTCCACCCAAATGCTCTAAACTCGCAAAAAACATCATTTTACGCAAAAATAAGTTTAACAATGGAATAAGGTTTTTCACTTTCATTTAAAAACGTTTTCGGGTGCTTCTTGTTGATAAATTTTAATGACGGAGCCCTTAAAATTAACTTTGAAGACCTAGCAGACTCCTTAAATACAAACTGTTCATATCCTGTAGTTGCAGAAATTATGTGATACTTCTTTATCGTAAAAAAAAAATATATAGGCACAGCTGAATGCCCATATAACTGAGTCCCAATGCAGCCGAACCCTAATGTAGCTGAGCCACCGTGCAACTGAGCCCCATTTAACTCAATCCTTGTGCAGCTGAACTCCCCTGAAACTCCTTCCCGTTTAAGTGAATCCCCATGTAACTGAGCTCCTTTGTAACTTAACCCCCATGTAACTGAACGCCCAGACAACTGAACCTCCGTGCAACTGAACCACTGTGCATACAAACCCTCGCGTAACTGAACCCTCATGCAACTGAACCACCGTACTCAGTTTTTCAGCATATTAAAAATATGAGGCAGTATCATTGGGTATCTTTAAATTTTCAATCTTGTTGGAATGGTTTGGTTTTTAAAGGCCGGCCAAGATCATTCATAAAAAGCTTCATTTTATTTTTGCAGAAAAAAGAAAGAAAATCAGGTGTCATAAACCATTAAAGCAGATTTATTTATCTTTTTTCAGATGAATTACACCTTTGTGAACGTTGGGTAATAAACGTCTGTGCTAATAATATTCGACCTTTGTGAATTTAGATAACGAACTTTGATCAGATGCCCTTGAGGAGATTGCAGCTAAAAGGAACGTGAGAGGGGGAATGGTTACACCCCAGTATTTTTTCCACATTTCCTCAGCATAACCTGAAAGTTTAAACTTCATAACCCCAGGTTTATACCCTCAGCTGTTCCCAACAATTTGCAGATAAGTCTTCTTGTAAAACCGGATGCGCATAGTTACTTCAGCTTTTGATTTAGTTGAAGATGCTCCTAAACATTTTCCGAACGATGTAATGTCTGATACTATCAACCTTCAAGATAAGGCTGTTATTTCTTTTACACAACAATTAAAAGAAAAAAATGTTTTTTGATTATGTTTGGCATTCTTCTTGACATTTCTTTAAAGTTTGACCTTAATACTCCATGCTTTTTTTTGTATTACTAGCATCAACTGTGCCCTCTTTTCTTAATAAAAAAAAGCCTTATATGTTGAAAATGGGCAACTGGCATAATTACAACCCTTGCACCAGGGACATAGTTTTGTGAACCCTGGAGGCATAGTTATTTAACCTTTGAACTATTTTAAATAAAATTGCTATCTCGAAATTTTGATCGGATGCATTTCGAAAAAAAAGGGTGGAGTGGAGGCCCTTCGATCATTTTGACTCTTAAAAAATGCTACGGAAAACTTTTGATTTCTAATCGAATGAGCCCCCTCCAAAGTTCGTAAAAATCTTTTCCATAGGAATCTTAGGCGCTAACATTGAGCCACTAGATTAACAGATAGTCCTTGCCCCGGGAGCAGCTGGCGGGGATATTAACCCCAGAGGCACGGTTATTTGACCTTTAGACTGTTTTGAACAAAATAAGTTTTTTTTTTTTTGATTGGATGCATTTCGGAAAAAATAGGGGTTCGGAAGGAGAGGCTGATTGTCCTCTGATTACCTTTGATAAATTCAAAATTGAACTTGAAACTTCGGTTTCAAATCGAATGAGCCTCCAAATTTTGTACGACCAATCCTCCTATAAAAAACCTTATTTATCGCATAACAATGTGTAAACTGCAATAACCCACAGCCCTTATGTAAGGGACCGTGGGGGGTTTGGTCAATCACTTTTGTTAATTACGTGTTATTATTTGATTGGAAAATTAAATTTTTAGTCCCTTTTTCAAGGGTCAACAATGATTGAAGGGCAACCAGCCCCCCCCCATCAGTTTTCCCAACAAATACAATACAAATTTTTAAGATATTTTTCAGCATGGTTTAAAGGTCCAGTAATTAAGTCTTTGGAAATATCCTCCGGCCAACCCTCAGAGCCATACCGTAAGTTAGGCAATCTATCCATTGTTTACATATATGTTATTGCGAAATGTGAATATGTTGACATTTACTTCCAAAAAAAGACGAAGAGCAAGACGAACGGGAACTTTTCAGAGAGTGATAGGAGGACTGTTGAACTAAATCGAACCACTAACGTTTGAGGAAATGTTGAGAGGAAAGATGAAATAAATCAAAACATACTGTGTGTATACAGATTGCATATACAGGCAATCTGATTGATTGATAATTGCCCATTCGATTGATAATTGCCCATTAGCAATTTTTTTTTTTTTTTTTTTTTTTTTTTTTTAGCGTATCAAGATGAAAGTGTGCTTAATGTGTTAAATACAGTTTTAAAGCAATTTCTGCTGCATCGATTTTTGACACCCCGAAATGGACCAAAAGTTGATTCTCTTCGATTGATAATTTACTCTCAGTGTGAGAAGAATGAATAAAAGGAAATTTAATGAAGACGACCAATTCAGAAAGAAAATTAATTTTGGAAATTTTGAAATTTTCCCAAATTGTGTCAGTTATTGTTGAAAAAATTCAATTTTTGCTCATCCACACGAAACTTTTAAAGTAAGTGTGAAGACTTTTGCCACAGCAACCAAAAATCTTAACACTGGTCTTAAAATCACTCTGGAATCATGTGCCATTTTTTATCTAAATTCTCAAATTTCAGATATTTTCAACACTGATTATTATCACTCAACGTTCAGGAAAGGTCTTATTTATCTAAGAAAAAATTCAAAACAGAAGTTTCCAAACACAAAGCGAAAATAATTTTGGTCTCGGCTCTCCACCAAAGCATGTAATTAACCTTTTTCAAAGTAAACGATAACCAACTACGAGCAGAGAAAATATTACAGTATGTAAACAGTGGGAGCCGTTGATTGTCCCCGGTGAGTGGGAGCCCTTGAATTGGTATGTCTCCAATCATATTCGACTCATAAAAGAAAAAAAAAGAAAACTACCTGGGTATTATAAATGCAATTTCTACCTCCACCCTTCTCTCGTCTCTCCCTTACTGCTAATTCTGTATGTATCTGAAGGTTCAATGAGATCTGAGACACTTGGCGTTTAAATGCACCCTTTGAGGCATCTCCCCTACTCCCTAGGTACAAAACAATCAGAAAAACCCATTGCAGAAGTTTTAAATGCCTTTTAAAGTTTTGCAATTTTTCCATTGCTTAGAGAAAACATACGTTATTGGGAAACATACGGACATTTTTCGCGTGGGAGTTTCCTATAGGGGAGAGTCTCTGGGGGATTTTCCATGGGAAGAAATTTTTTGCACTGGCAGGGGGAAGACTAGCGCACCACACCTATGGTGTGTAAATTCCTCTTTTCCACTTTCCTCAGCACTTCTCAACTAAACTAAAAATAAACACAACCCAAATAAAATTCTTAAACTTTAAAAAAACATATTTTCCACGAAGGGGTATTTTTTGGGGTTCTGTGAGGTTTATTTTCCTTGGGGGTGGGGGGTAAACTCCTAGACCCGAAGAGAGTGACAGGGCGAAGGAAAACCCCCGTTAACAGACATTCAAAAGCAGAAATAAATCTGGCTTTAAGGGTTAGTGACGTCTGATTTTCTTTGTTTTTGTGACAACAAAACAGAGCTTTTTTATAAATCATCTTGACAGTCATTTATATTATGATTATAAAAAAAAACAATTCCATCAAGGTTGAACGTGTAAAGATTCAAACTTGTGTTTTACCCAATGATGTAGCCTCATATTTGAAGAATGCTGAAAAACGGAGTAGGGTGGTTGAGTTGCACGATGGTTCAGTTTCGCGAGGGTCCAATTGTACGGTGGTTCAGTTGTATGGTGGTTCAGTTGCACGATGGTTCATTTGCAAGGTGGTTCAGCTACACTGTGGTTCACGAGGGTTGCACGGGGGCTCAGTTACATGGGGGATGAGTTGCACAAGGTTTCAGTTAATGTGGTTCAGTTGTACGAAGAATCGGTTACACGAGGGTTCAGTTGCACGGGGTTTAAGTTGCGCTGTGGTTCAGTTGCGTGGTGCACCGTGGTTCAGTCACAGGGCTTCAGTTGCATGGGGCTCAGTTACATGATGGGTAAGTATCAATGGAACATTCATGGCTTTGTGGTTCCCTACCATTTTCGGTTCCTGCCCCACTTAGGCATTTTTGAAATGCTGATACCTCCTCGTAATGTTTGAATTTTTTATAAAAACTTAGCATCTATTCCTCCAAGGAAAGCTTAAAAAGCCACTAAACTGGTCTTTTTTTCTGATCACCCTCTATGCATATGTCATGCTAATGAAAAAAATTAGCTGTATAAGACACCTTTTTACACAATGCATGAGGTTATTGCAATACTACCATGTATCTTTCTTGCTCTTTAAATCCAGATGAATTTGACGTTATTCCCATGAAAAACGTTTTTTGTTTCATAATTAAGTTTTGTCTTCATAATCGGTACGCCGTGCTCTCCACGCTGGGAATCACGGCTCTAAAGACTAAAGCTTCATTTGCACTTTACTGAAAACGATTTATATTTCGCACTGTGTGTGTTTTATCGGTTCAAAGAGCATCGAAGACACTTGACCACTCACCCTCGTCATTCTTCAGAAAAATTTGCATGTTTTCTCAGATAAGTCATTCAATAAAAAGGGGCTAAGGTAGCTCACCGATGTGTGATGTGTCTTCCGATGGACAAAGGCCTAAAATTTGTCTTCCGATTGACAAAGGCCTAAAATAGTCCGACAACAAGTTTACAAACAAAAAATAAAAGTGCGGGATTAGCCTACGATGAGGCCAGATAGAGGCCATATAGAGAGTGTGGTATTCTGGTCCTTAATTGGTCTATTTTAAGGTGTTATATTATATGTCAGACGAAATACATGACTTTAAGCAAATGGTTTATAATAGCTATTTGGCTATATTTTTGCGTTTTTTGCACCAACAAGAAATGATTGGCTGATTTTTTATAGATGTGTAAGCTTTGATATATTTATTTATCATTAACTGACTCTTTATAGTGGTCATTCGGTGTACTTCTTTGGGAGATGACAACCCTGGCACAGCAGCCATATTCAGACATTGACCCTTTTGAGATGGCAGACTGTTTACAAGATGGGGTTCGACTTCAACAGCCCTTAAATTGTCCTGATGAGCTGTAAGAATTATTTATTTTTCTTTTAATTTTGTCATTGTTTTATTTTACTTTTAGCTTCTCACTTAACAACTTTTAAAAGCATAGTCACCATTCCAAAATCTATGGTTATCACGTACCCAGTAGCTTCTCAATAAATTTTTAAAATTAAAACAGTAAAAATAGGAAAAAATATTCGATTAATGTTAGCAGTTTAAAAGTCTCAATCCTTAAAAAATTATAATAACTGGTAGGGACCCTTCCAAATAAAATACCTGTCTCAGAAGTTTAAGATAATTTTCCGGACAAGAAAAATCACTTTTCTTTTTTAAACTTTACTTTACCTCAGTAGAGGTTTAACATAAAAGTTGTTTTTCAATGTCTTTTTTTTACTTACTTTAAAAAAAAAATACGAAAAAGAAGTTTTTTCAAAGAAAAGTAAAGGCCATTTTAAACTTAAGATCAGCAGATACAAATACCTGTTACAATTCAAACTCAAGACGACCAGAAATTACTATTAAAGAATAAATAAAACTCAAAACGAACATAAATTAAATAAACCTTAAAGCAAAACAAATAATATATATAAATGAATAAATGTATCTTAAAGTGAGTAATGCTTAAATTTAAAATGTAAATCAAGCTTAAAACGAAAACAAGTATTTTGCTATTGAAGTAAAAATGAAACCCAAAACGAACATAAATTAAATTAACAATCAATGCAAACAAACATACAATAAATACTAATATAAATAAATAATTAAATCTTAAAAAAAAATGAAACTTAAATTGAATATGCAAATCAAGCTTGTAACGAACAAAAATCACTACAAACAAGGGTTTAGGTATCGCCTCCCTCTCTCACTGTAAAAGTCTAAAACCTACTGCGTCACCGGCGCTTCACTGAAAACTATATGTGTCTTCAACAGCATTGGAAAGTATAATTAATGGATATATAATGATACTAATTGTTGAAAGATTCATCAGTTCAAGATTTTATTTCTCTGTAATTTTATTTTCATTTTCAATGCAGTAAGAATTAAATTAAAAAAAAGTATTTTTAACCGCAAGTAAGGAGCGACTTTAAAACTTAAAACGAACAGAAATTATTCCGTATATGAAAGAGGTTTTCCCCTCCTCAACGCCTGGCTCTTTACGCTAAAGTTTGACTCTTTATTACAACTCTACTTTTTAAAATAATAAAAAACGTAAAAACAGCAAAAGGGGGGGGGGGGCTTGTTATATTTTATCACTTTCAATTCTTAAAAGCGGCATGCTAAATTTCGATTGTCAGTTGAATGAACCTCCTCCAAAGTTTATATGACCACGCTTTCCATAGAAGCTTTATATGTTAACGATGGTATTCTGGTCCTTTCCCCAAGGGCCTGGGGAGATTCGATCCCGGAACTGTAGCTGTTTGACATTTGGATGATTTTGAACAAAATAGCAAACACAAAATTTTATTGGAAGTATTTAGAGAAAAATGACCTGGGGGGGGGTCTTACCGCTCAATTGATCTCCACTTGTTTTTAAACGGAGGTAGAACTTCCGACTTAAATTGAATGAGCGTTTTCCAAAGTCTATGCGATTACGCCTTTGATAAAAACCTTATATATGAACAACAGATAGCTTGGATAACTTACAACCCTTGCCCTGGGGGAAGTGGGAGGTTTTGTCAACCCCTGAGGCATAATTATTTTACATTTTGACTATTTTTAACATAATGAACATATCAAAATTTGGTTGGCTGCATTTGGGGAAAAGAGGGCGTGAAAGGGGGGGGGGTAGCCTGGTGCCCTCCATTTACATTTGACTCTTAAAAAGTGCACTAGAAATTATCATTTCCAATTCAATTAGTCACTCCAAAGTTTATAACGCCACCCCTTGCATATAAAGCACCTTTGGGGGGAAAACAATAAAAAAATATTGAAGCTATATTAGATTTATTTATTCATTTATGTATGCACCTTTTATCTTCATATTTGTAAGATAATCAATTTTAATTTCTGTTTGTTTGGGGTTTCGTTTATTTTTTAACAATAATTTCTGGTCTTTTTGAGTTTTAGTTATAATGGGAATTAGTTTTTGTTGGTCCTGAGTTCAATATGGCTCTTTATTTTTCTTAGAAAACTATTTTTATGCAAGGTTTTTTTTTTTAATTAGTAATAATAAAACATTGAAGCCTTATGGTCTTTGCTATAGGCAAAGTGAATACATGCCTCTGATAAATCATACTTCACTTATTTACACAAAATTGAATGGAACGAAAGAATAGCTTCGAAAAATATTGGTTAGACTATTTCAATGGTTGACTCAGAGACGACAGGATCATTTTAATTTAACCAGTGTCGAATTTTTTGTGCCACAACAATTTAGCATCTATCGAATTTAACCATATTTTAAGTATGGCAGTAATTTTGAATATTTTAGCATTTTCAGTTTGATATAATTTATGGAATTAGTTTGATGGCCAATTTTATAGCTAGTTCTATTAGTTCTAATTAGTGTATTTTTATGTGTTTTAGAATCCCCTCGAAATCTCTTAAAATTTTTGACTTTCTTCCCACACAAAACTTTTCCTTATTAAAGTCTTTGGGGTGGATCCCCCCAATGTAGTTGGCATAAAGAAGAAAACTTTAGCATAGACAGTGGGGGGACGAGGGGGAGGTTGTAGACCAATCCAGGGGAGGAACTTCACTTATCTCCCCTGTTCTTCATTTAGGAGATTAGAAAGACTCTTCGGGCTGTTGAATTTTTGACCGCTCGATTTCTGGAAGACGTTAAAATACACAAAAATACTTCTTAAAATTATTACAGGATTGATTTCATACATTATTAAATGGTGAGTCCCCTGGCCCATAATTTGGGTTAGCCACAATTCAAAATATGCAATACTGATTTTTTTTTTCATATTCAGCGCTTTTATTGCATTGCGTTCATTTTTTAGCCTGGCGGAAAAAAACTGAAACCGTAGCGTAGACAGGGGTAGGGGGAAAATCCCCCTCTCTTCATATTGAGCAGCCAAAGAAAAAGCAATATTAATAAAAATAATTTAACAAGAGGGGATTTTGATACATTCTGCCATGCATAGCCAGAATATGTGATGTGGAATGTGGAATACCTTTTGACTATTTTTAACAAAATATCTATTTCAAATTTTTGCCTGATACATTTCAGACAAAAGGGCGTGGGGGGGGGCTAGTTACCCTCCGATCTCTTTTGACTCTTAAAAATTGGACAAGAACTTTCACTTTCCAAACAAATTAGCCCTCACTGAAGTATACACGAGCATCCCTTCCGTAAGAACATATATTCTTCTCAGAATTTTTATCTGATGCATTTGAGGGAAAAGGGCGAGGAAGGGGGGTGGGGCTAGTTTCCACCCAATCCCTTTTAACTCTTAAAATGTGAGCTAGAACTTTCCCTTTCCAAACAAATAAGCCCTCTCTGAGCATCCCATCCATAGTAACCACTTATTAACCCAGGGCATAACTTAAAACGCCTGCTCCCGGGCCCTGGGGAATTGTGTCGACGCAGGAAATTTTGTTATCTGACCCTTCAACTATTTTGAACAAAATGGCTGTCTCAAAGTTTTTATTTGATGCATTTGTGGAGAAAAGGGCTGGGGGGAGTCTAGCTGCCCTCCGACTTTTTTTACTCTTAAAAAGTGAACTACAACTTTCAATTTCCAATAAAATAAGCCCTCTCTGATCTGAAGTTTATATAACCATCTCTTTTATGGGAACAATATATTGCCCCCAGGGCATAGCTGACAATGCCTGCCCCAGCACCTTGGGGGCCTGTGTCAACACCGGAGTTTTTGTTATCTGACCTTTGAACTATTTTTAACAAAATTTTTGTCTCAAAATGTTCTGACGCATTTTGGGAAAAAGGCGGGAGGCGGGGCTAGCTGCCCTTCGGTCACTTAAGTCACATTAAGTCACAGACTATTAAAAAGTGAACTAAAACTTTCAATTTCTAGTAGAATGAGTCCTCTCTGAAGTTTATACGAGCATCCCTTCCATAAGAACCTTATAAACCCCCCAGGGCCTAACTTACAACACGTGCCCCTGGGATCTGGGGTTGTGTTGACATCAGAGTTTTGTTCTCAAAATATCTCAAAATTTTTATCTGATGCAATTGGGAGGAAAAGGCAGGACGGGGGGGGGGCTAGTTGCCCTCCGATCTCTTTTGACTCTAAAAAATGAACTAGAACTTTTACTTTCCAATCAAATCAACCCTGTCTGAAGTTTGTACGAGCATCCCATCTATGAGAACCATATTTGCCCCAGGGAATAACTTACAACACCTGCCCCCTAGCCCTGGGGGTTTTGCTGACGCAGTAAATTTTTTCATTTGACCCTTGAACTATTTTTAACAAAATGACTATTTCAAAATTTTTATTTGATGCATTTGGGGGGAAAAGGGCAGGGGGAGGCTAACTACCTTCCGATCACTTATGAATCTTAAAAAGTGAACTAAAGCTTTCAATTTCCAATCAAATGAGCCCTCTCTGAAGTTTAAACGAGCATGACTTCCATAAGAATGACTTAAGCCCCCAGGGCATAACTTATAACGCCTGCCCCCAGGCCCTGGGGACTGTGTCGACACCAGAGTTTTTTTTATCTGACCTTTAAACTATTTTTAAGAAGATGTCTATCTCAAAATTTTAATCTGATGCAATTTGGGAAAAACAGCGGGGGGAGCTTGCTGTCTTCCGATCACTTAAGCCACATTAAGTCACAGACTCTTAAAATGTGAACTAGAACTTTCAATTTCCGATTAAATGAGCCCTCTCTGAAGTTTATACGTGCATCGCTTCCATAAGAACCATATATGCCCCAAGGGCATAACTTACACCGTCTTCCCCAGGTCTGGGGGGGGGGGGTTTGTCGACATCGGCTGACCTTTGAACATTTTTTTAACAAAATGGCTGTCCCAGAATTGTTATCTGATGCAATTGGGGAAAAAAGAGCGTGAGGAGGGATTAGTTGACCTCTGATATCTGTTCACTGTAAAAAAGTGAACTAGAACTTTTATTTCCAGTCAAATGAGCCCTCTTAGAGGTTTATACGTGCCCCTCTATAAAAACCATATTTACCCCCAGGGCATAACATACAAAACCTTCCCCCAGGCTCTGGGGGATTATGTCGACCCTGGAGTTTTGTTATATGATGTTTGAACTATTTTTAACAAAATGCCTACCTCAAGATTTTTATCAGATGTATTTGGGGAAAAAGGGCGTAGAGGGGCTAGTTGCCCTCCGATCATTTTTACTCTTAAAATGGGCACTAGAACTTTCGATTTCCAATCGAACGGTTCCCTTTTGAAGTTTATACGACGAACCCTTCCACATGAAGTGCCTCTGGGAAAAAATAAACAAATAATAATAAAACATTGGAGCCGTATGGCCTTTACTATAGGCAACGGTATTACGTTGCCTCTCATTAAATTAAAAACAAGTTTTATCAAATGAAAATAACGACCGATATTAAAATTTAAATTGAACAAATATTATTTATATTTGTTGGAGGCTACCCCGATTTTCAACTTCTCACTTGCAAGGCTAAAATTTTACTGATACTTTACTGAAAACATTTTTAAGAGCAACAAATATAGCTCATAGGTAATTGTTTTATTTACTGATTGCCTTTCAAAACACTTGAACGAAAAATATTATTATTTAAAAAGAATGTGTATCAATATAATCTATCACTGTGAGAATTTGTTTTTTGCTTAGTCGTAACACCATTGTATTAGAGTATTTTTCCTTGAATCATTGGGGCAAACTGTCAAAAACCAGCATTCAATGGAATCATAAATAAATGAAAGTTGTAATATATAATGTTAATCTGTCATGTGTATTATTAATGTGTCAGTTTGGTTGTTTCATTTTTATTTTACAGGCCAGTTGGGTTCATTGCTATATGCTTTTATAATGTACTTACTTTTGTTATAGTTTTTTTTTTCTTTAATACAATATAGGCTACCTGAAAGAAAGCAACAAGTTCAGCCGTTTGATTTTGTGAGAGTTTGCTTGTTAATAAAGTTTCATTAATTCATATATAAAGAATTATTTAAATGTTTAAATTTAAGTTTAATTATTTAATTTTTATTATTTAATTATTTAATTTTATTTAATTTTAATTTATTTAAATTAAATTATTTAAATTTAAATGTCACTCTGTGTTTTCACTTAAAAACTGTTTTTATATTCCCCTACTTGTTAAATTCCTTTATTAGATCTAGGGTTGCTATAGTCACGAGTAACTCCTTACTTGTAATTTGTTTTTACTAACCGTTTGGAATTCAGTTTTCTTTAGAATTTAGAGGATATAAGAATAATAATCTACATATAGCTCAAAAATACAGTGACGCAGAAACTGGAGTACAAAAGAGAGAGAGAGAAAAATAAAAATAAAATACTTTACAAGAAAACAAAATCCTAGACATGTGGCAATCGACTTATGGTAATATTTGACAGCCTTCTGCTCGCAGCAGCAATTTTTCCGAAACATTATTTATACCAAATTTATATAATATCCTCTTTTTACGATACCAAAACGGAAAAAAGAAAAAAATACAGAAACAAAATGCTGAAAACGAACAGAAGAAAGATCTTTCCTTTTGAAACTGAGGTAAAACCAAGAAAACCTTAACCTACCGCCGTTCGTCTTCTAAAATACAAAAGTGACACTAAAAATTAACAAGACAGAAAATATTTGTAAATTAGATAAATGAGCAATGTGCATTTATTTACACACTGAATTTTCATGAATGACATTTTAACTCTCAACACCAAGTGGGACTTCCTGGGAGGGTGTAAAGAGGCAGATTTTGAATAGATTGGGCTGGAGGAGGAGCGTACGTAGCTGTGTTGGCTTCATGCGTTTTGGTGCTGCGGTGAGTTATTAGTAGTAGTAGTAGTAGTAATATATCAACAGAATTTGCTTTTTTTGCTGATTCCAAGTATATAAAAGTCATTAAGTCTAATATTACCCGTCAAAATCTATGCGCCCGACAACACTTGCATGATTTTCAAAAAGAGGGAAACATCCTCCAAAAGTCAAGGGATCTTGATGAAAATCACATCGTTAGATTCAGCATATCAGAAAACCCTTCTGCTGATGTTTCAAGCTCCTATCTTCAAAAATGTGGAATTTTTGGAATTTTTTTTTCCAGAAGAAATATCATGGATGTGTGTTTATTTGTTGTTGTTTTTTCCCAGAGGTGATCGTATCGAGACAGTTGTTCTATAAAGATCGGTGTTCAGGGGCAGTATCGAGGCAGTATCGAGGCAGTGAACAGGTGTTGAGAGTTAATTTTAACTCTCAACACCTGTGTCCTTCCAGTATTGTTCGGACGAAAATATAAATAAAGATTCGAATGTTTATTGCTACCCTTGTAGAAAAAAAAACTGTTAGAAAAGCAAAAACTGATTCCTAAATCCGCAACTAAATAACAAAAAAAAGTTCTCCCGTGCGAATGTCCGTTTAAACCTAAAGTCTACATTGCCAAATGAGGAGCATTTACGGATCTTTTTGAGCTGAGAACGTATTAAGTTTTTTTTTTCAAATCGAAGCATCTTTCAATCCGTGTATGTATGTGTGTGTGTGTTTATAATGAATTAAAAAAAAGTAGTAACTCTTAATTTACTTGTGCCATTCACTATTAAACAGTTCGTGGTAACGAACTGTAGTAAGGAGCGACCCGGCTTAATAGTAACCAAAACTTTAAAAAATGGAATTTTGATATCAATAGCTATGCTGATTTTAAATATATAAGTTTAATCAAGTTTAGTCTTACCCATCAAAAGTTACGAGCCTGAGAAAATTTGCCTTATTTTAGAAAACAGGGAAAAACAACCCCTAAAAGTCATAGAATCTTAACGAAAATCATACCATCAGATTCAGCGTATGAGAGAACCCTATTGTGGATGTTACATCTCCTATATACAAAAATTTGGAATTTTGTATTTTTTGCCAGAAGGCAGATCAAGGATGCGTGTTTATTTGTTTGTTTGTTGTTTTTTTTTTCCTAGGGGGTGATCGTATCAACCCAGTTGTCCTAGAATGATGCGAGAGGGCTCATTCTAACGGAATTAAAAAGTTCTAGTGCCCTTTTTAAGTGACCAAAAAAATTGGAGGGCACCTAGGCCCCCTCCCACGCTAATTATTTTCCCAATGTAACCAGATCAAAATTATGAGATAGCGATCATATTCAGCGTAGTCAACAAACCTTATAACTATGTCTTTGGGGAGGACTTACTCCCCCGCAGTCCCCGTGGGAGGGGCCACAAGTTACAAACTTTAACCAGTGCTTACATATAGTAATGGTTATTTGGAAGTGTACAGGACGTTTTCAGGGGAATTTTTAGGTTGGGGGGTTGAGAAGAGGGGGATATGCTGGGGGAAATTTCCTTGGAGGAATTTGTCATGGGGAAGAAAATTCTCATGAAGGGAGCGCAGGACTATCCAGCACTATTTTGAAAAATAAAATGAAAAAATAAATATGAAAACGTTTCTTCAACTGAAAGTAAGGAGAAAAATTAAAATTTTAAACGAACAGAAATTATTACGCATATGATGGGCTCACCTCCTCCTATTACCTCGCTCTGTTTAAAGCTAAGAATTTTTAGTAATTTCAACTATTTATTCTACGGCTTTTGTGATTCAGGGGTCATTCTTAAGAAATTGGAACAAAATTTAAGCTTTAGTGTAAAGAGCGAGATTCTGACGAGGGGTGAACCCCTTCGTATACGTAATAAAAGCATGAGAATACAAAAGTTCACTACGTAAGCTAATTTTTAAGTTACGTGTATCTTTTACTAATAAAACATTCGTAAAAAAGTTAAAAGTTCTAGTTGCCTTTTAAAGTAACCAAAAATCGGAGGGCAACTAGGCCTCCTCCTCCGCTCCTTCTTTCTCAAAATCATGTAATCAAAATTATGAGAAAGCCATTTAGCAAAATAATAAATATGCAAATTTCGTTTTAACTATTCATCTGCGGAGAGCCAAAATCAAAACATGCATTGATTCAAAAACGTTCAGAAATTAAATAAAAAAAAAAAATTTTAACGGAAAATAAGGAGCGACATTAAAACTTAAAACTAAGAGAAATTACTTCGTATATGAAAGGAGATGCTTCCTCATCAACTCCCCGCTCTTTACGCCAAAGGTTTTTACGGTTTTAAAAAGTAGAGTTGAGAAAAAGAGTCAAAAGAAAAGGAGGAAAAAGTAAGGAGCGACATTAAAACTTAAAACTAAGAGAAATTACTTCGTATATGAAAGGAGATGCTTCCTCATCAACACCCTGCTCTTTACGCTAAATTTTTTTACTGTTTTAAAAAGTAGAGTTAAGAAAAAGAGTCAAACTTTAGCGTAAAGAGCGGGGCTTTGATGAGGAAGCATCTCCTTTCATATACGAAGTAATTTCTGTTCGTTTTAAGTTTTAATGTCGCTCCTTACTTTCCGTTAAAAAAATTTGTTTTTTTATTTAATATTTAAAAGACAAGATGAGCTATTTCATAAGTTATTGCTACAAAGAAAAATTAAAATGACAGTTTATTTTTGTAACTTTCTGACGTAAATGATACAGTTGGTATAAGATTGACCATTGACATAACAGACGCGCATACATATCTTCGAGGCATTTCGTCATGAATTTCCGACTCGAAGCAAATCGAAATTCCATCTGACATTCTTTTTTAATTTAAATTATTGACGCCCATTCTTGTAGATTTAAAACAATAAATTATTGGGTTCTCCACTGAATAGAAATCTCGGGAATTCACTTTCCTCTCGTTTCATTCTAGATTTAAGCTCTAGTCTAAATAAGTTGTCAGGAGGGAGAATAAGAAAGGATTTGACCCAAAATTATTTTAAAATAATAAATTTGATATGGCAGAAATAAAACTATGCTAGTTCAAATTATTTTCACAGAGAAAATAATCAGATACTGGGTATATCAAGAAAACATATCAGTACTGCTATTTGTACCTTTGAAGCTATTTTGGAAAGTAGTGTTAAAATGAGGAAATCCATCTATTTTTAAGATATAGCCAAGGAGTAAGCTGAAATTAAGAGGGATTAAAAGTTAAAATTTTCTTACCAATTTACATCTGTTTGGGCAAAAAAAATGTAAGCGCGTTTCATTTTAACCAAGCTTAGTGCTATCTATTAATTTCTAATGGATAATTTTCCCGAAGTCAATATTTATGGTAATCATGACCATACAGTCTTTGACACAAATTTAAATCCCTTAAGATTAACATACTATAGTATATTCACACCCAAATAAGAAAAATTAGAAAAGATGAAATCTTGTCAAAAAATATTAGTATGCGAAAGAGAATTTCTTAAGGATACTGAAAGCTTAGCATAAACTAAGTAGGAGATAAGGCTAGGTAACAAAAAGAGGAAGAGAGTGCGTGCCTAATCCGAGCTCTCTGGCAAATCGATTCCTAGAGATATACTATTACAGTAACAATTAATGCACTAAATCCACAGCAGTAGTTAATTGCTCTAACTTTAAAAATGTTCCCACCGGAAACAGCTTAAATTGCTGATGGGCTTCGCGTTGATTTATGTAAGTCATTTCTATTTGTGTATTTTCAATACATACAATGCAGCATGGAGGATAGGAACCGATCTGACGAAGCTAGTAAATTTAGATAGAAAATTGTGGAAGAAACATGGAAGAATTCTCTTTTTCTTTCTCTCTCTCTTTCTCTTTCTCTCTATCTCTCTTCTTTATTTTCCTTTTGTTTTCTTTTCACACTTTTTTGTCTTGTTTCACTTTGTTAATGTTGTCGGTATTGTTGTTCATTGCATGTCTATCAGCCATTACTAATAAATCTTTGACTTTCTACAGTGGCTGATTTGGTTGTTATGTATATTGATGATATCTATATATATAAAAATAAGTTGTCTGTGTGTGGATCTGTGGATCTGTGGATCAGGTGACGTCATGTTTGTCCGCATATGACGTCTGAATTATTTCACACTAATACAAAAGAAGAAAAAAACTAAAAAAGGTAAAAACTACAAAAAAAACTAAAAAGAAAAAAAAAAACTAAAAAGCTACAAAACTAAAAAAAAACTAAAAAAAGGTAAAAATCTAATAACTAAAAAAAAACTGAAAAAAATAAAAAAGGCAAAAACTACAAAAAAAAACTAATAAAAAAACTAAAAAAGCTAAAAAACTAAAAAAACTAAAAAAACTAAAAAAAGGTAAAAAACTAAAAAAAACTAAAAACTAAAAAAGAAAAAAACTAAAAAAAAGGAAAAAAACTGAAAAATAAAAGAGAAAAGAAAACTAAAAAATATGAATAAATATATATAAAAATAAGTTGTTTGTGGGTTATGTCTGTCTGTCTGTCTGTCGAGTGACGTCGTATTTGTCCGCATATGACGTCTGAATTATTTCACACTAATACAAAAGAAGAAAAAAACCTAAAAAAGGTAAAAACTACAAAAAAAACTAAAAGAAAAAAAACTAAAAAAGCTAAAAAACTAAAAAAAACTAAAAAAAGGTAAAAAACTAAAAACTAAAAAAAACTGAAAAAACTAAAAAAAGGCAAAAACTAAAAAAAAACTAAAAACTAATAAAAAAACTAAAAAAGCTAAAAAACTAAAAAAACTAAAAAAACTAAAAAAGGTAAAAAACAAAAAAAAACTAAAAACTAAAGAAGAAAAAACTAAAAAAAAGGAAAAAACTGAAAAATAAGAGAAAAAGAAAACTAAAAAAATATTAATAAATATAAAAAATATAAATATAAATATAATATAAATTAGCAATCAACAAAGCACCGAGACACAAATGACGACCGGGACACAGGGAGTATAAATGACGACCAGGACATAAGTAAAAAAAAAAAACTAAAAAAACCAAAAAATGGTAAAAACTACAAAAAACTAAAAACTAATAAAAAAAACTAAAAAATCTAAAAATCTAAATAAACTAAAAAAGAAAAAAAAGAAAAAAGGAAAAAAATAAAGGAGAAAAACAAAACTAAAAAACGATGTATATACAGACCGGGACACCGGGATACAAATGACGACCGGGACACAGGGAATATAAATGACGACCGGGACACAGGGACACAACTACAATGGGACGCCGGGGGGCATAGGGGGATATAAATGACGACCGGGACACCGGGACACAAGGAATATAAATGACGCCCGGGACACTCAAAGAGAAATCAGAGACTGGAACACCGGGACACAAATGACGACCGGGACACAGGGAATATAAATGACGACCGGGACACAGGGACATAACTACAAAGGGGACGACGGGGTGCACAGGGGGATATATAAATGACGATGGCGACTCAGGGGAATGGTCGATTAGCAATCACCATCAACAAAGCTCAAGGGCAATCATTAGAATCATGAGGTATAGATCTGAATACGGATTGTTTTCCATGGACCATTAATTGTTGCATGTTCAAGAGTCGGTAAACCTGAAAATCTATTTATATGCACAGACAATGGGACAGCAAAGAATGTTGTATATTCGCAAGTTTTACGTAGTTAAAACATATATATATATATATATATATATATATATATATATATAAATATATCTATCTATATTCACAGGTGGGACATAGGGACACAACTACAATGGCGCGTAAACTAATATGGCGCGTAACGAGTTACGCGCGCGGGGGGGCTTGGGGGGGGGGGGGGGCGCGAAGCGCCCCACCAACTAGGTGTTGGGGTGGGCGCGAAGCGCCCACCCCCAACAGCTAGTATGTAATAAAAGTGTCTCTCTCTATAAAAAAAAAGAGAAAAGAATTGAGTGAAGACGGGAAGTACTTATAATAAAAGCTAATCCGACATAATAAATCAATACATACATACGATAAAGAGCCAACAGTTGCCAATTGTGCTCACCTTAAGCTTTAGCTGTCATATCGCAGTCATTAGTCTCTAAATTGAGAATAAGAAAGCAGACAAAATTATATATCAAATTCCGTTAGCTATCATAGGAGTTTCATTTACCCTTTTTGCAGATTTGCGGTAATGGCCTGTTGCTGGTTGGACTCCCCGGCACAACGTCCCACATTTATGCAGCTACTGGCTTGCTTACAAGACTTTCACTCTGCACTGGGGAAGTATATCTAGTTGAAGCTTCTTGTTGAAGTTTGATCCACCTTAGCTCAGTAGATGGGACTCAAGACTCCTGTGTCCTTTGGAACGAGGGTTCAAATCTTGGTGTAGCAAAACCCTCAGTTTAGGATGGGGTCAGTGGTGTGACTGTGCAAGCCCAGCCATCGTCTGGGTAGCTTGCGGTTAAGCATATTCCCACGTAACATCTGAATTTTAGATGCCAGGTCCTGCGGCAGGACCAAGATCAATAAGAGAGTCCAAGTTTGATAAATCTGTCTAAAAAAGTTTGTGTTAAAAACCTTGTAAATATGGTAAGTTTCAGACCAATCAGATATCTAGTATATCAATATTTAGTATTAATATGTGAATTTTTGTCAAGCTCGTTAAACCTTAAATGTTGACTTTATATTATGTTTCTTAAGTCAAACAGGAGAGAGACATGCTAGAAATGTTTTCAAAAACAGCCCAACAGTCTTGGAAGTTCGTTCCTTGTAAGTTTTTAGCATAACGATGAATTTTGTAAGGCGAATTGGTCATTTTCACTGAGGTTCCTTAAATAAAATTTTGAGCAGTTTAATGAAATTTCGAATTTAATTTTTTTTTATTATTAAACTTCAAAAAAGTTGAAGCATTATAGAATTAATGTTAATTAAAACATTAAGACTATTCAACTTGTTCCATAATTGAACTTTGAGATCTCGTCAACTATGTTTTGATGAGACCTCATATAAAGTATTGTACTTTAGGTTTGAAAATGGCACTTCAACTTCAGGTATAATAGTGACAAGAGGATAGAATTCTGCCATTCAAAAATTCCAAAATACAGATAAAGTGAGGTATTTTCGAAACATTTGGAATAACATGACACCTTCATGATAAGAAAAAATTAAATTTTGAGCTTACGTCAACTTTGCTTTGATGAGAGCTCATATACAGTATTGTACTTTAGGTTTCAAAATGGCACTTTTTTATAAGTATTTCACTCCAATAAGCGTCTACTTAAGGTATAATAGTGACATTAAGGGAGGATAGGGTGCTGCCATTCAAAAATCAAAAATACAGATAAAGTGACATATTTTCAAAAAATTCGGAATAACATGACACCTTCATGATAAGAAAAAATTAAGATTAAATTTTGAGCTTTCGTCAACTTTGTTTTGATGAGACCTCACATACAGTATTGTACTTTAGGTTTCAAAATGGCACTTTTTTTTAAAGTATTACGCTCTAAGTAGCGTCTACTTAAGGTATAATAGTGACATTAAGGGAGGATAGGGTGCTGCCATTCAAAAAGAAAAATATAGAGAAAGTGACATATTTTCAAAAAATTTTGAATAACATGACACCTTCATGATAAAAAAAAATCAAGAATTAAATTTTGAGCTTTCGTCTACTTTATTTTGATGAGAGCTCACATACAGTATTGTACTTTAGGTTTCAAAATGACACTTTTTTGTAAGTATTTCACTCCAATAAGCGTCTGCTTAAGGTGTAATAGTGACATTAAGGGAGGATACGGTGCATCCATTCAAAAAGGAAAAATATAGAGAAAGTGAGATATTTTCAAAAATTTAGAATAACATGACACCTTCATGATAAAAAAAAATCAAGAATTAAATTTTGAGCTTTCGTCTACTTTGTTTTGATGAGAGCTCACATACAGTATTGTACTTTAGGTTTCAAAATGGCACTTTTTTGTAAGTATTTCACTCCAATAAGCGTCTCCTTAAGGTATAATAGTGACATTAAGGGAGGATACGGTGCATCCATTCAAAAAGGAGAAATATAGAGAAAGTGAGATATTTTCAAAAAATTTGAATAACATAACACCTTCATAAAAAAAAAAAAAATCAAGATTAGAAAATTCATAAAACCCACGTGATGAAAAGTTTGCACCACCTTCTCCCTACAAATGTGATGTGTATATTAATATTAATGTACATTAATATTCGTATGTGCCTATTATGTAAGCATAGGCTAGAAACCTTTAAAGAACTTACAAACGTTTATATACTTTTATTTTGTAAAATACTGCATTGTATTAGTGTTTATTGGTGTTGTTTTTTAATAGAAACAGCCAGATCCATATTTTTAGCAAATAATTTAATGCCAATTAAACTGTTTGATGCTGCAAAGGCGGTTACAATTTCTATACTGACAAACTATATTTTTGTAATGTATGTATATATGTAATTAATATACAGCAAACAGTTTTACCCTTCGTGCTCCCCAGTTGTCGCCAATTTACGAAAATTTAAAAGGGAAGGATTTTTTTGCCAATTATAATGAAGATACAAAAAAAATTCAAAATCTATGGCCGCCTGTTTACTTTTTTTCTATTGCTTTCCTTATCAAATACCGTACCAAAAAAAGATATTTCTCAAAAAGTAAGGTGGCATGGGTATAACCCCTGTCCTCTACCAACATCCCTACCGTTTATGCCCTCCTACCCTTTGTACCTCTCGATCATGATCTTACATGATTACTTGCATTTAAATTTTTTTTTTTAAATAAATACCTCACAATATCGACCATTAATAATGCGACCTTTTCTGTATGTGTGACATTTCTTTATTTTTCCATTCTTTCTTTTCTACCTTAGTAACCTAAATGTAAAATTATTAAATCTGTGTTGATCTCCTTTGGACATTTCTGTGATCTATTCTCCTTTCTAATTTATTTTGTATCATGATTTCGAAATAAACATTGGAATAGATTATGTGTCTTGTAGAAGCTTTTGCTTTGTGTATCAGAAATCCATTCTCGGCGATCTTGCTAATCTAGTCACAAGAGATTTTAGAAGAAAATTTTTAGAAAATACAGAGAGATAGAATTATAGAAAGAAGGAGCTAAGAGAGGGGAAGATAGAGATATAAATGGAGAGATAGGGGGAAAGAGAGTAGCAAGGAAAAAGGGAGAAAATAGAGGGGAATTGAAGATGCTCTATACTTCTGACCAATCAAAATGACTAAAAAGATAAGAATCTAAGTTTATATTTAGTAGATGTAAGAACTGGTAGAACTGATAGAAGCAAAGAAGTGGTAAAAACAATAAATAATTGTTGTTGTTAGTAGCGTGGCATTTTTATTCTGGGATTGAAAGACACCATTTGATAGAAAGGCTCCTCCAAAATTCATTTTTGGGAGAGGGCCTGGAAGAAGATTGCGGAAAAAAGCCGGTAGAATGCAAAAGTATCAAAACTCAAACATCTTATGTTTAAATAGTTAAATAAATAATTCAGAACCATGTCCTAAGCCCTCGAGCACACTCTGTAGAGTTTCTTTCAGAGACACACTATATAAGGAATGTTTTAAGAGATATATTCGATTGGATGATAATAACCTATGATGGGAATGAAATCCGTTAGTTTGGGACTATTTTTTTCCCCTTTTTTGTAAGAGAAAGATACTCTTTTGATTTAGCACTCAGAGAATTACACTTAGAATAATGACTCAAGAAAAACATATATGGGTCGTCCCCAGCTAGAAAATAAAGAAACAAAAACGCAGGAAGAACAGATAAAAAAGGAGAATAAGAATGAGCCATTACTGGAACTTATACTAGATCCTAAGAGCACTCTTTCGCTTCAAAATCGTTGCTACATTGTCTTGTTTGTTTTGCCACGGCCCTGGCTCTTGTGCATATAAACCATCATTGTTATGGTTCTTGTACAAATAAATCATCATTGTCATGGCTCTTGTACAAATAAATAATCATTGTCATGGCTCTTGTGCAAATAAATCCTCATTATCATGGCTCTTGTACAAATAACTCATCATTGTCATGGCTCTTGTACAAATAAATCATAATTGTCATGGCTCTTGTGCAAATGAATCATCATTGTCATGACTCTTGTACGAATAAATCATTATTGTCATGGCTCTTGTGCAAATAAATCATTATTGTCATGGCTCTTGTACAAATAAATCATTATTGTCATGGCTCTTGCACAAATAAATGATAATTATCATGGCTCTTGTACAAATAAATCATCATTGTCATGGCTCTTGTACAAATAAATCATCATTGTCATGGCTCTTGTACAAATAAATCATCATTGTGATGGCTCTTGTACAAATAAATCATTATTGTCATGGCACCCGAGGTTTAAACACTAGCAAACACTCTTCCTGTTGCATAACCTTTTGGATATTCCTTTTTGGCCACATTTTGCAAATGACAAAATATCATCACGTATAATCTAATTGAATGTTTGTTTTTCGCATTCGATGTCTAAAGGTATTCTAATTTATATTGTTTTCGCTTGAATTCTTTTTTTTTTCTCTTATAAAATATTGCAAATATGTTTTTGTACTCCTGATAACGAAAAAGGAATATTTGAAATCAGCACAATAAATATCGTGCATTTCAGTATATTCTCCTTAGAAAAATTCCAAAGCGTTAGCGACTCATTCGGAAGGCACAAGAACTGTAGAAGGATCCGTAAAAGTCATGATATATCTGGGAAAAGTTGAGTTATCTGTATATATAAAAATAAATTGTCTGTGTGTGCGTGTGTGTCTGTCGAGTGACGTCATGTATGTGTGTCGACTGACGTCATGTTTTCGACTGACGAAATTACAGACCGGGACATCGGGACACAAATGACGACCGGGACACCGGCACATAGGGAATATAAATGACGACACTCAAAGAGAAAGCGACCGGGACACAAGTAATGTTCGATTAGCAATCACCATCAACAAAGCACTGGGACACAAATGACGACCGGGACACAGGGAGTATAAATGACGACAAGGACATAAGTAAAAAAAAAACTAAAAAAACTAAAAAAATGGCAAAAACTACAAAAAACTAAAAATAAAAAAAACTAAAAACTAATAAAAAACTAAAAAAGCTAAAAAACTAAAAAAGAAAAAAAAGAAAAAAGGAAACAAAAAATGAAAAATAAAGGAGAAAAACAAAACTAAAAAAACGAATGTATATACAGACCGGGACACCGGGATACAAATGACGACCGGGACACAGGGAATATAAATTACGACCGGGACACAGGGACACAACTACAACGGGGACGCCGGGGGGCACAGGGGGATATATAAATGACGACGGGGACACAGTGAATGTTCGATTAGCAATCACCATCAACAAAGCTCAAGGGCAATCATTAGAATCATGAGGTATAACTAAAAAAAAACAAAAAAAGGTAAAAAACTAAAAACTAAAAAAAAGACCAATTCAAAAACGAATTTATATACAGACCGGGACACCGGGACACAAATGACGACCGGGACACCGGGACACAAGGAATATAAATGACGCCCGGGACACTCAAAGAGAAATCACAGACTGGGACACCGGGACACAAATGACGACCGGGACACAGGGAATATAAATGACGACCGGGACACAGGGACACAACTACAAAGGGGACGCCGGGGGGGCACAGGGGGATATATAAATGACGACGGTGACACAGGGAATGGTCGATTAGCAATCACCATCAACAAAGCTCAAGGGCAATCATTAGAATCATGAGGTATAGATCTGAATACGGATTGTTTTCCCATGGACCATTATATGTTGCATGTTCAAGAGTCGGTAAACCAGACAATCTATTTAATTCACAGGTGGGACATAGGGACACAACTACAATGGCGCGTAACTAATATGGCGCGTAACGACTTACGCTTGCAGGGTGGCTTGGGGGGGCGCCAATCGCCCCCACCCAACAGCTAGTATTTTAATAATTTTGACAAGGAATTTGATAATGTATTGATTAGAAGATTAAAATCCAACAGGATACAAAATTTCCTAAAAGGATCCAGAGTTTGGTGAAAATAAGGGGACCGAAAGTACTTAATGCCATACTAGCAAATAAAATTTTTCTGTATATCTCGGGTGGAAATCTTCACAGGTATCTTGTTTGTCCATTTTTCATGGTGGCAGCAGTAGCTACAACCTAGTAAAGAGCTAACCACAGCTTAAAGTAAAAAAAAATAATTTTTTTCTGAAAAAAGAACTACCTATTGAGAAAAATTATCATCTGACACTGATATAGGAATGGTCAGTGTTCAAAACACTTATCAAATAGTTCGTGGTAACGAACTACAGTAAGGAGCGACCCGGCTTAATAGTAACCAAAACTCAAAAAATGGAATTTTTATACCAATAGACACATCAAAAGAATCGAATTTTAATGCTGATTTTAAATATATAAGTTTATCAAGTTCAGTCTTACCCATCAAAAGTTACGAGCATGAGAAAATTTGCTTTATTTTAGAAAATAGGGGGAAACAACCCCTAAAAGTTGTAGAATCTTAACAAAAATCACATCATCAGATTCAGTGTATCAGAGTACCCTATTTTAAAAGTTTCAAGCTCCTATCTACAAACATGTGGAATTTTGTATTTTTTGCCAGAAGGCAGATCACAGACGCGTGTTTATTTGTTTGTTTGTTTTTTTGTGTTTTTTTTTTGTTGTTTTTTCCCAGGGTGATCTTATCGACCCATTGGTCCTAGAATTTAACGAGAGTGCTCATTCTAACGGAGATGAAAAGTTCTAGTGCCCTTTTTAAGTGACCAGGAAAATTGGAGGGCACCTAGGCCCCCTTCCAGGCCAATTATTTTCCCAAAGTCACCAGATCAAAATTCTGAGATAACCATTTTATTTGCCATAGTCGTAAAACCTTATAACTATGTCTTTGGGGACGACTTACTCCCCCACAGCCCCCATGGGAGGGGTTACAAGTTGCAAGCTTTGACCAGTGCTTGCATATAGTAATGGTTATTTGGAAGTGTACAGACTTTTTCAGGGGTATTTTTAGGTTGAGGGGGAGGGGGGTTGAGAAAAGGAGGATATGTTGGGGGAAATTTCCTTGGAGGAATTTTTCGTGGGGGAAGAAAATTTTCATGAAGGGAGTGCAGGATTTTCTAGCATTATTAAAAAAAAATGAAAAAATATATATGAAAAAGTTTTTCAAATAAAAGTAAGGAATAGCATTAAAACTTAAAACGAACAGAAATTATTACGCATATGATGGGCTCACCTCCTAATACCCCACTCTTCAGGCTAAAGTATTTTTAGTAATTTCAACTATTTTTTCTACGGCTTTTGTGATTCAGGGGTCATTCTTAAGAAATTGGGACAAAATTTAAGCTTTAGTGTAAAGAGCAAGATACTGAAGAGGGGGTGAACCCCTTCATATACGTAATAAAAACATGAGAATACAGAAGTTCATTACGCAAGCTAATTTATAGATTACGTATATCTTTTACTAATAAAAACATTCGTAAAAAATTAAAAGTTCTAGTTGCCTTTTTGAGTAACCAAAAAATCGAAAGGGCAACTAGGCCTCCTCCCCCGCTTCTTTTCTCTCAAAATAACTCGATCAAAACTATGAGAAAACCATTTAGCCAAAAAAATAAATATGCAAATTTCCTTATAATTATTCATCTGCGGAGAGCCAAAATAAAAACATGCATTGATTCAAAAACGTTCAGAAATTAAATAAAAAAACAAGTTTTTTTAACGGAAAGTAAGGAGCGGCATTAAAACTTAAACCGAACAGAAATTACTTCGAATATGAAAGGGGCTGCTTCCTCATCAAAGCCCCGCTCTTTACGCTAAGGTTTTTTACTGTTTTAAAAAGTAGAGTTAAGAGAAAGAGTCAAACTTTAGCGTAAAGAGCGGGACATATGAAAACAAAGAAAGGAAATAATAAATGAAAAGAAAAAAACAAATAGGTGAAAAACGAGGATTTTCTCAGCCAGTAGCAAAATATGAAAAACAAGCAAATATTTTGACAAGGACCTCCGCCAAGTCGTCCTCAGTGCTAAAAAAAAATAAGAAAGAGGAAAAAGAAAAAAAAAGAAACAATGAAGAAACGACAACAAAATCTAACCTTCTTAAGTGAACTGTTCGAGCGAAAAAAAGACACTGAATCAAACAACAAAAACCAACTTGAAATCAATGAAAGAGAAGTTACCAATTAGATTGAATAAGTATCCTTTGCCTTGCAACAGATTCCGCCTGTCTACAATTTCGGTTTTCATTAGATATGCGGACAGGTTGTCTTAAATTAGACTGGGCGAAAATATCCATAGAGTCTTTTAATATTAAATTGTTATAAATTGTTATAAATTATAACTTATAAAGAAATGAAAACTGATCCCACAGATAAATACAACAAGCAGTTGAGAAAAGAATTAGAAATTTTAAAAGACAATAGACTAATCACCCCTCAAATGTACAGAAAATTTTACCCAAAAGGTTGTTCAGCCCCAAAATTCTATGGTCTACCAAAATTAATAAGAAGGATACTCCGTTACGTCCTATTGTAGCATGCTATAGTTCTCCAGCTACAGATTAGGAAGATTCTTAGCTACAATTTTCAAATCTCTTCTAACAACACAGAAATCTTACATAAAAAATTCCATAGATCTTGTTGAGAAGCTGAAAAATCACAGTATAACAGAAGAAACTATCTTATCTAGTTTTGATACAGTTTCCATGTACACTTCATGCGATGTCCATAAATGTGAACAGGCCTTACAAAGAAAATCAGAGGAACATTCTGCTTGGTCAGATTACAAAACCTTCGAAATTGACTCAATAATGACGCTTGTACGTCTCTCCAACAAGTTCTCTTTATATTTTATGTTTCGAGAAAAAAATTTCCTTCAGGTCAAGGGCCTACCCATGGGCACTGTTTTGTCTCCTTTTTTGGGAAAATTTTTACATAGATTTCATAGAACAGTCTGCTTTGAATAGTTTCCCCTGAAAACACTCTGGTTTCGTTTCGTTGATGATTTTCTTGCTTTTTGGGAACATGGTCAAGACTCTCTAAAAGATTTTTTGGCACATTTGAATTCTTTTGATTCGAATCTTCAATTTACAATAGAACTGGAAGATTCAGGAAAGCTTCCTTTCTTGGATGTTTTATTATAAAAAATATTCCTAGCCTTGAATTTTCTATATATAGAAGGCCGACCCATAATCATCGGTATCTACATTTCTCGTCAAATCACCCTCCTTGTGTAAAAAGAGGGGTAGTAATTTCTTTAGTCGAAACGGTTCTAAAAATATGTTCACGTAATCATGTAAAATCCGAGTTAGATTATGTTAAAGATATTTTATTCTGCAATGGCTACCCAATCAATCTCATTGAAAATATAATAGATAGACGACTAAAAAAGGTAAACAGGAAAATAGTCTCCCTAGATTCAGTTACACTGGCAATAGAGAAAAAACTTTCACTACATTACCATACGTCTCGAAACTCGAAAAACCCAATCTCTATGTTTCTTTCAAAACTGAACAAAAAGTTGAACATTTTTTTCACTCGGGAAAGGATAAAACGGACCCTATACTAGGTAGTGGTGTCTACAGAATCCCGTGTTCATGTGGAAAATTTTACATTGGCAGGACCCATCAACAACTAGGGGAACGACTGCATGAACACAAAATTTTAATAGATAAGTCCCTGAGATTGGAAAATAAAAATGACAACTTTGATTCAGCTCTGGTCCAGCATATATACGAAAATCCTGACCATTTAGTTCTTTTTGAAGAGGCAACTTTAATATCTACCGTAAAGGGCCTACCACAATATTTAAAGAAGCAATTGAGATAAAAAAAAAACATATAAATAGAAATTTGGCTATAAATAGAGACACGGGAGATATTTCCTTTAGCCCAGTTTATAACAATTTAATATTAAAAGACACTATGAATATTTTCGCCCAGTCTAATTTAAGACAACTTGTCCGCAAATCTAATGAAAACCGAAATTGTAGACAGGCAAAATCTGTTGCAAGGCAAAGGATACTTATTCAATCTAATTGGTAACTTCTCTTTCATTGATTTCAAGTTGGTTTTTGTTGTTTGATTCAGTGTTTTTTTTTTCTCTCGTACAGTTCAGTTAAGAAGGTTAGATTTTGTTGTAGTTTCTTTCTTTTCTATTTTTTCTTTTTCCTCTTTCTTATTTTTTTTAGCACTGAGGACAACTTGGCGGAGGTCCTTGTCAAAATATTTGCTTATTTTTCATATTTTACTAAGTTTGCTAAGTTTCTTTGTTTTCATACGTCATGCATAGCCAGTATGGTCTCAGAACGTATTTACGTAAAGAGCGGGGCGTTGAAGAGGAAGCAACCCCTTTCATATACAAAGTAATTTCTGTTCGTTTTAAGTTTTAATGCCGCTCCTTACTTTCCATTAAAAAAACTTGTTTTTTTATTTAATTACAATTAAATATCTACTTTTCGCAAGCAATGTCCGAAGATAGTCTGTTTGAAGAGGCTTCCGCTTGCTCCCTCTTTCTAATTTTCTTGTAAAATATTTGCTCTCTTTTTTTCTAATTTTCTTGTAAGACATTTGCTCCCTTTGTTCTAATTTTCTTGTAAAATATTTGCTCCCCTTTTTTCTAATTTTCTCTTAGATTATTTGTCCCTTTTTTCTAATTTCCTTGTAAATTATTTGCTCCCTTTTCGAATTTTCTTTTAAAACATTGTTATAGTATTTTTAATCTTGATAAGAAAAAAACAGATATTTAAAATCAGCGCACACAAAAAATATAATGTACTTGAATATACACACCTTCGGAAAACTGCAAAAAGTTAGTAAATCGATCGGAAAATACAAAAAAAATAATAAGGAAACCGCAACAATCTTGATATCTCTGGCGAGGGGTAAGTTATATTTGGATAAATTCAATATTTATTAAACAATCCATTTAGAGGATAAAATTAAAAAATGATATACAATTTCTTAAAAGGACTTAGTGTTGGGTAAAAACAGGGGGACACAAAAAGCACCTAATGGCTTTCAAAGAATTAAAGCTCTCATTATATCCCTGGCAGTAATTTTCGCTGGTATCTTGTTCGCCTTTTTGTTAAAGAACATCATTATTGACTTTGAAGTGCATCCCCAATTAAATCACATAATTAGCTCATAAGCATGATTGAAGAGGAGGCTGCTCCCAGCTCCTAAGGATACTGCAAAAGGAGACGTCAACTTTTCTTTGTTAACAGAGATAATCGTGTCTGCTTTCTTTGAATAAATTTAAGTTTTATAAAGCTGTTTAAATGACGAATGGAACAAATATAAGACGATCCCTTAGATCAGTTCTTAATTACTCCTTTAATGAAAAGAATAAACTAATTCTGTGAGTTAATAGGATATGTACTTCAAAGTCTTAAATGGATCTCCTTACAAGTGTGTAAAGGGAAATTAAAGGGCAAATATTCTAGTATAGCTGAATATTGAAAAGTCATGCATTATCCATAAGGCATTACAAAATTTCTGATTTATTCTACATAGCTATGGGCTTTTAAACTACCAAGGACAGTGAAATTAAATTTGATTTTTGGATTGGTTAAGCGGAAACTTATACTGGTATGTACATATTAAAATATTAAGAAACATCGGTAATTGAATTTTTAACTAAAAAGATATATTTATTCTGTTTTTCGTAGTAGCAGACAAAAGAAAAGTAGATAAAAAATCGGCGAAAAATGAGCGCAAAAAAATGGTGCCAAACGGCTTAAGAAGGCGTAATTCTCTTTTGAAGATGTGGTTTTCTTTAGAAGTCATCAAATTGTTAATGGTCTAATTTTGTGAACAATAAGTGTTTTCAAAATTAAATAATTAATTATGCTCATTTACTTTTAAAATTTATTATGGCAACAGTGACGAAAATATGGTACTTACTAAAAAAAATCTTCACGATTTTGACACAAGCATAGCAAATTTTCATAATTTTGAATTTTGAATCTTGATTCAATTTTCTTTAAAAATTACGTTTTTAACTTGGCAATGGACCTAAGACGGTCCTAAGGGGGGCTTGGCAATTAAGGAAATTTCATTGTTTTTTTAGTTTCCTCCTCAATGAATTCTTTTTTAGTAAAGGCTAGCCTGGATTTTGTCTTGATCGTGGGGTGATGTCTCCTATGCCGATTCTTATTTGTAGCTGACTGTGTAAATGTAATCTCATCTTTGTATTAAAAATATTCTTTTAATCGGAAATGATTGTCGTCTAACAATCTCCCCTGAATTTAAAAGCATTCTTAAAATGAAAGGAGATTAGAGGGCAACATGAAATTATTTGATCTTCAAAACAGATTTTTCTCTTACTATTTTTCATGGTGACTCCTTATTAATGCCTGAAACTTCAAGGAATACTAATTCACTAATTGATCCATATATTACTTTATATTAAAGAAACGGCGAGAGCCATATAGCCATCCCACCATAACAAAAAATAACGAGTAAAACAATAAAGAAATTTATTTGATCTTCAAAACAGGTTTTTCTCTTACTATTTTTCATGGTGACTCCTTATTAATGCCTGAAGCTTCAAAGAATACTAATTCACTAATTGATCCATATATTACTTCATATTAAAGCAACGGCCAAAGCCACATAGCCATCCCACCCTAAAAAAAATAATGAGTAAAACAATGAAGAATTTTTAAGACTGTGAAACTCCTTCAAACCTCAAAGGAATATTTCGGCCCTATATACAAGGATCCTATTTGAGATTCATTGAAGGACTCTGGGAATGTTCGAATTTTTAGTTTTAAAGGTAGATTTTGTTACAAGTCTTATGTTATTTCTGATGGGGAAGGCCCTTGGATATAGAGCCGGAATATTCATTTTAAGTTTGAGGAAGTTTCACTGTCATAAAAATATCTTATTATTTTACCTGCTGCTTATTTTTATACCTGATATCTATTCTATATTATTGCTGGTTTATCAGGAACTAATTCGAAAATAGTGTTTATTAATTAACTTGTTTGTTAGACTTTTGGTAGTAATTAAGTTACAAGAAAGAAAGTAGTTTTTCCATTAAATTAAAGAGAATTTTAGACTGAAATTTTACTTGAATTATATTATTCATGATTATTATATCTTGCTTAAACATACATTAGCAATGACGGCAAAGACCCCATTTTTACAGGCCAAGGGACCCTTGGCGGTATAGCATTATGTATCATTGCATGTATGTAATATTGTGTGAAATCATGAATAAATTTTGTCTTATCCTGTGAGAACTTTGGTGAAGATAGATATTCCTAAATTTTAAACTCTGGGATTTTATTGTTAAAATCATGTTAAAAAAGAGGCTGTATATCTCTTCTCTCTGTAAGTTAGATACTTTTCTTTCTCTCAGTCAGTGACTTGTATGGCTACCCCCTTTTGTACAGGCTAAAGAGCTTTTGGAGATATAGTATTGTGTATTATTGCAAGGGAAGTTAATTACGAATAATCTTACATTACCCTGCTGAAGATAGATTTTTCTAAATTACAAATTCTGACTTTTTTATAAATAAAATCAGTGGTTAAAAATGGCATTTCGTTATCTAGATCCATTCCCTAAATAGTCCGCTGAATAAACATGAGGAAAAACGTAATACATGTACATATGCAAAATAAAGTGGTGAAAACATTTAAAATGTATGGCCCAGCTTAGGCTCCTCTTAGGACCCACAAACTATAAGATCTAACAATGAATTGCCATTTCAGCATAACTAACTATGTATTAAATTTCTGCCTCAAATTATTCTATTTTCATAATTTGCTTTTTTGGCATAGAAGATAAAATTATTAGTAAATGACATGACATTACTCTTAGGGAGATTTTTTTTAGTCTATACATCATTTCAATTCAAAGTGATTTAAAGTATAATCCGATGTCATGTAGAACTATGAGACACCTTGGGACCAAAGCGGGGCAGAAAGGATGATGCAGGATTCTGAGGCTCATCCACTGGGGACATTCTTCATGTCCCCAGTTAAATTCTTCATATCCCCAGTTCAATTCAACATGTCCCTAGTTCAATTCAACATGTCCCGAGTTAAATTTATAACAGTTCAAAATAGGGATGAAACCTTTTAATCGACAGTGAACAGATATAAGAATTTGATATTTCGAGCATTCTGATTCTGGGGACATGAAGAATTGAACTGGGGACATGAAGAATTGAACGTGGGGGCTTGGCTATTAAGTGAGGCTGGAGCTTAGCTGACTAGCTGCTTAGTTTGTTTGAAAATTATTCTCTAGAAGTAGCCAAGTGAAATGATAATGAAGAATTTCAATTACTTAATAACTGCTCGGTCCTGAGCTGCAAATTTTACATTAAAGAGACTAGGACTTCATCTGACTATCCAATGACCTATATTTTATGCAAACTATTGGGATAATATAAGCCACGTGAAAATATTTTGAAAAACTTATATTTTAGGTGGCTTGCTGTGAGGGACACCAACGCACTAAGATTTAAGGGGCAGGTGGCAAAAACTCATAATCTCGGGTGGAGACAATTTTGTTGTATTCAACAAAAAAAAACTAGGGGAGAGAAAAACAAAATATTTGTGAGCTCCCTACTCCCCCGGCAAAAAAAATCTATTTCCATCTTGCAGCCTACACCAAGCACCCTGTGTGGGCTGTAATTTTTTGGATGCATTTTATACACCTTATCTTACACTATAATTGTATTTTTGAAAAGGAATATGTTTGAGACAATTATTCATTTTCATTTCTCTTCATTTTAGGTCGTATTTACTTAATAATAGTAATTAACATTCGCTTTAAGTTAAAACTACATAAAAATGAGTTTTTCAACTGATAGTAAGGAGCAACATTAAAAATTAAAACGAAAAGAAATTATTCTGTATATATTCTCAGTAACCCTTCTCCTTCTCAGTACCCTGCTCATAACACTGAAGTTCTTTGTACTTAAAAAAAAACCTTCTGATTCTATTTAAACGGCTCCTGTGTTTGAGGAGTCATTCTTAAAGAACTGGAACGGAATGTCAAACTTTAACGTAAAGAGCGCGGTATTCAAGAGGGGGCAGTCACCCTCATGTACGAACAATTTCTTTTCGTTTTAATATTATTCCTTACCTTAAGTTCAAAAACCTTGCTTTTTGTGTAATTTGTGATCGTTTTTCGGATCCCCTGTACAAGTTGCTGTTTAAAATAGAACTCATATATGAAATGTGAAGTTGTATTGTGAAGCTACATCTTGTATTTCGTTTTTAGATGCCCTTATTACAATTTTAACACCATGATTGCGATTACTAGCATAAAAAACCTCTAAAGGCTAATTTTGACAGAAACCTAAACACTAAGTGAGTAACATACTCTTATTGTGTTTCATTTAAGTGTGTTCATCGGTTCTTTATATTATAATAATCCCATCAAGCGTTTTTTTAATTTACTTATGCAGTTGCCTCTAACTAGCTACAGTTATAAAAACCCAAATTAGCGACTGAAGATCTCTCGATTTTACGATTGTGACACTGGATCATAAGCTCCGCGTGACATATGTACTCAGGCACGCGCGCAGGAATTTGTTTTATGGGGGGGGGCAAACCCTTCAAATCCCTTATTCTGTGATAAGTATCAGAAAATTATGGGAAAAAATCGTGATATTTCGGTGGGGGGAGGTTGGGCCCGGGGCCCCATTAGTGAGTTCCAGTATGTACTTACCTTTTTTAGTAGTAGATACTCCACTGATCTTTTAAAATAATCCCAAGGCAATCCCGAACAGTCCCAATTCTATACAGATATACTTGCTTATGAAGTCTATAGAGGTATTAGCTTTTGAAGTTGTGAGAGGGAAGATTGAGATCCAGGACGCTGAAAAAAATAAATTAATAAAGAGTTTAACGTGAAATATAGTAATTCAGATTAGTTAAGTAGAAACATATATATCCAGTCTTTTAAAACCCCTCCCAGAATGATCCTGGATAATAAGGAGTAAAAAAGGGTGCAGCATGCCATTTATATGGTTTCATAGGATGGGAGTTAGAGGGCTTAGATCTTGAAGCCTTGCTTTATGCTCTCCAATTATGTAGACCAAATTATGTGTATAATAATGATTACAACAATGATATAAATTCTGAGCTTTCTTCTAAAATCTATTTATGAACCCGTCGTTCTAAAATAGACTACAGTCATGATTTAGGGGCTGCACAGATCACCTTGTCTCTGGAGTTCTATTTTTGTGACTTCCTGGAATTGTAAGCACCAAAATTATGATCTTATAACATACATGGTTTTAGGGATACCGTGGTATGAAGAGTGATAAAATAGTGGCTGACTTTTGTTGCTTAAAACGGGCACTAGGTTTTGGAAATAATGATTGAATGGAACTTCTCTCCAGACTTTCTTCAATCTCCTGTTCAATAAATAAAAAAAAAGTTTTTTTAACTGCAAGTAAGGAGCGACATTAAAACTTAAAACGAACAGAAATTGTTCCGTATATGAAAGGGGCTGTCCCCTCTGTAACGCCTCGCTCTTTGCGCTAAAGTTTTTTTAATTGTTATAAAAAATGGAGTTGTGACACAGTCAAACTATAGCGTAAAGAGCGAGGCGTTGAGGAGAGGACAACCCATTTCATATACGGAACAATTTCTGTTTGTTTTAAGTTTTAATGTCACTCCTTACTTGCAGTTAAAATAACTGGTGTTTTTATTTAATTTCCGAACGTATTTGAATTAATGCATGTTTTGATTTTGGCTCACCGCACATGAATAATTAAAACGAAATTTGCGCATTAATTTTTTCTTGCTAGATAGCTTTCTCATAGTTTTGATCTGGAGATTTTGATAAAACAAAGGGCCGGGAGAGGAGGCCTAGTTGCTGTCCAATTTTTGGCTACTTAAAAATGCAACTAGAATTTTTCATTTTTTTACGAACGTTTTTGTCAGTAATAAATATACGTAACTTATGAGTTAACTTACGAAATGTGCTTCTATATTTGTGTATTTTTATTACGTATATGAGGGGCCGTTCCCCCTTGTCTTTACCTCGCCCTTTAAACTAGAGCTTGAATTTTGTCCCAATTCTTTAAGAATGACCCCTGAATCACAAAGACCGTAGAATAAATAGTTGAAATTACTAAAAATACTGTGGCGTAAAGAGCAAGGTATTTTGGAAGAGACGAACTCCCTTATATACGTAATATTTTCTGTTTGATTTAGGTTTTAATGCTACTCATTGCTTCCAGCTGAAAGAAAAAATTATTTATTTTCTCTTTGTTTTTTTAGAAAATCCTGCACCCCCTTCAAGGAAATTTTCTTCCCTCATGATAAATTCCTCCACGGAAAGATCCTCCTATGTAACTCCACCTCAACGCTAAAATTCCCCTGAAAACGTCTGTACACTTCATAACAACCATAACTGTTTGTAAGCATTGTTCAAAGTTTGTAACTTGCAGCCCCTCCCCCGGGGACTGTGGGGGATGAAGTCGTCCCCAAAGACATAGTTATTAGGTTTTCGGCTAAGCTGAACAGAATGGCAATCTCAAAATTTTTACCCGGTGACTTTGGGGAAGAAGTGTGCGTGGGATGGGACCCTCCAATTTTTGATCACCTAAAAAGGGCACTAGAACTTTTAATTTCCGTTAGAATGAGCCCTGTCAAGACATTCTAGGACCACTGGGTCAATACGATCACTCCTGGGGAAAAAACACGCATCCGTGATCAGTCTTCTGTCTTCTAGCAAAAATTACAAAATTCCACATTTTTGTGGATAGGTGCTTGAAACTTCTGGAATAGGGTTCTCTGATACGCTGAATCTATTGGTGTAATTTTTGTTAATGTTCTATGACTTTTAGGGGGTGTTTCCTCCTATTTCATAAAATAAGGCAAAGTTTCTCAGGCTCCTAATTTTTGATGGGTAATACTAAACTTGATGAAACTTATATATTCAAAGTCAACACTAAAATGCAATTCTTTTGATGTAACTATTGGTATCAAAAATCCGTTTTTTTAGAGTTTTGGTACTATGGAGTTAGGTCGCTCTTTACTACAGTTCGTAACCACGAACTGTTTTGATGTGATGAGGCCAAGGAAAAGAAACTTACAGTGCATTAGAGACATATTGCTTTTTACTAATGTAAAATAAAAATGAAAAATTAGCAAAGATAAAGAGTGAAGTTAAAACAGAAAACCAAAAGAAGTCGTCCTGCATTTTAAGGGACCTCCTCCGAATCTCCTCTCTACACGCTAAGGCTCCACTAATATTTTAGTATAAAAAAAACAGAACCCATTTTTAATTTCAATGGATCTATCTACCGGTAACCTTTCAAGACATTTGAACTGAAGAATTTATCGACTTTCGGGTTCTATTCAGTTTTCTTTTTTTAGAGTTTCCATCACTATATTTTTGAGTGGTTCTGTAATTACACTGCTTGACTATCCCGTGGAGTACACTGACTATATTTTGTCTATTAGGCTCTCAGCCATACGTTTGGCAAACCTACAGAAGGAAATTCAACTGGAAAAAACAAACAAATCATAACTCAGGACATCAAATTAGTCAAGATGTCAAAATTAAGTAATTTTTCAGGATATCACTATAGTCAGACATCAAGGATAGCAAATTTATCAGGACATCAGATTAATAAGAACATCAAACTGGTCAGGACATCAATGTTAGTTAATTTTTCAGGACATCAAATTCAGGATATCCAATTAGTCAGAACCTCAAACTTAGTCAATGTTTTAAAACACCAAATTACTCCGGACAACAACATTAGTTTGGACATCAAAATTTTTCGGGCTGAAAAGCTTTTACTGCTTTTGAAACTATGCTAAACTTATTCACTTTAAGGTACTTGAAACAAGAGTTTTTTCTAAATTCATTTTTTTTACATTTTGGATTTACAAAGGATACAGCCAAGGGAAATTTAAATCTAGTTTAACCATATTATGTATGGATCTGTGGCTAAAACCAGGAATCTCTCTGTGTGAGGGAGAAGGATCCAGATTTTTAGTTAAATACTTCCTTGATAAATAAAAGTCGGTTTTTGTGTATAGGTAGAGTGAACCGAAGAAAATGTTAAACAGAACAGACGATCAGCGTTTCATAGCGTTGGATTTCTGCTTCTGGTCTTAAATTAAATAAAAAAACAAGTTTTTTTTAACTGAAAGTAAGGAGCCACATTAAAACTTAAAACGACCAGAAATTACGTCGTATATGAAAGAGGCTGCTTCCTCATCAACGCCTCGCTCTTTACGCTAAAATTTGACTCTTTCTCTCAATTCTTCTTTTTAAAACAGTAAAAAACTTAAGCGTAAAGAGCGGGGCGTTGATGAGGAAGCAGCCTCTTTCATATACGAAGTAATTTCTGGTCGTTTTAAGTTTTAATGTCGCTCCTTACTTTCAGTTAAAAAAACTTGTTTTTTTTATTTAATTTCTGAACGTTTTTGAATCAATGCATGTTTTGATTTTGGCTCTCCGCAGAGGAATAATTAAAACAAAATTTGCATTTTTTTTTGGCTAAATGGCTTTCTCATAATTTTGATCGAATCATTTTGAGAAAAAAAGAGCGGGGGAGGAAGCCTAGTTGCCCTCCGATATTTTGGTTCATTAAAAAGGCAACTAGAATTTTTAATTTTTTACGAATATTTTTATTAGTAAAAGATTTACGTAAGTTATAAATTAGCTTACGTAAAGAACTTTTGTATTCTCATATTTTTATTACATAAATGAGGGGGTTCGCCCCCTTGTCAGATCCTCGCTCTTTACACTAAAGGTTAAATTTTGTCCCAATTCATTAAGAATGATCCCAGAATCACAAAAGCCGTAGAATAAATAGTTGAAACTACTAAAACTACTTTAGCGTAAAGAGCGAGGTATTAGGAGGAGGTGAGCCTTTCAAATGGGTAATAATTTCTGTTTGTTTTAAGTTTTAATGCTGCTCCTTACTTCCAGCTGAAAGAACTTTTTCATATTTATTTTTTCATTGTTCTTTTTTAAATAATGCTAGTAAATCCTGCAGTCCCTTCATGGAGATTTTCTTCCCCCATGACAAATTATCGATGGAAAGTTCCCCCAGCATATGCCCCTCTTCTCAACCCCTCCCCCAACCAAAAAATCCTCCTGAAAACGCCTGTACACTGCCCAATAACCATTACTATATGTAAGCACTGGTCAAAGTTTGTAACTTGTTGCCCCTCCCACGGGGAGTGTGGGGGAGTAAGTCGTCTCGAAAGACATAGTTATAGGGTTTTTAGACTACGCTGAATAAAATGGCTATCTCAGAATTTTGATCCGTTGACTTTGGTAAAATAATTAGCGTGGGAGGGGGCCTAGGTGCCCTCTAATTGTTTTGGTCACTTAAAAAGGGCACTAGAACTTTTCATTTCCGTTAGAATGAGCCCTCTTGCAACATTCTAGGACAACTGGGTCGATACAATCACCCCTGGGGAAAAAAACAAAAAACAAAAAAAACAAATAAACACGCATCCGTGATCTGCCTTCTGGCAAAAAATACAAAATTCCACATTTTTCTAGATAGGAGCTTGAAACTTCTAAAGTAAGGTTCTCTGATACGCTGAATCTTATGGTGTGATTTTCGTCAAGATTCTATGACTTCTAGGGGGCGTTTTCCCCTATTTTCTAAAATAACGCAAATTTTCTCAGGCTCTTAAGTTTTGATGGGTAAGACTAAACTTGATGAAACTTATATATTTAAAATCAGCATTAAAATTCGATTCTTTTGATGTAGGTATTGGTATCAAAATCCATTTTTTAGAGTTTTGGTTACTATTGAGCCGGGTCGCTCCTTATTCGTTACCACGAACTGTTTGACCAACGAAAATGCTTCAAAAGCGGACCTTCTATTCGGACCTTCTAAAAACGGACCCCAGAAAATCGTAGGTATTTTTTGGCCGCTTTACTGTTTGCGTTTGAAAGGAGATAAGGTTACTTCGCTTAGATGGCTACTCGAGAGAGCTAGTTCAGCTTTTCAAACAGTTCGTGGTAACGAACTGTAGTAAGGAGCGACCCGGCTCAATAGTAAACGAAACTCTAAAAAACGGAATTTTGATGCTAAAATATACATCAAAAGAATCAGATTTTTATTCTGATTTTAAATATATAAGTTTCATCAAATTTAGTCTTTGTCATCAAAAGTTACGAGCCTGAAAAAATTTACCTTATTTTAGAAAATAGGGAAAAACACCCTCTAAAATTCACAGAATCTTAACGAAAATCACACCATCGCATTCGGCGTATCAGAGAACCCTATAGCAAAATTTTCAAGCTCCTATCTACAAAAATGTGGAATTTCATATTTTTTGCCAGAAGACAAATCACGGGTGCGTGTTTATTTGTTTGTTTGTTTTTTGTTTTTTTTTCCAGGGGTCACCGTATCGACCAAGTGGTCCTAGAATATCGCAAGAGGGTTCATTCTAACGGAAATGAAAAGTTCTAGTGCCCTTTTTAAGTGACCGAAAAAATTGGAGGGCACCTAGGCCCCCTCCCACGCTCATTTTTTCTCCAAAGTCGACGGATCAAAATTTTGAGATAGCCATTTTGTTCCGCATAGTCAAATGGTGGTTAGAATTGTGGCCACAGTCAGGATTCTTTTATCTTAAGAGTGGCCGTTAATGGTAAATTTTTTGTTTAATTTATATATTTTGGATGAAAATAAAAATGTCTATGTCTATGTCTATGTCGTAAAGTTTTTTCTTTGAATTGAGTAAAATGAATGCCAGCTGAGATTGTCAATTTCTAGCAACACTCAACCTACAACCTAACCTAACACAACAACCTCACTTAGGAATACCATACATGACAAATCTTAGACACTTGAACGAACCCTTGTCTACTTCATTTCAACAGGCGAGATAGTTGCATTTACATTTTCTAATAACTAGTATAGCTTCATAATTTACGTTACGTTTTAAAGTTTATTCTAATTATTTTATGAATTTACTAAGAAACAAAAAATAACTGCAAATAGCTCCTCCATTACGTTTTTTTTCTGTTCAAGCTGTTGTGGCTTTAATTCATCATCGAGGATAAAGAAGTATCCACCCTGATATTGGCTTGAATGCGCCTCCTCCCTGGAAATGAACGATATGTGGTTTAGAAATGCATTTTTATTCATTTTTTAACCCCTCTCTCTAGTTTAAATCTTTTGAAGAAGGCAGTTAGTGGTTACACGGGCTAAAAGGCCCCACGTTACACCCTGCAATAATACAAGCGGAAATTTCTTGCATGACTAGGATTTAGCAAGTTGTTCAAATCTTCCAATAGATCTATCTCTGAATATGGATGTTTGGATTTTTCAAGGTCTCTTAGAGCTCTTCTGGCACACCTCCAGAGGATTCAAAATAGGACCTAGAAGTAAGTTGCACACTGACCGGATTTCATAGCATTTTCCAAATTACAGATTTGATTTAACGTTAATGTCTGTTTTCTACAGACACAATCACAAGCATCCCTAAGACCTTCCATTTAGATTTTACTCGCCAATTGCCAAGTCAGAACGGCAAAGGTACAGAGACGTGGTAGTGAAGAATACAACATTGGACTTTATAGTCCCTTCTGTCGGTGCTTCTGTCTCCATTTCAAGGCCCTTCAGCCTGGAAGCGCAATAGAGGCAATCCCATGCTTTCGACAACCTTTCTTGTTTACCTTCACAAGATTTCTCCATGTACCCATTTACTTCTGGGCCGACTCTGACAGAGCTTGCAGAGTTATGCCATTGATCCCCATTCCAACCCAAATAACCAGTAGCAGCAGGACTCCAATTCCGTTCTCACGGAGAAAGGATTTCAAGTCTAGCGTGCAAACATAGTAATATGGTACGAATTGTACGTATTAGAAATGGAAGCACCCCACAATAAGTTCTTGAAGAACAGCTTTGGAAGACTCTGTACCTCTATTTTGAATGTTCTCCTATGGGAGTCAATCCCCAAGGGCCCGGCTGTTGATTCCTTTGAAAGATAGTTCAGCAGACACAATCAAAGACATAGAAAAGGCTTAGGCAAAAGGTTAACTAGCAGCATGTCTGGCCCTAAGATTTTACTTGACCTTATGCGGTGAAAGAGGTCATACTCAATTCTCTGAAATTTCTCCAAGTTTCTCAGATATTTACATACCCTTATCACTGCCAGCTAGGTTAGGTTTTTCTTAGAATTGTCTGGGCTATGGAGTGGAATTGTCTGGGCTATGGAGTGGAATTGTCTGGGCTAGGCAATTAATTTTATTATTATGTTTATAGTATTTTTAATGTTATTATTATTGATCGTATATTTGCCTGATAGAGCAAGGAGTGCAAGCGAAAGAAGGCTCATATTAAATTTATTGTTAACTGATAGAATAAATTTTAACTGATGGTGGTACGGGATGGAAATCAAACAGTTCGTGGTAACGAACTGTAGTAAGGAGCGATCCAGCTCAATAGTAACCGATACTCTAAAAAATAGAATTTTGATACCAATAGTTACATCAATAGAATTGCATTTTAATGCTGATTTAAAATATATAAGTTTCATCAAGATCAGTTACACCCATCAACAGCTACGAGCCTGAGAAAATTTGCCTCATTTTAGAAAGTAGGGAGAAACACCCCCCCCCTAAAATTCATACAATCTTAACGAAAATAACACCATCAGACTCAGTGTATCAGAGAACCTTATTGTAGAAGTTTCAAGCTCCTATCTAGTTTTTTTTTTTTTTTTTTTTTTTTTTTTTGTTGTTTTTTTCCCAGGTGTGATCGTATCGACTGATTGGTCCTAGAATGTCTTGATAGGGCTCATTCTAACGGAAATTAAAAGCTCTAGTGCCCTTTTTAAGTAACCAAAAAAATTGGAGGGCACCTAGGCCCCCTCCTACGCTCACTTTTCCCAAAAGTAACCAGATCAAAATTCTGAGATAGCCCTTTTATCCACAATAGTCGAAAACCTAATAACTATGTCCTTAGGGACGACGTACCCCCACCCCCCGCAGTCCCCGTGGGAGGGGCTGCAAGTTACAAACTTTGACCTGTCTTTACATGTAGTAATGGTTACTGGGAAGTGTACAGACGTTTTCCCGAGGATATTTTTGGTTTAGGGGGGAGAGTTGAGGAAGGGGTGACGTGGGAAGATGTTTCCATGGAGGAACTTCTCATGGGGGAAGAATATTTCAATGAAGGGGACGCAGGATTTTCTAGCATTATTTGAAAAAAACAATGAAAAAATAAATATGAAAAGTTTTTTCTACTGAAAGTAAGGAGCAACACTAAGACTTAAAACGAACAAAAATTCTTACGCATATGAGGGGTTTACCTCCTCGTTATACCTCAATCTTTACGCTAAAGTACTTTTAGTAATTTCAACTATTTATTCTACGGCCTTTGGAATTCAGAGGTCATTCTTAAGGAATTGGGACAAAATTTAAGCTGTAGTGTAAAGAGCGAGGTATTGACGAGGGTAGAATCCCCTCATATACGCAATAAAAACATATGAATATAGAAATTCGTTACATAAGTAATATTCGTTAATTCATAAGTTACGTATGTTTTTTACCAATTAAAATGTTTGTAAAAAATTAAAAGTTCTAGTTGCCTTCTTAAGAAGTCGAAAAATTAGAGGGCAACTAGGCCTCCTCCCTCGCTCCTTTTTTCTCAAAATCTTCCGATTAACTGCAGTTAATTAATATGCCAATGTCGTTTTAATTATTTATGTGCGGAGAGCCAAGATCAAAACATGCATTAATTCAAAAACGTCCAGAAATTAAATAAAGTGAAAGTAATTAAAATTAAATGAAAGTAAGGAGCAACATTAAAACTTAAAACGAACAAAAATTACTCCGTATACGAAAGGGGCTTTTCCTCCTCAAGTTTCTTACTGTTTTAAAAAGTAGAGTTAAGAGAAAGAGTGAAACTTTAGCGTAAAGAGCGGGGCGTTGAGGGGGAAAGCCCCTTTCATATACGGAGTAATTACTGTTCGTTTTAAGTTTTAATGTTACTTCTTACTTTCATTTAAAAAAAATTTTTTTTATATTTAATTTGAGAGAAGAGGATACCACGCTGTGTTTAGTGTATGAATTATCTAAGGGCCCAAACGTGCCTCAATGCATAAGGAACTCTGTTAAGTGTATTTTATATCTTTGTTTTTGAAATTAAATCCATATTGAACTTGAACTTAATAGTTCAATATGGAAAAGGATTTTGAAGAATATGTATCATTTCTTAATATGTGCTTAATGCGTTATGAAATTTTATCATAAAATTTTATTTTTGTCTTAACTTTAAATTTAAATGTGTATCGGCAACAGTACCTTTTTACGCATAAATTGTTGTCTTATTTCTAATAATTTCGACAGTCTCATTTTTAATTCTTCACCGCTGTTCTGCTATCCTGATTTGTTAATATCCCTCCTCGTTCTGAGAAATACAGACTGATACGCATAATTTCCTTAAATTTGCATGACAATAACCCTTCTTGTCCGCATATGGTAAGTGTTGTTGAATGACACAATAAATTGATTCAGAAAGGTCTTAATTGCTCAGATGAGGGGGATTAAGCTGAAGTTGGCTTAGTTTAAACAGTTGCAAATCCCTTTGTAGCAGGCTTCACGAAGATTGACAGATTTAAAGGGCTTGGCGTGCAATTAAGTATGTTCCAAATTGATTTTTACTGAGGACATATGTAAGTGCCTTATTGAGGTTTCTAAGTTGACATTAAACATTCATTTATTTTAATTGTCTGAAGCTGTTAAAAATAAATGATGATGTCCGTAACACGCAGCGAATCACTAGTATAAAAATCATCTGAGATAAAAACATAAAACAACGTCAAAGAAAAATTGCAAGTATCCGCAACACTTAGCCAATTAATAATATAAAAGCAATCAGAGATAAAAACAAGCAAAACAATGCCTAAGAAAAATTGTAAGTGCCCGTGATACCCAGCCAATCATGAGCATAAAAACAACCAGAAAGTTTTGTTTTGGAGAAATGGATGGGACAAACTATCTTTTTCTCTAGTCCTCACAAAAGAGTACATCTTTTGTTTCTTTCTTTTATATATCTGTCGTCTGACAGGCTCTACCTTAAGTCTCGCTTAAGTCTTGCTAAAGTCTAGATTAAGTCCTGAGGGGATTCAACAAGAAATTTGGTAATGTTTTCGTTACCTAAGAATTCAAGTTCATGTTATGCTCAAACGACTTGATAATTCATTACATGAAACAAACCTTCAAAATTCTTAAGTTTGTAAAAATTTAATTTCCTTTTTAATTGATTCTATGGGAGGGTTTCACCCACTCCCACTACTTAGTTTACATCTTGGAGAGCTACTTGTACTCCGATGCGCGGCACACCTTTGCTGGTTATACCTCTTCAAGTCATGAATGGCACAAATCTTGCCACCTGATGTATATGAATCATAGAAGTGGGTGGCCCCTTATTTCCATCAGCTGGTTATTTAGTTTTAGTCTTTTACAGTCTTATTTTTCTTTGCTAAATGTGAAAACAATGTTTGTGGCAACATGTGGCACGCTTAGATTTCCGATACTACTTACGAAAATTGGGTTGTAAAATATTTTCCTTTTCGTTATGTCTGAGAGGCCGCTAAGCAAAGGAGATGGGAGTTTATTGAAGAGCATTAAAAAGAAATTGAAAAGGCAACCCTTATCATGTAAAAGATATAGATGGGCAGAATCTTTTTTGGAGCATAGCAGAATTTGAAAAAGAAATGCAGACTAGGTAATTTACATTATAAAGAAATGATTTTTTGCAGAAAGTCGTCCTGATCATTAGATTTTTAGGACGCAGGACCTCAAACACTTCCTTTCCAAGCCATCCTTCTGCATGTGGGCCTGAACAAAGACGAAGACCTGGACAAAACATAGTGTAAATATGAATAATTGTTTGTTTATACGTTGTTTTTCTTTGTTTCTTTTATTGAAGGAACAGATTCTTTTCAGGGTCCAAACATTTGACGAAAGATGATTTAAGAGCTGGAGGGGGGGGCTAATATTTCAGGAAGAGAGTTCCTAGGTCCGTGAATACCTAGGTTTATGCATTCTTACATGATATACTACTACTACTAGCAAGTTACTGCAGCACCAAGCCACCTGAGGACAACACAGCTACGCACGCTCCTTTTCCATCCCAATCAATTCAAAGCCTCCCTCTTTACACCCTCCCAGGAAGTTCCCATTACCCTTAAATCCTTCTTTATGAGATCTTTCCACCCCAATCGCAGGCGACCAGATTTCCGTTTAGCTCTGGATGGTTGGCTGAAATGGACAATATTCGGCATTCTGTAATCCTTCAGACACAGAACAAGGCCAAGCCATCTCATTTTTTCTTTCACTATAGCCTTAGAAAGCGGGATTGAACCACACTCTTCGTACAGCCTACTTTTTGAAATACAGTCAGTCAGCCGGGTACCCAGAACAAAACGTAGACAATTTCTCTGGAAAACATCTAGCAAATCTTCATCCACTTTCCGGAGCACCCATGCTTCAGAGCCATATTTGACCACTGTCATCACTGTAGCTTCCAATATTCTAATCTTGGTTTGTAGACTTATCTTCCTATTCTTCCAGACTTCTTTCAATTGTGAAAAAACACCCTGAGTCTTGGCTATTCTACTTTTAATATTTTCACTCCTCCCACCATCTTTACTAATAATACTACCAAGGTAAGTGAAGCTGTTTACCTGATCAATCTTTTCATTACTCAGCGTCACCTTTTCATCTTCACTTATTCCTAGGCTTAGTGACTTAGTCTTCTTAACATTAATTTTCAAACCTATCCTAGAACCCTGAACTTTGCAAAACCTCTAAAAGTTCATTTATTTTGCTCACACTTACATCTAGTATGCTTAAATCATCAGCATGATCTAAGTTCAGGAAAGTTTTTCCTCACCATTTGATTTAGTGTTCTCTCATTGCCTTTCCTGTGCTCCATAAGACGAAGGCCCTCAAAATGATCCGTATAAAGGGGATTGAACACAACCCTGCTTAAGTCCTGATTTAATGTGAAACCAGCTGCTAACCTCATTTCCTACCTTAACCGCAACAGTGTTATTCTCGTACATAGCAGTAATCACTTTAATGTATTTGTCTGGTATACCATATAAGGATAAGACCTTCGTTAAAGCTCTTCTATCAACAGAATCGAACACTTGCTCATAATCTATAAAACTGAGGACCAACGGTGTTTGATAACTCAGTCACTTCTCAATTATTAACCTAAGAGTGAAAATTTGGTCGACACATGCTCTACCCTTTTTAAAACCGCACTGTTCTTCTCTGATCACTTTGTCTGCAGCATCTCTCAGTCTACAAAGTATCATATTACAAAGTAATTTGCTGCCCACAGAGACCAGGCGAATGCCTCAATAATTACCAAACTCACTCATGTCATAACTCCAGCAAATACTAGCAGTAAAACTTAAAAGCGAATTTGCAAAAAAATCTTCACAAATCATGGCAATACCTGCCCACAAGGGCATTTCTCTATCTGATACTGATATGTAAGAGAGTAGTAGCAGCATTAATAATAGTAGTAGCCTAGAAATAGTAGTAGTAATGGTAGTAGTAGTATTTGTGGTAGTAGTAGTGGTAGTAGTAGTAGTAGTAGTATTTGCGGTAGTATTGGTAGTATTAGCAGTAGTAATAGTAGTAGTAGTAGTAGTAGTAGTAGTAGTAGTAGTAGTAATAGTAATAGTAATAGTAGCAGCAGTAGTAATAATAGCAGCAGTATTAGTTGTAGTAGCAGCATTGTTTTGTTGTAGTAGTAGTAGTAATAACAGTTGCAGTAGCAGTAGTTCAAGCGTTTATGGGTTTTTCTCAGTCATAACAAAAATATGGAACTCTATTTTAGTCATATTTTTTTTCTTCTAATATTAGTTCCATAGTTCTTCTTATGTTCCCCGAGATCCCTCAACTCTTGTCATTCAGACCAAAAAGGAATAAGGGTTCTTGATCTATCTTGATTGGACGATACAATTGTCCTAGTTGGTTCTTTTCGCAATCTAAGCCTGGCCCAACATTTGTGGAGAATAGAAAAAGGGGAAGGGTGACTAAATTTTTGTCACCAGGGAATCGAAAAGAATAGACGGTTGTATATAAACTAAACTTGGTAAAAAGCAGCAGCAAGTGTCCTAGTTGTATTTTTCTAGAGCCATGTCTAACCCTACCACAAGGGGTAGGAATATATGAAATAGAGAGGACCTTTATTAATGTACCGATTACCAGATTACCGAAGAGAAGAGAGCAGCGGAAGGGAAAAGATAACAGCAATATAAAAGAAAATGTGTATATATTTATGGTTGGCTGCCTACTAATAGGTTTTGACCCTTAATAGGGGCAATATAAGTTTTAATTTGTGACTCAAGGACCCCTTTCCACTATTTTACACAAACATTTTTTCTATACAATTTGGTTGTAGTAACAAAAAAAATCAAATTGTATGGTTATTGAATATGGTTATCAAATATGGTTAATCAAATATGGTTATTGAAGGGTAAGTAAAGAGTGATCCTTATAAATATTAAACAAAAAAAAACAAGTTTTTTTAAATGAAAGTAAGGAGCGACATTAAAACCTAAAACGAACAGAAATTACTCCGTATATGAAAGGGGCTTTTCTTTCTCAACGCCCCGCTCTTTAAACTAAAGTTTGACTCTTTCTCTTAACTCTACATTTTAAAACAGTAAAAAACTTTAGCGTAAAGAGCAGGGCGTTGAGAAGGAAAAACCCCTTTCATATACGGAGTAATTTCTGTTCGTTTTAAGTTTTAATGTCGCTCCTTACTGTCATTTAAAAAACTTGTTTTTTTTATTTAATTTCTGAACGTTTTTGAATCAATGCATGTTTTGATTTGGCTCTCTGCAGAGGAATAATTAAAACGAGATTTGTATATTTATTTTTCTGGCTAAATGGCTTTCTAATAATTTTGATCGAATGAGTTTGAGAAAAAAGAGCGGGGGAGGAAGCCTAGTTGCCCTCCGATTTTTGGTTAATTAAATACATATATGAGGGGGTTCGCCCCCTCGTCAGTACCTCGCTCTTTAAGCTTAAATTTTGTCCCAATTCATTAAGAATGACCCCTGAATCACAAAAGCAGCAGAATAAATAGTTGAAATTACTAAAAATACTTTAGCGTAAAGAGCGAGGTATTAGGAGGAGGTGAGCCCTTCATATGGGTAATAATTTATGTTCGTTTTAAGTATTAATGCTGCTGCTTACTTCCAGCTGAAAAAAACTTTTTCATATTTATTTTTTCATTGTTTTTTTTTAAGTAATGCTAGTAAATCCTGCGCTCCCTTCATGGAAATTTTCTTCCACCATGACAAATTCCTCGATGGAAAGTTCCCCCAGCATATCCCCCTCTTCTCAACCCCTGCCTCCAACCAAAAAATCCTCCTGAAAATGCCTGTACACTTCCCAATAACCATTACTATATGTAAGCACTGGTCAAAGTTTTGAACTTGTAACCCCTCCCACGGGGACTGTGGGGGAGTAAGTCGTCCCCAAAGACATAGTTAAACGGTTTTTTGACTACGCTGAATAAAATGGCTATCTCAGAATTTTGATCTGTTGACTTTGGGAAAACAGTTAGCGTGGGAGGGGGCCTAGGTGCCCTCCAATTTTTTTGGTCACTCAAAAAGGGCACTAGAACTTTTCATTTCTGTTAAAATGAGCCCTCTCGCAACATTTTAGGACAACTGGGTCGATACGATCACCCGTGGGACAAAAAACAAAAAAACAAACAAATAAACACGCATCCGTGATCTGCCTTCTGGCAAAAAATATAAAATTCCACATTTTTGTAGATAGGAGCTTGAAACTACAGTAGGGTTCTCTGATAGGCTGAATCTGATGGTGTGATTTTCGTTAAGATTCTATGACTTTTAGGGGGTGTTTCCCCCTATTTTCTAAAATAACGCAAATTTTCTCAGGCTCGTAACTTTTGATGGGTAAGACTAAACTTGATGAAACTTATATATGTAAAATCAGCATTAAAATGCAATTCTATGTAGCTATTGGTAACAAAATTCCATTTTTTAGAGTCTTGGTTACTATTGAGCCGGGTCGCTCCTTACTACAGTTCGTTACCACGAACTGTTTGAAAGAAAGCTTAAGAACCTAAATTTTAATAGAATAAAATCAAATAATTCGCTTTTTATGGTGATTTTCTTTTTGTTTGTTTTTTTTTAGTTTGAAGCTAAACATAAAAAGGTGGCAGTACATACGAAAGTAAAAAATGGGAATCACGTTGAAGATACGCCATCAAATTTAGCATGTCTGAGTACCCATGTGCTGATGTATGAAGTCCTATAAAAAGAAATATTTAACTTTGTACTTTCTCCAGAATTTATGTGTTCATTTTTTGTGTTTTATTATTATTTTTATTTATTTTTTCACCAGAAGTGACTATATTAATCTAGTAGTTTACTTTAAAAAAGCTTTAATTTTGTATAGTTATGATGATTAAAGCGGTCAAATATATCAGTTTCGGTATTTGAAAAGATTAAAAATATCAATATTACTCGGTAACATTACTAGACGCTAGAAATTCACACACACTAGTTTCAGTAACACACTAGAAATTCATTTGATTTTTTAATCTTAGCATCAATGCTTTACTTCAAATGAACTATTTTGAAAAATATAATTGTTGTTTGATAACCAAATTCTAAAATATCGATATTTTTCAGTAATATCCGGCTAACATTTCGGTATTCTTCAATAACACTGAACTTTTGAAATTCATATCTTTTTTTTCATAGGCAGGCTAGTGATTTGTGTATTTTTGCCATTACTTTACTTTTTTACATTTTTGCATGGTTCCGCTACCCATCAAAACCCAGACAGCCAGCCTGGAGATATTGATTGTTTTTTTTTTTTCTACGTTAGCAAAAGCATTGTGTTCATAAGCCTATACCATTTGTTGAAACTTAATTAATCAAAAAAAAGTTTTATTCTACTGAAACTGAACTGAACGAAAGGGGTAACTTTTAAAACTGGAATTACTCCATATATTTAGGGGACTGTCCCCTCCTCATCTTACGCTCATTAAGCTAAAAAAACAATTATTGCTTTGAAAAAGCTTCTTTTATCAATTCAACGTCCTTTGTGTGCCAGCTAATATACTTCAAAAAATTTGGAGAAAAAGACAAACTTAAGATTAAAGAGCCAGGAGTTGAGGAGGGGACACCTCCCTTATGTAAGGAATAATTTCTATCTATTCTAAGTTCTAAATTTACTTCTTATTTTCAGTTAAAAACTCGTTTTTTAAATTTTATTTCTGATTGTTTTACAAATCATGCCCAGACCCAAACCTAATGTTATGTGGGGCACCAGCCCCTTAAATCCCCTCGTTTTCTTCTATTAAATTGAAGGGTATTACATCTGGACGGAAGGGTATTACATATGAATCGCAACCACTACAGTAGGGTTGCCTGATGTTTAAATATATTAAATGCACATGTTTAGCTACATTAAAATATTGTATATAAATATAAAAAGAGAATATTAGAAATTGCTGAAAACAAAGTTCTTAGCAGCATTTGCTAACTCCTTTCTCCGAGAAGGCTTCTGGCGGGGCTCAAGATGGCTCACCTCACCTTGTCCACCTCTGTGGTGGTAGGCATGTGAATTTAATATTTTACGCTACAAAGAGAAAGATTGTAACAAAGAGAGGGGAATCCCACAGACACCAATAATAAAGGTAGATACCAAAACATTTTTATGAATCAAGAAGGGCGAAATGTCAGTTTTCCTCCGTCATTCTCCTAGAGTCATTCTTTAACTATCTAGACTTCTGGAGGCTTAATGAGAGTTAGAATATTTGGTATTGAAATGAACTACCTATCTACTACACCATACTTTTTGTAGATAGGACCTTGAAATGTCTTCGGTAGTGTTCTCTGATATGATGAATCTAATAGTGGAATTTTCATTGAGATCGCTTGCTTTTTTGGTGAGTGTTTTCCTTTTTTTATAATCAGGCAAATTTTATCAGCCTAATAGGTTTTGGTGGGTAATAATAAACTTAATGAATTTTAAGTATAATCATATTAAAAATTCTGTTGATGTTTTAATTGTCATTAAAAATCCTTTTTTTTAGAGTTTTGGTAAATATTGGCTTACAGTTACGGTTCCTTACTTACAGTTCCTTACCTCGTAATGTCTATTAAAATTTGTCTGTCATTAACAATTTCATTTTAATCTTTTCATTTTGTTCAGTTGAATTAGAACATCGAAAAAAGAGGATCACAAAGAGAGATAGCTTTATTATAAATTTAAATTTTGTTTTTCTCTTGGTGTTCTGTATATATATATATATATATATATATATATATATATATATATATATATATATATATATATATATATATATATATAAAGGAAAAGGATACGGCATTAGACTTTACAGTCCCTACCGGCGGTACTGATCTCCGTTTCTTGGCCCTTCAGCTAGGAAGTGCAATGGGGGGTTGGGGGCAAACCATCATGTGCTTTCGCACATCCTTCCTGTTTACCTTCCCCAGATTTCTCCAGGTACCCATTTAGAGCTGGGTCGACTCTGGCTAAGCTCACAGTCCTTATTTCTATACCTTCTGCAGCCTACTATAAGGCTTAGAAATTGCATAAGGACGATTCTACACCTGTTTTCGTTTGGAGAAACGATACATCTTTCCGTACTTTCGGTTTGAGTCTGATTTTTTATTCTAGGTTTGGGACAATATGGATTAACATTAAATACCTAGCAATGTATAATAATCAAGTATACACTAAATTAAACGGATTGATCCCTTGGCCAGGAATCCTAGCCGATTAAATTTTATTCTGAGTTTTGTTTCATTTTGCATGTAAAATTAGTTATTGTTTTCATTTTAAAATATTTTTCTAAATGTGTTAAAAAAACTTATTCCTGTGAAAATTTATCCTAAAATATATTCCCCTGACCTCACTCACCACTGCTACTCTGGTACCCCCCCCCCCCCCTGGAAAATTTTTTGTGGATGGACATGGTAATGTTGCGGATATATACTAACAAAGCAAAAATCTGCGTAAAATTTTCCGCGTAAAAAACCTAATTTTTAATTCCCGCATTTGGTACAATCTGTTGGCAGTCGCTAAAGAGCTCTTAAAGCTCTTTATATGGAAGGAATTTTAAGAGTTCTTAAAATTTCTTCCATAGCTTCTGAACTGATCGAATCCCCGCTTTTAATTTTGCCCATTGCTCGCCTGATTTTTTTCCTTCCTCTTAATGAAAAGTCACAATACCAGTGAGATACTCAACATAAGGGAAGGGTACTAGACACTGACCTTTCCCCTCCTTAACTATATTTGTTTTAGGATTTGTGTTAGAATTCATCTTTGATAAATACGTTACATTACACCATTCATAAATTACACCTATTTATTCCATTTTCATTCATTTGCCCCCTCCATGCGACACACAAGTGTGGCCTTATCAACAAAATTGTTTTGTGTGCATCTGTCGATATCAAAACACACTGGTTTTCCTGGTTTTTGAGTGATGTTACAAAATTGCATGCCAAAAATTTCGAGACCTACATTTGAAAGTTATTGTTTTCTAAATTTGGTCCTTTTTAATGCATATCCCTTCAGCTCATTCGTGTCCCTGCAGTTCATCATACGCTAACTGAATTAGGATATAACATCGTAAAACTTATCGGTCGTTTTGTTATTTTCTAAAGAAAGATATAAAAATAAATAAAAAAAGTTTTTGGCAGATGGTACCTTTCTCATTCCATGTCGTACTTATCCCTTCAGTAATAAATAAAATCTTTATCAACAACGAACATATCACTTCACCCCAGGCGCTAGCTTTACTTGCTTACACATAAGAATCATCCCAGGGGGTAAACTTTCTTTTAGAGGGGGTGAAGACCTCTCCTAAGGGATCTTGTGACTCACGCCTGCTTGCCTATGTAATGTAATTCTGAAGTCCCCCGAAGATGTCCTATTATCTATTTATTGGTTCCAAATTCCCTATTAGAAAATCCTATTTTATATTGAAGAGGGTTGATGGAATGAAATCCTATACAATGCGTTTCTGTTTGAAGTTCTCTTTTGTATTTTCCTGCTTTCTAATCGGTGACACTTTTTATTTTCAACTTAAGTGAGAAAGTTAGAAATGCCATAACAGAAAGAGCAATAAACTAGACCTGGTGTCAAGACCCCTGAAATGTTGAAACAACTGTAACCTATTAACCATAGGTCATAGTTGTTGAGTATCCCATGGGACTACACCTCTAGGGAAGCCCTTGTTTGTTCAGTTTCATGTTCCCTTTAGAACTCCAATTTAGTTTCATGCATATAGAACATATACTGACTCAAGCAAATTAGTAATACGTGTGCACGAAGTGGCGTTGAAACTGATGCACGGGAAACTGTTGTTGATGGATTTCATTTGAAAGATATGAGGGATCTCCTAGTATTGATCATTCACAAAATGGTTTGCTTATAAATGTTAAGACACGCCCAAACCGAAATAGGAAATAGTAACTAAAAGCCCTTGTGGCATTTTTTTTTATCTGCAAATAGTCTATATGCTATAGGCTAGTAGATTAATGCCCCATAAACCTCACAACTAGAAAATTAACTATTTTATCTATAATTATTCTAAATCTAAGATTTTCTTCTGGTAGACGTATTGTTGCCCCCCCCCCCCGAAAAAAATAAACGAAGGGATTGATGCACCCTTGAAAGAAATAAGTTGGAACCTAGCTATTTCATGTCGTAAAGTATAGTTAGGATTCAACAGCCTCATCTGGATATGTCCTAGTGTCAAGAGTTTAGGGACCCTTTCCCCCTAAAGAGGTCAAAAGGTATATGCGTACTTGTCTATTACATAAAACACACTTAAGAAGTGAAGTTTGGTAGCAATAAAATATGATGAAAATGTAATACTTTATTAGCAACATTGTGAAGATCATTTATGAATTATTAAATTGGGAGCTGCGGCGTCGGCTGTTCGCCTCTAAGACAAAAAAAAATTCATTAATAACACGGTTCTTGACCTAGTTTGTTTTAGCTCATTATTAACGCAATTCTTGAGGACACCGGTTAGTTTGCTTTAACTATTGATATAATACAGTGTCTCACCATGGATGTTCAAATTAAGATTTGGTATTGGCCAAGGACCAAAGAAAAGGCAAGCATATTTATCCAGGATAAGGGTTAACAAGCAGGTTTCACTCATTTGAAAGTAAACTACAAAAATAATGTCGTCAACCACGAAAACCGGTGCCTCTACCCAAAAAGTATAGAAAATGTGGGGTTCCGCAAAGTCGAGACGCAAATGGCCCCGAGGTACATCCGGTCATCATTTACATTCATACTCAGTAGAGTACATATGGCGGGCGGCAGTAAAGGTAGAAGGCAGAGTCCATTTCAACGTGATTCTTGAGGACATTTCTGCGTTCTGGGAGCACATTTCCAAGTTGTAGTTTTCACAATTTTGCTAATAAACTATTCTATATTCACCATAATTTGTTTTTCATGAACTCCAAAAAGATTGTCTCTTCCTCCTTTGTTTATCTATTACCCAAACGGGCGGGATTGAGTCGTGACACCAGAAAAAAAAAAAAACTAGCTTTTACTTCTAACCGAGTTTTTTTTCATCGAGGTCGTGTAAAAAGACCTGAGAAACCATCTTTCGCTAATCATGCTCAATCAGGTATTTGCGCTAAAGGCCATAACACGCCTACTTTTACTCTCAATAAGTTTAATTGAGGTCAAATGGTCTCTTCTTGCAGATGTCAATCAAAGGTGCTACGCGCATACTGCTAATAATGCTGCTACAACTTTTATTACTGTGCAATCTAAGGATATTAAGCTGCAGCTTTAAAGGAAGATTTAGGCGGATGTTGAACTAACTCAAAACAAACTATGAGCCTGTGGACTTTCATAAAGGTGATAAAGCAATATCAGAACAACAAATTATATTAGTAAATTAGTCATTTAAGGGTAAATTGAGGGGGATTTTTAACTAGCCAGAAGGCACTATGTGTGTAGTGACACTAAAGGCATTGAGGTAAAACATTTAGGGAAAGTTTAAGAGGATTTTCAATTAGACCAAAAAACTGTACATGTGCATGCAGGTTTTCAAAAGGGCATATAAGTAATTTCATTGGCAACACCAATCTGTAATAGCTAGAAATATCATTGAACATTAGAAGGAACTAACTTGATTCAAAATTAAAAGTTCTGGTGCCTTTTTTGAGAGTAAGGATTGAAGGGCAAGCAGGCTTTCAAAAGGGCATATAAGTAATATCATTGGCAGCACCACTCTATAACAGCAACAAATACCATTGAAAATTTTAAAGGAGCTAATTCGATTAAAATCATAAGTTCTGGTGCCCTTTTTAAGAGTATAGATTGGAGGGCAAGCAGCCCTTCTCAGAAGCCCATCTATATTCTAAACGCATCTAGTCAAAATTTTGAGACATCAATTTTTTTCAGCATAATAGAACGGTCAAGCAACTAAGTCTTAAGGGATATTGGGTGTGCCAACACCCCGCAATTATTTAATTTGCCCATTATGCTTTAAAACTAATTGCTGCTTTAAACTAAATCAAAAGGCATTGTGTTTGTGGTTGCCAAGAAGACACCTCAGCAATATATCAAGAACGACTGAGAGTATTAATTTAAAACGTTTGGTGCTAACACCATTACTACTTTTGCTCTTACAATTCAAATTAAATAAAAAAACAAGTTTTTTTCAACTAAAAGTAAGGAGCAACATTAAGACTTAAAACAACAAGATATTTATGTTTGTATAAGAGGGTTAGCACCCTCGTCAATATTTCACTCTTTACGCTAAAGTTCTAATTTTGTTCCAATTCTGTAAGAATGACCCCCTGAATCACAAAGGCCGTTTAATTAAAATAAATAGCTTTTTTGAAAGTACAAAAAAATTAGCGAAAAGCGTGAGGTATTAATGAGGGGGCTAACCCACTCATATACGTAAGAATTTCTGTTTGTTTTATAAGTAAAAAATACCATTTGTTTCATAAGTAAAAAAGTCACAAAACTTTAAGGAATAAATATCAGTATATGTCAATTAAACTGACAATCCAGAGTCATTCGTTTTGTTTGTTTGTTGTTTTTTTTTTCTTTCAGTTAAGCGCAAATTATGTCCTGGTTTGAGAAGGCATCTGGCCTATCAGCTGTACTATTGTTAATTTCTGCTCATTTCTCATTTTGAGTTCTAATCGGTTATTTCTTGTAATTTCTGTTCGTTTTGAGTTTCATTCGTTTATTGATAGTGATTTCTGATAGTTCTACGCTTGGAATACTATTTTACTTTATTCCAGCTCATTTTCGGCTTAATGGAGCTCTTTACTTTTCTTTATTCGTTTCATGTTTCGTTTTGTTTTTATTTTTCGTTTCGTTCGTATTATTTTTCGTTTTGAGTTTCATTCATTTATTGATAGTGATTTCTGATAGTTCTACGCTTGGAATACTATTTTACTTTATTCCCGCTCATTTTAGGCTTAATGGAGCTCTTTACTTTTCTTTATAAAGCTTGTTTTGTGGGAAAAGTTTTTTTGAGTTAATTTTTGAAGAGAAAAATAGTCCCATTTTCAAAACATTCATGTATGCAGTTAATAAAAGAAAAAAAAATACCCACACGCACAATTGAACACTGGTTTTTAACCCTCTAAGTCTAAAGATATTAAAAACAAGGAATTGCATATCCATTTTATAATGATTTTTAGCATAAAAATAACAGAATTATAAGAAATATTAGGAAATAATATAACTCTGTTAACTCGTTATGAGCTCTACCGAAGATTATTAGACTAACCTCTCCTAAATGTTTCATATTGTTACAAAAGGGAATTTTATTTTAATTCATAGAAGGCCCATAGATGGAATTCTTTCTTCCACTGTGTGAAATTCTAAGCCAGTAAAAAGAACAAAAATTTTTACTTGACCGATTGGTTCTCCTGTATCGAAAAAACTAATGTTCACCAGGTTTTTAAATGAACACATCTGTTTCTCTACGGTAAAACTATTTTTAAAAATGTCTTACATAATCAAATTCTATGTCTAATAAAAACAGTGTTGCCAACCTAGAAGCTCCACGAAAACTCAAAATGTCATTTCCACTTTACCGAAAACTAAATGAATAGTTAAATTACAAAGTCTCATTTAGCCAATTGTTTTCTTGTACATTCAAAAGGATTTAAAAAGATAAAACTGTTGTGAGAATTGGCTCGGTATTAGATCAATGAAACGAAATTGACAACTAAAAATGTAGAAACGTCAGAAAAAAAGATTGGGCAGCATTTGATATTTGATGAAATGTCGAAAAGGAAAACTGTGCGACAAAGCAAATGACACTGACAAATGACAAAAACTGAGCCTAACTGTTGGAATTTATTTTTATTTTACATTTGGATTCATTTCTAGGGATTTTCTTTCATTTAGGATTCATTTTCTCATTCATAGTAGTTTACTCTCGTTTTAGATTTCACGTCTCGTTTAAGCTAATTTCTGCTAGTTTTAAAAGAAAAATTCCCCCTTTACTTCTCATGGAATACCTTTGTCAATTGTATATGGCTACCAAGTTCAAACTAAAGCTACTTTCTGACATCTGAGAGAATTAATTTATAAGTTAGTCTTTGGCATACTACATGAACTTTGTAAAGTGGCCTTAAGCTCATTAGCTCAGAAGTTCTTGAATAAGTAAGGTTAAGCTCCATGTGCAGTCAATTGAATAAAAAGTTAATTATTTGAATATAGTTCTTCTTCAATGAAACGTGGATAAAACTTAAACATTTACCATAGACTAAACCATATAAAAGAAATACCAAAATGTATTTTAATAGCCTGAAAAGGTCAGAAGGCAACTTGCCGCCCACTCAATGCCAGGTTGACCTAACTTTTGACTTTTATTTACATAATATTCAAAAATATAAACTATTACGAATATAAATTACTAGGCTAGGGAAAAATTAAATTTTACCAACGCGTAACGATTGACTACATAAACATTCTTAAAAGCGTCCTAAATTAATAATAATAATAACAAGACAAAACCTACATAAATTTTCCTAGAAGCATCCTATACTAATTAAAATAATAATACAAAATAAAAAAGGCAATCACCTTCTCTCAAACACCATAAGGATAAAAACCTTCATCCAAATACAATTCCATCCACCCTAACCCCTTCAACCCGCTCCTCCCTGCAGCCCAACAACTAGATCACCATAGCCACAAATGACGTCGTATCAAAATTTGAAGATAGCCACTTTAACCAGAACGGTCAAACGGCTATAAGAACAAGTCTCTGAGAATGAGTTTTAAAAGCAGTCCTAGGGGCAAAAGCCCTTTTTAGCATTCTCTGGAAGTTCCAACTTAATAACCAAATCAATTCTTGAGAAACACTCTTTTGGCATGCTTATGCAAATAGTGTTTTCCCTTAATATTTAAATAGTGTAGTGTGGTGGTAGTAGTAGTAATGATATTGTGCAAACATTCCCGTTTTAATTATCCCCATTATCATTTGATAAAATTTCCAAATTAATATACCTGTTATTCATGAAACGCTCACTTGGATTCCTTTCTTCTTTTTCGGAAAAAAATTCAAACATGCATACCTTTCTATATAATATATACTATATGTAAAAATTGAATGAACTGCCTAATTTAAAGTCCCTGATCTGAGGACTGTGGGGAAGTCGACATCCCTAAAGATATAATTACTGGACCTTAAAGCAATGCTGAACAAAATATTTCTCTTAAAATTTTGATCAGGCTTGTTTTGGGGAATACTAGTATTGTAGGGGAAATGCTGGCTGCCTTACGCTCACTTTTGACTCTTAAAAGGGCACTAGATCTTCCGACTTCCAATCAAATGAGCACCATCTGATCCGAGGATTATATGACCATCTGTTTGATAAGCCCCTTAAAAGCCCAGGGCATAACTTACAGCCCTTGAATCTAAGCTCTGGAGGGTTGTGTCCACCCTGAAAACGATATATGCTCTTTGGACCTATTGTGAAAAAATAGCTATCCCTCAATTTTGATCTTATATGTTTGGGGAAAATATGTTGTCAGGGGGTCTAGTCATTGTCTATCACTATTGACTCTTGAAAGGAAACTAGAACTTTAAATTTACAATCAAATGAGCCCCCTCTAAAGGTCACACAACCATCCCTTCCATAAAAAGCTTATATACTCCTAGGATATAAATTATAATCCTTTCCCCCGACTCTCGGGGAGGGGAGGGGGATTTTTCAACCCTAAGGATTCAAATCACTTTGAATTTTATTAAGGACACTAGAACTTCTAATTCCCAGTCGAATGAGCCTCCTCCGAAGCTTATACAACCACCCTTTTTATAAAAACCTTGTATGCCTCCGGGGCATAACTTACAACGCTTGCCCTGAGGGCTATGAGGGGAGGGTTTATTATCTTCAAAGACATAATTACTGGATTTTTCAACTACATTGAACAAAATGGCTATCTCGAAATTTCAATTGGATGTATTCGGGGAAATGCTGTGCCTGGGAACGTGGACTGCCTGCCCTCCAATCACTTTCGACTATAAAAAGGCCACTAGACGTTGCAATTTCCAATAGAATGAGCTTCTTTCAAAGTTGTTATGACAACTCCCTCTATACAAAGTGCCCTGACCTAAAACCAAAAATAGGGGAGTAGCTGCTCTCTGATCACTTTGACTGTTAAAAAGAGCACTAGAACTTCTTATTACCAGTCCAATGAGCCCTCTACGAAAATTATACGACCACTCTTTCTATAAAAACCTTATATGCCCCCAGGGCATAACCTGAAAGCCTTTTAAAAAGTGTCCTTTTAAAAAGGACACTAAAACTTCTGATTCCCAATCAAATGAGCCTCCTCCGAAGCTTATGCGGCCATCCTCTCGATAAAAACCTTATCTGCCTACGAGGCACAACTTACGACCCTTGCCCTGGGGGTATGTGGGGGGGGGGTAACTTCAACGGTATAATTATTAGACCTTTCAACTATACTGAACAAAATGGCTATCTGGAAACTTTGATTAGATGTATTGGAGGAAATTAAATGCGTGGTAAGGGGGGCTGAATCCCCTCCAATAAATTTTGCTATTTGAAAAGGCCACTAGGCGTTGCGATGTCCGATCAAATGAGCCCCCTTTCAAAGTTTTTACGACAACTCCTTCTATACGAAGTCCCCTGGACTAAAACCAAAAATTTGGGAGGAGGGGGGCAAGATACCCTTTGATCACTTATTACCAGACCAATGAGCCCCCTCAGAAGTTTATATGACCACTGTTTCTATAAAAACTTTGTGTCCCTAGGGTATATAACTTCCAATTCTTGTCCTGAGGGCTGTGAGGGAGTTGTCAAGCTCAAAGACCTAATTTCCAGACCTTTCAGATACGCTGAATAAAATAAACGTTTTAAAATTTTTATTGGATGTGTTGCAAAAATTATGGGCTTGGGGGGGGGCAGGTTGCCCTCAAATCACTTTCCACATTTAAAAAGGTCACTAGCCCTTTCAAATTCCAATCAAATGGACCACTTTCGAAATTTCTACGACAACTCTTTCTATACGAAGTGTGCTGGTCTGAAAAACGAATAATGCATTGTGTCTACATTGCTCTTTACTCATACATGCTATAGTGTAGTCTATGATTCACTACAGTGACAAAGAGGATTGGGGATTGGGCACAATCCTGTTTGACGTCAGACACTCATCTTGAAAAACACAAGTCTCCATATTCTCTCCGCGTACACCACTCACTGTCTTTATAGAGTTGGATCATAATTTTGAATAGTTTATCAGGTGCTCTGTGACAATTCAAACGAAGTTTATCAGTCAACAGAATCAACCACCTTTTCAAAATCATTTAGATCTACTTTGAGTGGGCAACGTGAGGTGTTGCGGTAACGTTTGTTCGGCTTCGCCGAACGGTTTTATTTCCTCGCTTTAATTAAACGGTAAAGTTGATAATCTGTAAGGATCTTAAAATAAACAAGTCCCCTACATGTCTTACCATTGGAACCAAATTGGTTTACCATCAAATACACCGGAAACAAATAATAGGTACACTAACTACCAAAAGTTGGGAGCCCCTCACTGCCGAAGATGATTATGAGCTAACAGCCGACTGTTGCTTAAAACTCCCCTATATTACTCACAATTAGTATCGGAATATTTTTGGTTTCAGTGTATATTTTATTACTGAAGTTGTTAACCCCTTTAAACTTTCAAACTGGTACATCTCATGAAGGAATTTTTCTACCGAAAAATGGATGATATATACTTTGATCAGCTCATCAAGAGCGAACCTGTTTGGATTCATTGGTTTTTAACTTGCTGTGAACTTAAATTAATTCAGTGGTCATAGCTAATTAACGCCCGAAGGATAAACTGTATGTCGTGTGAAAACCTGTTTAGTGAGGAGATATAACAATTGTAATAACCGGCTTGGACACGGACTTAGATTCTGGAAGACAATTAAAAAAATAAGAATTGCCTGTGTTAATTGAAGACGAAGACTGGCACGTCTATAAATAAGAAAGGCAATCAAAAGGTCCTTAGAAGACCTAATTTATTCTTGGTATCAGTTCGGAGCTTAGAGTATCAGTTCGGAGCTCATTCAGAGCGCATCAACTCGCTTGTGATCAAACGTTTCTGGCGGACTGGATTATTCTCCCTGCATTTATTGAAGGTGGGGGGTCGTTTGAGAAACGAATAAGCCCCCCTTGCGAGTAAGTCTCGTTTCATGTCATTCTAAGCAAATTCAACAGCTATTATAGCAAGAATGGTGGTAACAGAGGCATTCGTGGAAAAGATTTTGAAGGAGGCCGTCGCTAAACTTGATTCCAGGCTATCTGCAATCTCAGTGAGTCAGACAGCAACAAAAGATCAGTTATCTGCGGAAATTACGTCGCAATTTAATCAGCTAAAATCGGAAATCGTAAAACTGAAGTCTGAGATTGAAGAAAAGGACACAATAATCGCTGCGCTTCAATCTACACTAGATGTTCAAATAAAAGCGACTGACTCGACCAACCAGAGACTTTTGGAGCTAGAAGTACGAGATCGGAGGCTGAACCTGATATTACACGGACTAACGAAAGAAAAACATGGCGAAACTCTACAAGCTAATTTCGAAGAAGTCATGAAAAACAACCTTGGTCTCGAAGACAGCCCCAAGATAACAAGGCTATTCCGAATTAAACAAAGGTTCGACAATGTGTCTGTTCGTGCATCGAATTCCACCAAAAAGGCAGCACCGCCTGTTATGTTCTCGTGCCTGAATGAATGGGAGGTTCAAACTGTACTAAAATCTGTTGGGAAACTAAAAGGATCGGGCATGCGGATATGCACTGACCTGCCTCCTGAACTCAACGCGCGAAGAAACCTGTTACTGGCAAAAGCAAAAGAAATACGCGAGTCGAAGTCTTTTGCATTCGTTCGACTTAAGCAAAATGGTTCGTCTTTAAAGTTGGAAGTGAGAAATGCTAGCAATGATCAATGGATTGCATACGATGATGTTGCTGTATCTTAAAGGATAACAAAAGCTGTTGAATTGAAGTAAACGCACTGAGTTAAACACTGTGATGGGTGTTTCTGTTGAACGTTCTTTGTGCTTTTTTCTAGACCTAGTAGTAGTAGTAGAAATAATCAAGTTCCGTTTCTGTCCTGGTTCTTATTTTTCAGTGTCATCACATGTCTTTCTGTTTGGTACACAGTCTCGTGTAAGTAACCATCCATCCAGATTCAAACCCCCGGATTCTCTGATAAGTCATTATATTTAGTAATTTAAATGAGTTGGGAAATACCGCTAAAAAACTACTCCGTCTCCAAAAAAGTCCCCTGGATCTTGCAAAGCATTTTTCAAAGCTGGGAATCCATAGTAAAGATGATCGTGATTTTTTTATTGATAACCTCCCTGAAAATAATTATTTGTTACCGGAAAAAGTCCCTAAATACCGACCTACGCCTGGAAGTTTAAGAACCGCTTCCCTTAACTGTAGGGGATTGTTAAAAAGCCTTGACCAATTGTCGTTGTTCCTTGCTAATCACGGAGTTGATATTTTTGGGGCTTGTGAGACATTCCTTTCTGAGTCGTCTGCCCCCCTCGCTCGTATAGATGGGTATAAACATTTATTTAAGAACAGAGAAACACGGAAACACGGTGGTATTAGTATGTTTGTTAAATATGAACTGGCAACTAAAATTATTACGGATTTTGATAACCTTTATGAAGAAATACTTTTTGAATTTATCCTTGTGGAAATTGAAACTAAGAGTGAAACTCTGCTTTGCTGTGTGTTATATAGACCGCCTTTTGGGTCACCAGCCAAATTTTTGGAATCTCTCGATAAACTGTTATCTTCCATGCTAAGTCGGTATAAAAAACTACTATTTATGGGGGATTTTAACATCGACCTCCTTGCTCCGTCTAAACTCAAACAAGCTCAAAATAATTCTAGCTTAGCAAATGAATTTATTTCTTCATTCCTTAGTACTGGAATGCTTCCTGCATGCCGTATCCCTACTCGCGTCACAGACACTACCGCGTCTTTAATTGATAACTTATTCACCAACCTGGATCTGAAAACATGTGATGTGATTATTTATGATGATTCTGATCATTTTTTAATCCTTTCAGAAGTTACACTTGATAAGCCAAAAGTAGAACATCCTGAACTGAAAACTCAAAAGCTTGATGCAGAATCGATTGAATCTCTTAGAAACCAATTAAATAATATTAACCGTAGTCCGTGTTTGGATAATCAGGATGTTGATCAAGCAACTAATTATTTTATACAAGAATTTGAAAAGGCTTTTGATCGTGCGTGTCCTGCGAAAACAAGTAAATCAAGACGCCAAGAGCCAAGAAAACCTTGGATCTCTAAAGGGATTGTCCGATCAATTAAAATAAAAAATCAACTTTATAAAATCCGAATAGAGAACCCAAGTGAAGATAACAAGGAAAAATTCAGATTATATAAAAACAATTTAACTAAAGTGATCCGTGCAGCAAAAGCGTCACATTATACGAAACTTTTTGCAGAAGCTTCGGGTTCCCCCAAAAAATCTTGGGAGATTATCCATGGAATTATTGGAAAGAAAAAAATGTCTAAATTTCCTGAATCTATAAATCATGGTCCTGAACTGGTGTCTGATAGACCTGGTATAGCAAACGTGTTTAATAAGCATTTTGCCAATGTTGGTGTACGTACGGTAAAGGAGTCTGTAGCTGCTAATAATTCTGAACAAAGAAATAAGTTTGAAGATTACCTACCTCCATCTTCTTTGTCTTCGCTATTTTTAACGCCGACTTCAAAAGAAGAGCTGATAAACATAGTTAATCTTCTAAAACCTGGTGGAGCTGAAGGGATAGACGGTTCATCTACCCGACTGTTAAAACTAATTATTACTAATGTAGCTGACCTCCTTGTGCATATTGTGAATATTTGTTTCAGGAGCGGGAAGTTCCCATCATGTTTGAAATCTGCACGTGTTATTGTTCTGCACAAAGGAGGAGACCCTAAAGACCCATCTAATTATAGACCTATTTCAATCCTTTCCGCATTTGAGAAAGTTATTGAACGGTGCATTTACAAGTGAGTAAATAATTTCCTAGAAAAACACAAATACTTTAGTAAGTCACAGTTCGGTTTTCGGAAAAGCCACTCAACAGAACAAGCTATCCTAGCGGTCACGCAATATATTCATGATGCTCTTGATCGAGGTGAAATTCCAGCATCTATATTTATTGACATAAAAAAGGCATTCGATACAATCTGTCATAAGATTTTACGGAGAAAGCTTGAGAATTGCGGTATTCGAGGACCTGCTAATAACCTGATCATGTCATTTCTGTCTGAGAGAAGTCAGTATGTTGATGCTGATACTACGAGATCTGAACTGATCTCTTTGGATGGACAAGTCGGAGTTCCCCAAGGGTCAATCCTTGGCCCCCCTTCTATTTTTAATTTATATTAACGATATTGATAATTCTATGAAAGATCTCGGCCTCACGGTTCTATTCGCGGATGACACAGCCCTCAATATTAGTGGTCCTACTGAACTTGTACTACGTTTAAAAATGAAAGAAGCTTTTATATATCTGCTTGAATGGTTCGCAGCGAATAATTTATGTATTAATACATCTAAAACCAAATTCCTGATTTTCTCTCGGATTTCAAAAGCATTGCCTACTTTTAATTCCCTAACAATTGAAAAATGTGATACTACAATCAGCAGAGTCCACCATCTTCGGTATCTAGGAGTGATAGTTGATTCGAATTTAAGTTGGAAGGAGCACATAAATTGCCTGAGGGTAAAGGTTGCAAGGAACGTCGGTATGATCAGGCTTCTTAAACCTTTTCTCCCTTATGATGCCCTGCGGTGTATTTATTTTTCGCTAATTCATTCTTACTTAAATTACTGTCCTCTTGTATATTTGAATACTTTTCGATCGAATATATTACCATTGATAAGGCAGCAGAATAAAGCTCTCCGAATTCTTAAGCTTTTTGTACCATCTCCTGATTCTTGCCCTAATAAATCGTCAACTAAAAGTCTTCCTCTTTTTTTGAACATTTTGCCCCTTGAATCTCTTATTGTTTTTCATTCTATTTTATTTAAGAAAAAACATCATTCAAATTCCCTACCTGAATATTTTTATGAACCTGATCTATTTTCTGGAACTAATTCCGATCACGACCATAACACGCGTAATCCTTGTAAAGCCCGGCAACCCTTGATAATTTCAGAAAGATCAAGATTTTCATTGAGAAACACAATATTGAGGGTATGGCAAAGTTATCATAATGTAATCAAACTTGAACTTTCTATTAATACGCTGAAAAACAAAATAAAATCAATGCTCATAGAAAATGTTTGAAGTAAAATGAAAAAAAAAAAAAAATGAAAAAAAAATAAATAAATTAAGTAAATAAATAATAAATGTGTGGTTTATAGCGGTAAATCCCAACTCAGTCTGGTGGTTTGAATCTGGAACCTGGATGGATTATGGTTAATTTATGATATTATTTTATGTTGATGTTTTTATAGCATACAGTTTATATAATTGTCTGCCATTTGGCCTCGAGCCCTCTCTCTGCCAAATTGGCTTTTTATATTGAAATTATGTAGTAATAAACAGAACTTGAACTTGAACTTGAAGGAGAAAAGGATAAACTTTAATTTCTTTAGCAATGAGAGAACTTTCAAAGTTTAAGAGGCACATCTGATATCATTTCTCCACTGCAATCCCAAGTGCAAAAAACCGAATGGTAAACTCGGCTGAAATCACGAGCAGAAATTGGAAGAAACAATAGATGGCAGCACTTTCAGACCCATGGGAAAATGCCACTTTTTTGTTTCTGTAAATTTTTCTATTTATCACTCAAAGAAGATATATTGGCTGTGGGGTCGGGTAACTGCCTCATATATTTAAGACTTATAGATTTTAGTCCATCTTCAATTTTAAACTGATGCCTGCCTGCTTGCCTACTAAAACGGAGCTTTCCACTCGAAAGCAAAAACATGATTTGATGAAACGAAAGTTTGACTGCATAACTTCAGGTAGTTCTCTCTAACATAGACTATAAAACTCCAATCACTATAGGCTATGGCTCAAGGACATGCAAAAAACATCCTTTTTGGCCCCAGGCAAGAGTTCTACGAAGCTTTCAAAAATGCAAGGTCATTTTCATCAATCCTGCCTAAGGTCTAAACTTTCCGTAAGAACTACAGAGGTTAGAACCTTACCATTGTCTAGGAATAAACTGAAATCGGGGTGCAGTAAATCGCTGCAACCATGATTCTGCTGGTGTAATTTCGGACCCTGTAAAAAGCGAATAGTTACTCTTGCTAAGAATGTAGGATGATGCCACGACGTCATTCAGATTATAATACGTAAAAGATGCAAAAAAAAAATCAATTTTTTGTACTACTTTTGACAATCAAAAAGGGTACTATAACTTTCAATTTCATTGCGAATGAGTCTTATCTTAAATTTCATTGACAATCCATTCTATGCAAGCAGGGTGGGGAAAGGGGGTAAAAATAAGAAAGAATACAATTATGTCATACTGTTATTTTCTAAGTTTGCCTAAGTGGAAGTACATGATTTAAGCTTGTAGTAAAGAGCCCATTCAAACAGCTCAATAACTGAAGCTTCTTGATCAAACGATTCGAGGTAGCAATGCGTATGTAAGCACCGAAACGGGACAACAATAGCCATAACTTAAAAAAAAGATTTGTTTACATTAAATGATCTTAATTTTGTGCTGATCCCAAATATATGAGATTTACCAAGTTATGAAAGTACTCATCAAGAGCCTAAATATGTCTAGTTCCATATATAGGGTGAAAACTTCCCCCCGAAATGACACGCCAATGAAACCGGCAGCCTTGGTGTAAAATTAACAAGCCGATTATGCATCAGTGAAATCGCTCAAGGAAAGTCGGAATGTAGTGACCTGGAATGTCTGTCCCATGAAGTGTGATGAAACGCAGGCTCTCACTGCCACAGAATATCAACGTTAAGGTTTAGATGTTTTATGCCTAACGGAAACGTGGATTGATAACCAGAGCAAAGAGATCATTCACGGCCCTGCAACTGGCAAGGAATGTAATTTCTACAGCTCTGGGTCCAGCAATGGATATGGGGTTGAATTCCTCCAACAGGAAAAGGCTGCCAGCTTTGTTCGAAACGGAACCGCATTGCGCGGATCAGGATGCTTGACCATCCCTTCAATATAAAAATCATAGTTACTTACCCACCTTTTAGTGATTCACCTGACATGGAGAAAGATATCTTTTATACCACTTGTTGAATGCAATTGATAGATGTCCAAAACAAGATCAGCTTCTTTTCGCAGGAGATTTTAAAGCCAGGATTGGCCCCCGACAGGACCCTTCCGAGCATGCTACTGTTGGACAGTACGGGCGTCGCTCGGTGTATTAATGGCACTAGGCTACTTCATCTAGCAATGCATGATAACCTATTCATCATGGAGACGTTCTGCTAGCACAAAATTGTCCATACTATTACAAGGAAATCCAGAGACGGTGATACCTTTGCTCAGATCAATTACATATTGATCCACCAGAGATGGAGGTCATCGATAGTAAACTATTGAGGGTTAAGAGGAGCCAACAATGGGTCAAAGAACGGCTCAGACCGTTTTCTTCTTGCTGTCACATTACGGCTGAGGCTATCAAACCGTAAAAAGTCAGACTACCCCCTAAAAATGGCACTAGAAACTTCGATTTCCCAAAAGTAAGGGTTGAATCTGACATGGAATTGAAGAACAGCTCTCTAGCCCTGGAACAAACATAACAAGAAAATGATATTCCAGAAGAAGTCATAGAGGGAAAATGATCAAAGATCAAACATATTGCGCAAGATAATGCTGCTCAAATCCTTGGAAATAGTACAAAAGGTACTAAAAAGTACACCGCTACAACAATCACTGTCCTGCATGAAAACAAAAACTCCTTGAAAAAGACGGTATTCAGAGAGCTCCGTAAGAAAGTTCATAAGCCTGCAAGGAGGAGATTAAAATGCCTATTGGCCAAAGCTAGTCATGGACCTAAAAGAGGCTGCAGCTAGAAATAAGACCCATAAACAATATATGATCCTCGGAGAACTGAACTTGAAAGAGAAAAGGAATACCACCACAGAAAATGTGAAAAGATAAGATAGGACTATCATCACAGGGTGACTAGAAAGAATGAACCGATGGAAAGAGTATCTCAAGAATCTTTTAAATAGGATGGACCAGGCTACCTAACAAGCCTCCTCTGTTCACTTCAGCCAAAATATGCGACCAACAGCTACATCATTCGTGGATCAGTATACTTGAAATTTATCTCCACCTTCAATGGAGGAAGCCCAAACCACGGTGAAGTCTTTAAAAATATAAAGCACTGGGTGAGGACTCCCCATTAGCAGAAATATACAAAACAAGTTCGGAGCTCTTGAATCCCTAACAAACCTACTTGGAAAAGTCTGGGACGCTGAATGTATTCTCAAAGACTGGCGTAACGCAACTATAGTCCATAAATTCAAGAAAAGATGTGAAGGAACTGTGAAAATTACTGGGGAGTGTCACTAATAGACATAGCTGAGAGGATTTTGCAATAGTTTTAGTTAACCACTTTACAAATAGCATGAGCAGCGGAAAAGAAAGAAACAGCCAGGTTTCCGCCCTGGAATGGGAAGTGTGGACCATACCCTTACCCTGAGACTTCTTCTTCACCAACATTTCATTCACGGATTGGTTACCTTCGCAGTCTTTCTACTCAGGATCTACTCAGCATGTTTGCGTTCAATTTTGTTGTATGAATGTAAGATCTGGCCCCTCAAGGTGGAGGAAGAGCGTCAGCTTGACACTTTTGACCAAAAATGTCTAGGGGCTAATAGCATAATACAGCTTTCTAGCATGATCAGGAAAAAACGTCTCAAGTGGCTAAGTCACGTAATGAGGCATCCAGAAGGGACCCTGACACGCCAGGTAGTAGTAGCAGCCCCGATTCCTCATGGAAGAAAAAACCAGGTGGCCAGAAGAAATCTTGGCATAATGTCCTCATAAGGGATGTCGAAACACTTGGGGGATTCCGAAAGCATGGTCACAGGTGGGAAAAGGTGTGGCTGGACTTCCTTCGACCACTCACAGAAGACAGAGCCCAATTGAAGTCTTTGGTCCCGCATGCAGATTAAGGCTCAAAAGCCTGTGTGTCTTCTTCAGTAAGTAAGTAAGTAAATCTACTAATTACAAGATAAACAATAATGATCTGACACAGCTGCCAAAGAGTTCTCTGTCAATGCTGAATCTCTCGTGACCACATTTCCTTAAGGCCTGTCTTAGCTAGTAAGCGAAGGTTATAAGGATTCTACACCTTAAGAAGATTATACAAAAATTATGGACTACAAGTTTTGCCTTCTCTTCATGTATTAAGACAATTGATAGAGTCAACCCCTCCCTTCTTTTAATGTTATCCTTATTTGTAGATATGAGGGCATTAGAGAGGCCGCGCTTATCCCTCCTTTCTAGCCAATCAAAATCTGTTACTGGATATTGTGCTTAAGCAACAAAACCAGCAAGAAAATTAAATAATATTCTTCTTCGTGTTTTTAGTGCCTTTAAGCTTATTCTTTTTATAGCCAAAAAATAAAGTTCTGTATTACAATATTCCTCAATTGAAACAATATTTTTCATCCATTAAAAAGATTTGATACCTTAAAACCATTATTTAAGCCTCAGCATCGGCTGACCATCTCAAAGACAAAAGGCCTCTTAGTTAATTCTCCCAGGGAGCCAGTCACCATCGAAAGCTATTGTGAATCTGTGGTTTGATAGAAAGCATAAACTTTGAAAGCACGACGAAATCTTGTATTCCCTTTATTGGCAAGGTTTCAATCAAAGCTAGGGGCATCACAAAGAACTCCCAAAGCTGTCAAACTGCTTAAGCTTTGGCCTTTTTTTTTGCTATTTTCTAGTAGGTATGCTAGAATTTTTTATGGTCTACCCTTTCCCTGAGTTTAGAAAGAGAAATCGTAACCGTTTAATCAAAAAACAGGAAAATTCACAAGTCCTAATGATTAAAGTTTCAGTAGAACTAAATATATCTATCTACGGCAGAAAGTGAATGAAGTATGTTTTCTTTTTTTAATATTATGGGTTTTTGTTGCATATGGGTATAGTTGTAAATTATACCAAATTATGGGTATAATTGTCGGCTTTTAGCTTGACGTTGTTTATTCGGATCTTATATCCGTTAGGCAAAACCACCTAACCAGCTCTAATAGTTCGACCAAGCAAACTGAAAAAGTTTATAATGGACGAGATAGGGTTATCATTTAAGCTATTGAATCCCCTTAACAGAGACTTAACTCTCTCAGTTAACTAGCCGTCCATAGTCAGATACGCCTTAAAATTAATTTCTGACAAAGCATCAGCCTTTTGCCAATATTTAAATTGCAGCCATAAATACCCTTCTGTGTTAAGGCCACGTTGTTCTTTTGGCCATATGCTTAACACCATGTCTTTACATTTCAAATGGCTCTATATATTTGTTTGTTCCGGCAGATGTACTTTTGCATCCACTCTGTTAATTACAAGACTAACGATCATTATTTCACCCAACTGCTAGAGAGGCGACAAACTCTGCTACCCTTTCATCCCTCGTGATTTATCTCTTAGCAGCCACACTCTGCATATCACAAGCTGCAGAATCAGATTTGATTGTTGTATCAGTCCTAAATCATTCTATAGAGATGAACACTTCATTTGACAAAAGTCTTTCAAGCTTTAAATCATTCAGTATAGGCCTGAAATCACTTTTATATTTATTCACACGTGCCTCTTGGCATACAAAAGAAGAGAATAGGATTTTGAATCGGCCGCTTCAAAGGCGATAATCTATATACAGATGATGGGTCCCGGATGAAAAAAAGAACGTTTAGGATTACACTAGTCAACTTAGTGTAGTAAAGGCACTAAGATATTATTTTCCTTTTTTGGACGAAACAATGAACAATAGCAATTACTTTATAGTTCTAATTACTATTATTTGATGGTATAAGAACATTTGTACTTCTGGCATTAATAAGGCATTATATGGCACATCTGTATTTTCCCGAGGTATTTTCCGTGGGGTATTCTTAGTGGGTGGATTTTCCGCGGGGGTGGTATTTTCAAGGGGTATTTTCGGGGTTTTCCAGGGGGGTATATTCCACAGAGGGAGGGGGTATTTTTTGCGGGGTATTTTCCACGAGAGGCATTTTCGGGGGGGGGGGGATAAACACGTAGAACCCTGTAAAAGATACGATTTCCTCCTGTCTTATTTTGCTCTTAAGACATTTAGAAGTTTGTAGCATTCTAAGGGGCGGAATGTTCTATTTTCTCACAGAAAGTAATAATGAGGAGTTTTTGATGTTGATGATGTCTGAAGTAATTTAGATGAGTAACTGAAATCATTGAATTCCTTCAGTGAACAATTCCTGTATGCTGAGAAGATCAAACAGTTCGTGGTAACGAACTGTAGTAAGGAGCGATCCGGCTCAATAGTAACCAAAACTCTAAAAAATTGAATTTTGATATCAATAGCTACATCAAAAGAATCGCATTTTAATGCTGATTTTAAATATATAAGTTTAATCAAGTTTAGTCTTAGCCATCAAAAGTTACGAGCCTGAGAAAATTTGCCTTATTTAGGAAAATAGGGGGAAACACCCCCTAAAAGTCGTAGGATGAAAATGACTTAACGAAAATGACACCATCAGATTCAGCGTATCAGAGAACACTACTGTAGAAGTTTCAAGCTCCTATCTACAAAAATGTGGAATTTTGCATTTTTTGCCATAAGACAAATCACGGGTGCGTGTTTATTTGTTTGTTTTTTTTTTGTTTTTTTTTTGTTTTTTTTTCCCCAGGGGTCATCTTATCGACCAAGTGGTCCTAGAATGTCGCAAGAGGGCTCATTCTAACGGAAATGAAAAGTTCTAGTGCCCTTTTTCAGTGACCAAAAAAATTGGAGGGCATCTAGGCCCCCTCCCACGCTCATTTGTTTCCCAAAGTCAACGGATCAAAATTTTGAGATAGCCATTTTGTTTAGCATAGTCAAAAATCATAATAACTATGTTTTTGGGGATGACTTACTCCCCCACAGTCCCTGGGGGAGGGGTTGCAAGTTACAAACTTCAACCAGTGTTTACATATAATAATGGTTATTGGGAAGTGTACAGACGTTTTCAGGGGGATTTTTTTGGTTTTGGGGGTAGGGTTGAGGGAGGGGGCTATGTGGGAGGATCTTTCCTTGGAGAAATATGCCATGGGGGAAAAATTCAATGAAAAGAGCGCAGGACGAATCTGGTCACGTTAGAAAAAAACGTCAAATTAAGAGCTTAATATACAATGCTGGGTGTTCGGAGCCTCTCTATTATGGAGTATAATTTGAAAATAACACAACTATACGAGCGATAAAACATATATACCACAACCATAACTCAACTAACGAAAGAACTGCTAAGAGATAACACAACTATAAAGCGAAAACAGGTGAAAACTAACGGGAAAATAAACGAACTAAGAGGTGGAAGGGGCCCAGAGAAAAAATATAATCCTTTTTCAATTTTGAGCCTAACTTCCGCAAAGGAGTAATAATGTCAGAAGCCCCGAAATACCGAATTATTTTCTTTTCAAACAGGTCGTGGTAAGGAACTGTAGTAAGGGGCGACCCGGCTCAATAGTAAACGAAACTCTAAAAAACGGAATTTTGATGCTAAAAGATACATCAAAAGAATCGAATTTTTACGCTGATTCTAAATATATAAGTTTCAATTAATTTAGTCTTTGTCATCAAAAGTTACGAGCCTAAGAAAATTTGCCCTATTTTGGAAAAAAGGGGGAAACATCCCCTAAAAGTCATAGAATCTTAACGAAAATCACACTATCGCATTCGGTATATCAGAGAACTCTATAGCAAAAATTTCAAGCTCCTATCTAAAAAATGTGGAATTTTGTATTTTTTGCCAGAAGACAAATCACGGATGCGTGTTTATTTGTTTTTTTTTTTGTTTTTTTTTCCCAGGGGTGATCGTATCGACCCAGTTGTCCTAGAATGTTGCAAGAAGGCTCATTCTAACGGAAATTAAAAGTTCTAGTGCCCTTCTTAGGTGACCAAAAAAATTGGAGGGCACCTATGCCCCTTCCCAAGCCAATTATTTTCCCAAAGTCAACGGATCAAAATTGTGTTTATTTGTTTGTTTGTTTTTTTTTTTTGTTTTTTTTTCCCAGGGGTCATCTTATCGACTAAGTGGTCCTAGAATGTCGCGAGAGGGCTCATTCTAACGGAAATGAAAAGTTCTAGTGCCCTTTTTAAGTGACCAAAAAAATTGGAGGGCAAATAGGCCCCCTCCATGCTCATTTTTTCCAAAAATCAACAGATTAAAATTTTAAGATAGCCATTTTGTTCAGCATAGTCGAAAACCATAATAACTATGTCTTTGGGAATGACTTACTCCCCCGCAATCCCTGAGGGAGGGGCTGCAAGTTACAAACTTTGACCAGTGTTTACATATAGTAATGGTTATTGGGAAGTGTACAGACGTTTTCATGGGGATTTTTTGGTTTGGGGGGTGGGGTTGATGGGAGAGGGCTTTGTGGGAGAATCTTTCCTTTGAGGAATATGTCATGGGGGAAGAAAAATTCAATGAAAAGGGAGCAGGATTTTCTAGCATTACTATAAAAAAAAACAATGAAAAAATAAACATGAAAACGTTTTTTCAAATGAAAGTAAGGAATAGCATTGAAATTTAAAACGAACAGAGATTATTACGCATATGAGGGGTTCTAAAAATATTTTAGCATAAAGAGCGAGGTATCTAGGAGGAGATAAATACCTCGCTCTTTATGCTAAAATATTTTTAGTGATTTCATTATTTATTCTACGGCCTTTTTGATTCAGGGGTCATTCTTAAGGAATTGGGACAAAACTTACGATTTAGTGTAAAGAGCGAGGTATTAACGAGGGTACAAACCCCCTCGTACACATAATAAAAATATAAGAATATAAAAGTTTGTTACGTAAGTTAATTCTTAAGTTACGTATATTTTTTACTAATAAAAACGGTCGTTGAATATTAAAAGTTCTAGTAGCCTTTTTAAGTAACCGAAAAATTGGAGGGCAGCTAGGCCTCCTTCCCCACCCCTTATTTCTCAAAATCGTTTGATCAAAACTAAGAGAAAGCCATTTAGCCAAAAAAAAAAATTAATATACTAATTTCATTTCAATAATTTATGTGCGGAGAGCCAAAATCAAACATGCATTAATTCAAAAACGTTCAGAAATTAAATAAAAAAAAACTAGTTTTTTTAACTGAAAGTATAGAGCGACATTAAAACTTAAAACGAACAGAAATTACTCCGTATATGAAATGGGTTGTCCCCTCCGCAGTCCCACGCTCTTTACGCTAAAGTTTTTAATTGTTTTAAAAAGTAGAATTGTGGCAAAGAGTCAAACTTTAGCGTAAAGAGCGAGGGACTGCGGAGGGGACAACCCATTTCATATACGGAGTAATTTCTGTTCGTTTTAAGTTTTAATGTCGCTCCTTACTTTCAGTTAAAAAAACTAGTTTTTTTTTTATTTAATTACATGTTAAAAACCATTTCCTGGTTATATTGACTGAAACCAAACCGAACGTTATATTGACTAAAGAACCGTGAGATTGTGGGAGTAAAAAGAAGTAATGGGCAACAGCAAGAAGGTAATCTACAAAGTGGAGTGGCAAATAATGTAGCTAGAGAGAGAAGGGCTTTCCAAGTGTCTTTGGAATGCGCTATTTCGCAAATCTCGCTTAGTAGTGCGCATAGCATTTTCGACGGTAGAAATGAGTCGACCCCATCCGCCGCAGGGCACAAAAACTCTATACCGGCTGCTTCCAATCTGGCCTCTAAAAGGTCAAATGTGGAAGTTATTAACCGTAATGACTCAATATCTAGTGGAAGGAACACTAGAGCCTTTTTTGGCGACCGTATAAACTCATTTAGTAACGAAGGGGAAGATTTTGCACCAATAACTCAGGGATTTAATCACAGAGAAAACAGTGAAAAAGGTAACTGGAACTAGGAATTAGCGGGTCATGGTGAAAACAAAGATATAAATATTGTGCCTTGGAATATCAAGGGTTTGCGGAAGACGAAATGCATGGTTTATTGAGTTTAAGTAATTGCAAGTGGGACTTGATATCAGTGGTTGAGACTTGGTTGGAAAGTTCTATATTTATAGAAGAACACCTGTATTTTGGTTTCCACTGAAAAAAAAAAATCAAGAAATGGTAGAACGTATGGAGGTGTTGCTCTTGTATTATCAAAGACATTTTTAGTCTGTTCATGACAGTACGGATGTGCCAGTGGGAACAAATTGGGATGATATTGATATAGTCCTTCTGCAGAGGGCGAAGAGGGATCACCTCTTCGCCCTTCGCCTCTTCATCTGAAAAATAATAATTGGGGAGGGAAGCTTTTGGAATTTTGTAATAATGATAAGTTGGTAATTTTGAATGGTAGATTAGGAATGGATAAGAGTAAGGAAGAATCCACTTACTATAGTGGGAGGTCTCCAAGTTTGATTGATTTTACTATGGTGGATTGGTCTCTTTGGCCTTCATGAGTTGATCTTGACATTCTGGCGTTGGTGGGGTCTGATCATGTGGCAGTTAGAGCCAAGATAGAATTATATTTAGCGAAAAAATGTGCAGACAAAAAGAAAAAGGAAGTAGGATAATGGGTAAGAGTAGAGCAGTAGAAAATAAGAAAGAAGAAGAGTCTATAGATATGAAAAATCCGCTTTATGTGTCTGCTAAGGTGGAAAAGTCATTTTAGGAGAAAATAATCGAAGAAAATGAGCGAGAAAGTTTGGAGAGAGGCCTGAGATTGACAGAAGATGGGTAAGTTAAACGTTCTTTAGAACTACTGAGCCAAGTAGTATATACAGTAGGGGAGAGGGTTGCAAATGGGAGAGAGAGGTCTGAGGGGATTTTTTTTTGCAATTTGCTAATATAGGACTTAAAGAGGCCCCCATGGGTAAACCATTTACTTGTTTAAAAACAAACCTCTGAATTGAAAAAAATAAGAGAACGTGTTGCACAACCTAATTAAATTCATAATTACACCGACTTCCAAAACTGTTTCACCACAAATTAAGTCCAAATTTTTTAATATCTTTCTTTCAAGAAGAATTTCTGCGGCTTTTACATCAATGCTCGTATACATTGATACTATATAGAAACTTGAGATTATAGAATTTGAAGAAATTCCTACTTCTTTTAGTTTTTTTTTACAAGTTCTGACGAATTCTTCATGTAAGAAATTTGTATCGACATGAGTGCCTTTACTAGCAAATTGTTTTGTAGAAAATATTGAAACAATAGCGTTAGATTCATATTTTTCAAAACACAAATTTTGGGGAAGATATATGGATGACATAATTTCAGTATAGAATTATGGGGAAGAGGAATTAAAAGGTTTTTTAGAACATTTTAATTTTTGGGGAGGCGAATTAAAATTTATAATAGAATTAGAAGAGGATAAGAAACTTGCATTTCTGGATATTTTTCTTTTAAAAAACGAAAATATTCTGGATTTTAAAATTTACAGAAAACCTAATAACAATAACAGATTTTTGTCGTTCTTCTCCGGTCATGCTCGCCAAGTAAAAATTAGTTTAATCATATCCTTAACTGACCGCACTTTTAGAATTTGTTCTTCAAAATCCATTGAGGAGAATTTATTGTTGTTAAAAGAAATTTTAATATGTAACCATTATCCAGGCTGGTTAATTGACCAGACTTTCTCGAAAAGAAGGAAAATATTTCTAGAATTTTCTAACGATATTTTGGAAACAACAGAAAAGAAAGATGTTTTTGTTCTTTACCATATGTTCCAGGGCTGAGTGAAAAACTTAAAAGAATTTTACAAAATAATGATGTAAAGGTAGCTTTAAGAGCTTTAAGATATTTATAATACTTTGGCTAGTTTTTTAAATTCTGGAAGGGATCAAACTTCCGTAGAGCAACAAAGTGGGGTTAATAAAATCCCATGTACTTGTGGAAGCTCTTATGTGAGACGAACTAACCAGAATTTAAAAATGAGATTACTAGAGCATCATAATTCTATTTCCCCGTCCTTACAGCAAAAATCTAAACCTGAGGATTTCAAATTGGCTGTATCGAACATATTTATAATTATCCAAATCATTTTATTTTGTTGAAAAATGTTTCTTTGATTTCTAGGGACTAAGCTTAAAAGAAAATTTTCAGGGAAACAATTGAAATTAAAAATTTTTTATTCAAGAATAATCCTATAAACAGAGATACGGGTGAATTTGAATTGGATTCAATTTATAATAATTTACTGAAGTCAAATAAAGTATGTCTCACCTCACCTAAGAGCTATGACCTCTGTCCACCTGATTTGTCAGATAAATCTAATGAACCGGAATCGAAAAGTTTAAGGAGATTTGCTTCCACTGTTGCACTGAAAAAAATAAGAGCAATAAACTATATGTAATTAGTTTATTGGGTGTAAATTTTATTTGTGTTTATTTATGTCTTTTAGTTTTACTGCTGATGATGAATACTGTATATCCAGTTAAAAAATGTTTTATCTGTTTACTGTCGATTAAAAGGTTTCATCCCTATTTTGAACTATCATACTTTCGTCATGGAAAGGCAGTGTGGTCTTCGAAGTTATCAGTTTGTGATGCCAAAATTTTTAAATGGAAGGAATATGATTGTGTTTTGGTGTGGAATAAATGACTTGAACCAATGCTTTACCGGAGTACAGAATTGTATTTCTTCCGATATTTTACGACCACCGGTTCAGAACGATCCCCACTTCTGAAAACAATACATCAGATAAAAATAACAAAAATAACAAAACGCGCATCCATGGTCCAATGTCTGTACGAAAATATTATTTTTTTTTTGTTTCTGAGTATAGGAATTCGATAGCTCGGGTAAAGGGGTTTTTGAAATGTTGGATTTGACGGTGTAATGTTTAACACGAAAACTCACCTTTTTGGGCGTCTTTTTTCTCTTTTTTATAAAAAGACTAATATACTAAATTTCTTTTTCCCCTAGCTTTCCATCGGTATCTTTAAAATTTACAAATATTATATAAATGGAATCACCAAGAAAGAGCAGCCTTTTGATACAAGTATGTTTTGTTTGTTTGTTTTTTCAAAAACTATTTTTTTTAGAATGTCACTTACGATTTACGTGTTCGCTTTTTACTTACAATCCATTGCCCCGAACTTTTTGAAACTTTAAGACTATTCAGGATTTATTCAAAGATAAAAAGAGTGATTAGATTCATTTAAGTTCATGGTAAAAATTTTATCCATGACCCATTTCGCAAGCCTTTCACATTAGTCCTTATTTAGGGAGGGATTAATAACCGTGTCTGTTAAAAACTGATCGACTTTTAATTCATATCAGTGAAACTTAAAGCCAGCGATAACAACATTCCACTTGATTGGTCTCCTCTTTGAAAATTTAAGCCATTAGAAACAACTAAAACCTTTTCAGTGACAAGATCTTTCAAAAGTTGTGTTTCTGTTAAAAATTAGTAGCCTTTCTGTTAAAAAGTAGTCTTTCTGTGTATTCTTCCATTAAAAAGTACTAAAATCTTTTTTGTCACAAGATCTTTCAAAAGTAGTCTTTATGTTTTTCTGATGTTAGGTGTGCTAGTAGGGCTTTCTGAATGACTGTACGAGTTTTTTGAAAGTAATCCATGTTGATAATTACATTACGAGATTTCATTTTTTTTTTCATTGTAAACTGGTTCAGCCAAATAAAGTCTAACCTTTCTGTGTAAAAAAATGAAAAAGAACATCTTCTAATTCTTGTTTGCAAAACCTTTCGTATAGAAGAAAGAAAATATTTAAAACGATGGCTCTGACGCATTAGTCCTTCCGAAGGATTTCATAGACTTAAAGGGCATTTAGTAGTCTATTTACAAATAAACTTTTTGCGTTGCATAGCGTTATCTTTACCTTCTCATAACCCAAGAAAGGATCTATTGATCCTTCTCTATAAGCCTCTAAAAGTGTTATTGTCACGGAGTCATCAAAAGGAGTGTAGGATTACATCCTGTGAGAAAACATATCTAGGATACCAATATATTTACCCCGCAACAAGTAGAAATTTACCTGGGAAATGACATTCATCCGTGTTTTGCTCGTAATTATAGTCAAAGAGACAAAATTAGATATCTGAAGGTATCTGTGTCTAAAGGTTTCAAGTATTTCATGTATAGGTGCACATAATCAGTTGTGGTTATAGCCATTTTTCATGAAAATAAAGTTGTCAATAAAATCATTGCCATTAAAATTAGTCTTTGATTAAAACTTAATGGATGACAAAATTACTGAATGTGATGAATCCTTTTTTTTAGCAATATTTTTAACCTTATATTTACTGTCAAGGAGGCACACTCGTGCCTCTATAAAGAGGCGAACCACGACAATGTTAAGCAATCTTCGGTTCCAGTGGTCGCAGAGGGATGGGGAGGGTTGCGTTTCGTAGCCCGAGCTCCAAGTAAGAAACCTGCCAAATTTCATCCCCCTCCAACTTTTCCTTCATGGGGAAAATCTGGCCGAAAGTTTCGACCCGTCAACCCCAGCCCCCCTTTAACGTTGTCCGATCGGGCTGAAATTCACAAGTTAAGGTCCCCTAGGGCCTAGAAGCTTATCCGCGAAATTTCAGCTCGATCCGATAACTCCTTCCCTGTTTTCCAGAAACCACGCATAGCCACTTAATGTTCATTTTCTTTTTTTTTCTAGACGCGTACAGGTCACAGCCGACATCGGATCTGGGTGTACGAAGACTCATTTAACGCGGAATTCTCCGAGTAATTTTCCTGGAAAGTTTCGTAGGAAAATCTTAACCCCCCGAAAGTTTCGACCCCCCAACCCCACCCCCCTTTTAACGTTGTCCGATCTGGCTGAATTCACAAGTTAAGGTCCCCTACGGCCCGGGAGCTTATCTGCGAAATTTCAGCTCGATCCGATAACTCCTTCCCTGTTTTCCAGAAACCACGCATTAGCTACTTAATTAACGCATTTCTCCATAAGAGCCCATGATAATTTGAACTTTTTAAAAGTTATTTAGAAGTTATATTTACACACATGCAAGTGATTAGCTCAGTCGGTAGAGCGTGGGACTTTCAATCTTCGGGTCAAGGGTTCAAGTCCCTTACGGGCGGTTTTTTTCACAACATCAAAATAAAAGTGTATAATTTTGATAACACCTGGACAGCTTATCATTTGACAGATATTAGCTTCTTATGAGCAAAAGAAACATTTCGGTCATTCTATCTATTTTTTTCTATTTTATACAATGATTTAAAAACGGGGGGGGGGGGGGGTTGGGGGGCGGCAGCCACCCAACTTCCTATCCTAATTCCTGTACGAGGAGTACAGGAATTATTAAATTACATCCACCATGGATTGTAGAAAAACGTACAGAAATAATATGAAAAAAACTTCGTTTTCTTAAAGAGTTAAAGAGGCTGCGTCCCAAAGTCGAACCTTAAAACGTACAGGAATTAGAAGAGGCAGTTGGGGGGCTGCCGCCCCCCAAACTCCCAGCTTTTAAAGACTCTTTTGTACAGGTTTTTTTTTGTGGGGGGACTTCATTGTTACTAATTACTAGTTTCGGCGCAATGGTTTTCCTGTCCTCTTGTGTTTAACATTTTTCGAAGTTATTCCATTATTCATTCATTTCAATTTTTTGTTAATTAAAAGAGGGCCTTTCCGAAGCCAAGAGCGGGGGGTTAGCAAAAAAACAAAAAACCTGTACAAAAGAGTCTTTAAAGGGGGGTTTTGGGGGCGGCAGCCCCCCAACTGCCTCTTCTAATTCCTGTACGTTTTAAGGTTCGACTTTTGGACGCAGCCTCTTTAACTCTTTAAGAAAACGAAGTTTTTTTCATATTATTAGAAAAGGGGGCAGTGATCCTAGGAAGGATAATGTGTAGTTTTTATTCATTTTTTTGTTTGTCATCTTGCTGTCACATAAACATTTTGAATGCACGAGTTTAGGAAATAATATTATTATGGAGGATATTTTTAGTTTATGATAAGAGCATTTTACAACTTCCTTGTGAGGAAGCTTGATTTTTATCGTAAATAATGGCTAGATTAGATTCTATAGTAAACATCATGAACAGCGTTGCCTAGTTTCTCAGATATATTGCAACATTTTCCTGACCAAAATTGTACAAGAGAAGTTCATTTGCGGTACAGCTAGTATCTGTTAGTATACATTCCACAGATAAAAAAAAAAACTAGATAAAATTGAAAAGTCAGCATACTTCTTCTTTTCTCTTTTTTGTCCGTATTTTCATCCTGCATCAGAAAGTAATTTTCAGTGCTGTTTATTCACGCGATAATTTTTTGAAAATTATGGGAATTGCTTTTCACAGCACGTTTGCATTTAATGAAATTACTATTTTTTTGCTAGCATCCGTAAGAGGGGACTGGAGGAGTTTTGAGAACTTCAAAAAGTTAAATTTAACCGGACATTTTCCAAATATAAACATTGTACCAGGACCTCGAAATTTTACCAGTCCAGGTCCTGTCCGGTCCTGGAATGTCCAGGTCCTGGACTTCAATTTCAATTGAGCTGTTATCCGAGGCAGCAGATCCAAGGTAATTAAAAGTCTTGACAACTTCAACAGTTTGCCCTAATGCGCTGAATACTGGTGAGATGATAGAATTACTTGCCGGGTCGATGATGATTATTTTTGTTTCCTATCAGCAAATGTATAGTCCCACTTTCAGGGCTTTTTCCGACAGTGTATTGAGGACTGCCTCAAGTTCAGGGTAATATCCTCGGCGAAGTAGCAATTGGCTAGGACTTCACCACCATATTTTAGTCCAAATTGGAGACGATTCGTAGTTCGATACATGACATAATCAATCATCACGTGGAAAAGCTCAGGGCCAGCACCACAGCCTTCCCTTACACCAGTATCTATTTTGAATTGTGAGCTTCAGTGACCAATAACCTGAACGGAGCTTTTTGTACCAGTGTAGGGCACCTTGAACAGGCGGTATTATTTGTAAAGGAGATATGTAAAAGACTAGTTGTAAAGGAGTATATGTGCTGTACGAAGGAACTCACGATGAATTTTCTCGATGACCTGGTGAACTAGTGTATATCTGCTGGGTCGTGGATCTGTTTGGCATAAAACCTGCTTGCTAAATTCGGTAGCACTTACGGATGAACTGGACACTTCTATCAAGCAACGTCATGGATAATAGTTTGTCACGAACTGTCAGGAGGGTGATTCCTCTGTAATTCGAGAAATTTCTTCGGCTACCTTTGCGCTTCCATGGAGGAAGGATTATCCCTTCCTTCCATTCTTCAGGTATCAATTCGTTTGACCAGACGAGGAAGAACAACATGCACAGACAAAATAGTATTGCTTGTCCTCAAAACATTAGCAGCTCGAAGGTGATCTCGCAGATTCCTGGTGCCTTCTTGTTCTTCATTCTCTGCAGAGAATTTTATGTCTCTTCTACCCAAGGAGGATCAAGCTCTGGTAGGTTTTCACATGTTGTTTGCTGAGCGGACGCAGTTAGGTTGGGATTAAGGTTGATTCTTTTGGCGTTTAGTAGCCTTGCGAAGTGCTCCTTCGCTCTATTAAGTTGTGCATTTTTATCTTCTATTTTTTTGCCAGAGACAGATTTAACTGTACCTATCTTTGGTTGTTTTGCATCGCTAAGGCCTCTGAAATGCTTGAAAAGCGAAATGACGTCACTTTTTCGTGCCGCATCTTCTAGCTCGTCAGATTTTGTTTTACCAACAAATTGTTGTTATCACGGTGAATAACTTTGGTTCTGGTCCCGTTTAGCCGTGAATAAGAGGGCATATCCCCGGTCAGCCAGGCTTTTCGGCACTGTTAAATGATTTTCAATGTTTCTTACGATAGCCATGGCTTCTTTGAATACATTTTACGACTGACGACATTAATGGCAACCTTTCGTACACCATTTTTATATGTCTGCCAGAACATATCTGGGTCAACAAGGGTACTCAGGCATGCAAACCGATTCTCAATTCAACTGAGTACTTTTGACGGAATGCCTCATTCTAGTTTCTGGGTGTCCAACTTTGACTAGCATCGTTCTGAAGGCTGGGCTTTAAGACGCAAACTAAAGTTCACAGCAACTAATCTATGGTCAGTATTCCCTATCTCAGCGCAACAATACGTTCTACAATTCGTAACTGATGAGCACCATCTTTGGTTGACTATGATATAGTCAATTATCTTCCGCATTCGCCAGTCATTGCTATACCATATTGGCTTATAGATGTCTTTCCTGTAAAACAGGGTGTTAGCAATGACCAGTTGGTGCACATCACAGAGCTAGAGGAGTAGGGTCCCATTTTTGTTCAAAGATTCAGGGGTAACCTGTCCGATCACAGATTTAAATCTCTTCTGGCGTTAGATACAGTTGCACTGAAATCCGGAAATCCGAGATAGAGCAGCTGTCAAAGCTAGGTAGGACGTGTCTTTTCCGTCCACTAGGGAAACATTCGTTGGTGCATAGCACACAATAATCAACATCTTCCCATGCATGTGGTTGAAGGGGGCAGTAATTAGTCTATCTGATATTGGGTTATGGGATATGAGCCATTTATTTGCCTGCTTTTTTAGGAGAAGACCTACACCACTACTTCTACCAGAGATTTCGCTTGACCAAACCATTCTGTGACCTGTACTGGTGATTTCTTCATCGCCTGATCCCGTCAAGTGTATTTTTGTCATTCCAAGTATGTAAATCCCATATCTTAATATCTTATGCCCTAGAAGGTCTGAAGATCCTGGGTTGTTCATGGGCAAAACATCCCAGGTAGCTATTTTCATCGTCAGCAAGGTTTGAAGGATGTCTGGGGGCTTACGGATATCGTATTGAATTCAAATCAATAAGATCCGAGGCCTTAGTAATATTTATTTTCGTTGCAATTATTTTCAGGAGAAGGATCACAAGCCCAACCGTCCCTAGGCCTGAGTTCTGATTATGAAACCCTGTGCTGGACTCCAGCCAGACCAATGAGATTGAGACAGCCCTGTTCGGAGCAATTAGTTATGGGTTTAAGCCCCGTAACCAGTGGCATGTGATCAGCAAATAAAATTTGCATCCTTCCTGACGTGTACCGTTTACCACCAAAGGAGCTTAAAAAATCAGAAAAAGAGGGTGACCCATATGTGATGAAGGGAATGATCAAACTGCTCAAAGGAAGAAAAAGTAACAAAATATGGAAGGAAACAAAAATCTCTGATATATATAAGGGCGTAAAACATGTTTACGCACCATTTTGGCCCTGTGTCTTTATCCTCTGCATTGTAACCGGTTTAAACAGAGTCTGGAGAATTCATAAGAATAAGAGTAGTGTGGAGACATCAAACTCAGTCGGTTAATAAATATATAAAAGAAGATAAATAAATATAAGAAGAAGTTCTAGAAAAAACCCGTACCTAATACTTGAGATAAAGTGAACGCAATACAAGAGTTAAAAAAAAAGAGTAAAGGTTTTATTTTTAAAAGAAGTTTGGTTTTTGGTTTAAATAGTATCGTTTTAAAAAGATAATCAAGAAAATCAAAAGAGTTTTATAACTTGTAATATAAGTACAATATTGCATAGACTTCGTACTGAAATAAGAATTTTAAGATATTAAAATAACTAACTACTAACTAATATGTGAGCAAACAAAATGTTCCGAGATATTTAAAATATTTCAGCGAGACTCATATCACGCTGTAAAAACTAGTGAATTAACATTATGAGATTGAGAAGGAACAATTTATTGTACTCACATCTAAGCAAAGCTACCCACACTCGCCAAGCTCCCAACACCAACTCCCCTTTTCCAAAACCCTTCTCGGCCTTCTATACAACCCTTGTTTACAATTCGCACTTGTTATTTAACATGAATCAATTCGTACAAACAAAAACATTTCCAAGGCTATACCAAGAAGAGATTTAATTGCTGGTAAACAACCCATAAATCTAATAACAAGATTCTTGCAGCATATGCTTACTCTGAATGTGCATCACAGTATAAATATATATAAACAGCAGTGAAAAGTTTTTTCAAAAGGTGTACACATCAAATCACGCTGACTGGGAAGCTATCATTACGTCATAGCAATAGATCTCCCATAATTGCATTGCAATGCGCAAAAAATTTGTCATTGTACGTGCGCGAAAGGCGGAATTATTAAGAGAGGTTTACGATTGATGAGTCTCTAATGGAGAGCATAGGACTTTTCGCTACTGTTTATGCATACTTATACTGTGATGTGCAGCGCTCGTTGTCAGTTTGTATTTTAATTATACATGTATTCTATATCACACACGAAAAAACTCTTATAAGTTTATCCAGTTGGGTGCTAAACATTCTGATTTCGGGATTAAGCAACGTCGTCGTCACTTTTCCCAACAGCTGGATAGTGAAAACAGAGGTTAAGTTGGTAGCTTCATTTACCTGGGTAATATTATTAGTAAGGATGGGACACAAAGAGAAGACATGAAAAACAGACTGACCAATGTGCACAGTGTTTTGTTGCAGTTGAAATAGTTTGGAAGAACTGGAAGTAAGCCAACAAACCTAGCTGATAATATTGGAAGGCACGTTAATGACAGTGATCATCTGTGGTTCCGAGACGTGGCAGCAGCAGTAGTAGTAGTGGTAGTAGTTGTAGTAGTAGTAGTAGTAGTAGTAGTAGCAGTAGTGGTAGCAGTATCAGAAGTAGAAGTAGTATTAGTAATAGTAGTAGTAGTCGTAGTACTAGTAGTGGCAGTAGTGGTGGTAGTAGCAGCAGTAGTAGCAGTTGTATTAAAAGTAGCAGTAGTAGCAGTAGTAGTAGTAATAGTAGTAGCAATAGTAGTAGTAGCAGTAGTAGTAGTAGCAGTAGTAGTAGCAGTGGTAGTACAATAGTAGCAGTAGTAGCAGTAGTAGTAGTAGTAGTAGTAGTAGTAGTAGTAGTAGTAGTAGTAGTAGTAGTAGTAGTAGTAGTAGTATAAGTAGTAGTTGTAGCAGTAGTAACAGTAGTAGCAGTAGTAGTAGTACTAGAAGCGGTTGTAATACCAGTAGTGGTAGTAGCAGCAGTAGTAATAGTAGTAGTAGTAGTAGCAGTAGCAGTAAGAGTAGTAGTACTAGTAGCAGTAGTAGTAGTTGTAATAGCAGTAGTAGTAGTAGTAGTAGCAGCAGTAAGAGTAGTAGTAGTAGTAGCAGTAGTAGTAGTTGTAATAGCAATAGTAGTAGTAGTAGTAGCAGTAGTAAGAGTCGTAGTAGTAGAAGTTATAGTAGTAGTAGTAGTAGAAGTTGCAGAAGTAGAGGCAGCAGTGGTAGTAGTAGCAGTCGTAGTCGTAACAGTAGCACTAGCAGTATTAGTATTAGTAGCAGTAGTAGCAGTAGTAGTAGTAGTAGTAATAGTAGTAGCAGTAGTAGCAGTAGTAGTAGTAGTAGTAGTAGTAGTAGTAGTAGTAGTGGTAGTAGCATTAGTAGTAGTAGTAGTACCTCTAAACCATGTTTTGAAAGCTGTAAAAGATAAGAAAAACCATAAAAAGGGACAATACAATTGCTCTAGCTATTGCAAGGGTAGGTTACCTGAATAGAAAATAGCTCAAGGGCAGTGTTTCCTCTCTAACTCCTATCAACCCACAGAGGATATTGGATCAAAATTTTAAAGCATATATATTTATATTTCTTTCAATAAATCCTAGACGATACCAGAAGATTGATGAAGTGGATAGCCTACCTAACTATTAGTAAGATAGCCTACCTACCTATTTGTAAGAAGGGTGCATAAACAGACGACGTAAAGGGTAGGATATTCAGTCCAAAGGGCTATTTCTCATAGAATAAATTATAATAAAGGTCTTGCGTTTCAAAAAGGAAAACTGGTGGTAAGAAGATATAAATCGGTTTGTATATATGAATGCAGTTTCCTTTCCATTGAAAGGTCTTAATGTATCTGAATACCTTTATATTATGCGCATGTCTTGTAAGCACAAATGAACTGAGAGGAGGGCGATGGCCCAACCTTTTTCTGAAATCTAATGATTGGAACTATTCAGGTAAATTTATAGCAAACCATATAACTGGCTTTTGCATAAAGTGAATATACCACTCGATGTCTTTTCCTATGCTTTTTATGGATATAGTAATTACTTCTACCTTAAATTGATCTTTAAGCACTTTTTTTAGCTCTTAAAAATGACAAATAAAAAAGTATGACAGTTCCTATAACTAACTTATCAATAAAGCAAACATACCACTTGATGCCTTTTTTATGCTCTTTACGAATATAATAGTTGCTTCTACCACAAATTCAAATTTAAGCACTTTTTAAGCTATTGAAAATGACGAATTTTCAATTAAAGTACGAGTTATCTGTCATTTACAACAAATAATGCTATGTTTTCTCTGCACCGTTTTTGACAAAATAATACTACATTTTCTCAGTGCAAAGACGAAAACACCATAACATTGGTAAAATTAATCTATCTACATTAATGTTGGAAAATCAGTGGTTGTGGACTATATAACATTAAAGAAATGGATTTATAATGAAACAGTAAGTTTGAGATCAATGTTTTAAAGTTTGAAATAAATGTTTTTAGCCTTTTTTATATCCCATATTTAGGTCATTTTTAAGAGCTCCAAAAGTGCTTAAATCTGAATTTGAGGTTGAAGCGATTATTATATTCGTAAATACCATAAAAAAAAGGCATCGAGTGGTATATTCACTTTATACGAAAGCCAGTTATATGGTTTGCTATAATTTACCACTATTCCTCATTCTCTTTTCTTTGGAGAACAAACTCCAAGTTGCATAACTTCAGGTTGACAAAATTATTTCTACACAAAATATAGTCTTGAAAAAAAGAGATTCAGCAATTCACCGGGATGAGGTGCCAATTACTTTATTATAATTACATATAATACTGAAGGCACTGATAGGGGCAAGTTGTCAGGCGCATGAATTTTGTCATAAAGGAAAGCAACAAAGAAAAATGAACCATTCATCAATCAACCTCAACTTGTTCTGTAATATTATATATATTCTCATTTTCATTCAGTATTCTTGTTCTAAAGAGGCAATCAAACAGTTCGTGGTAACGAACTGTAGTAAGGAGCGAACCGGCTCAATAGTTAACAAAACCCTAAAAAACGGAATTTCGATGCTAAAAGATACATCAAAAGAATCGGATTTGTATGCTGATTTTAAATATATAAGTTTCATTAATTTTTTTTTCGTCAAAAGTTACGAGCCTGAGAAAATTTGCCTTATTTTGGAAAATAGGGGGAAACAACCCCTAAAAGTCATAGGATCTTGACGAAAATCACACCATCGCATTCAGCGTATCAGAGAACCCTATAGAAAAAATTTCAAGGTCCAATCTACAAAAATGTGGGATTTCATATTTTTTGCCAGAAGACAGATCACGGGTGCATGTTTATTTTGTTTGTTAGTTTGTTCTTTTTTCCCAGGGGTCATCGTATCGACCAAGTGGTCCTTGAGTGTTGCAAGAGGGCTCATTCTAACGGAAATAAAAAGTTCTAGTGTCCTTTTTAAGTGACCAAAAAATTGGAGGGCACCTAGGCCCCCTCCCACGCTCATTTTTTCCCAAAGTCAACGGATCAAAATTTTGAGATAGTCATTTTGTTCCGTATAGTCAAAAACCATAATAACTATGTCTTTGGGGATGACTTACTCCCCCACAGTCCCTGGGGGAGGGCTGCAAGTTACAAACTTTGACCAATGTTTACATACAGTAATGGTTATTGGGAAGTGTACCGACATTTTCAGGGGGATTTTTTGGTTTGGGTGTGGGGTTGAGGGGAGGGGGCTATGTGGGAGGATCTTTCCTTGGAGGAATATTTCATGGGGGAAGAAAAATTCAATGAAAAGGGCGCAGGATTTCTTAGCATTACTATAAAGAAAAACAATGAAAATATAAACATGAAAAAGTTTTTTCAGTTGAAAGTAAGGAGTAGCATTAAAACTTAAAACGACCAGAGATTATTACGCATATGAGGGGTTCTAAAAATACTTTAGCATAAAGAGCGAGGTATTTAGGAGGAGATTAATACTTCGCTCTTTATGCTAAAGTATTTTTAGTAATTTCAACTATTTATTCTACGGCCTTTCTGATTCAGGGGTCATTCTTACAGAATTGGGACAAAACTTAAGATTTAGTGTGAAGAGCGAGGTATTAACGAGGGGACAAACCCCCTCATATATATAATTAAAAATATAAGAATATAAAAGTTTGTTACGTAATTACGTAAATTACGTATTCTTAAGTTACGTATATTTTTTACAAATAAAAACGTTCGTTAAAAATCGAATTTTCTAGTTGCCTTTATAAGTAATCGAAAAATTGGAGGGCAACTAGGCCTCCTTCCCAATCCTTTAATTCTCAAAATCATCTGATCAAAACTCTGATAAAGCCATTTAGCCAAAAAAAGAATTAATATGCAAATTTCATTTTAATAATTTATGTACGGAGAGCCAAAATCAAACATGCATTAATTCAAAAACGTTTAGAAATTAAATAAAAAAAAACTATTTTTTTAACTGAAAGTAAGGAGCGACATTAAAACTTAAAACGAACAGAAATTACTCCGCATATGAAATCGGTTGTCCCGCAATCCCTCGCTCTTTACGCTAAAGCTTTTAATTGTTTTAAAAAGTAGAATTGTGACAAAGAGTCAAACTTTAGCGTAAAGAGCGAGGGATTGCGGAGGGGACAACCCATTTCATATACGGAGTAATTTCTGTTCGTTTTAAGTTTTAATGTCGCTCCTTACTTTCAGTTAAAAAAAAACTAGTTTTTTTTATTTAATTGCAAAAAGGGGGATCATTCTAAAATTTTTATATTATATATGGTACCGTGAATGTCCGAAATTGGTGAATGTCCGAAAAACCTTTTTTCCCCTTGAATTTAGTCAGCGTTGCCAGTCAACTTTTTCAGTTTTATACAAGGTTTGATGGTGACAGGTTGGGTTAGGTTTTTAATCCATTTCTGACATTTATAAACTATTTAACCTAACCCAACCTAACCTAATCTAACTTCAACTTCTACCATCAAACCTTGTATAAGACTGAGAAAGCTGATTCGCAAACCTAATTGAATCCAAGATGAGGAAAAGGAAATTCTGACATTCTCCGGTGAATGTCGACATTTATCCGATTTCGGACATTCACAATAACATATACATGTTAAATTTAGCGTTACTTTTTACTTCGAAGTAAAAGACTGCTTTTTATTTTTGTCCTGCATGTGTTAAATTTTAACGTTACTATTTACTTTCACAGTGTTCGGAACAATTTTTTTTATTTAATTTCTGTGGTTTTATAGCAATGCACTTCTACCTTTTGAGCCAACTCTAATTTATTACCCCTGTTTCGAAACAATCATCTTTCACGAAAAAGAAATTGAAAAAAAAAATGAAACAGTCATCCTAACAGTCTGTCATAGAAAGAATACTTTTTTGAAGATATTTACCTTTGTATCAATTTTGTGTGTTATTTTTTGTATTGTACGAATTGTATGTTAAAAATCTTAATGAACAACTTTAAACGGAAATTTTGCATAATTGAAACAAAATACACAAAGTAGAGCCTTTTTATGTGTATTTAGTTGTCGTTTTTTAGCTTCAGTTGTCATACTCTTTGCTTATCATTCTCTTTAGAGAAAACGTTAATGTCCTATATCCTCCCTCTCGCATACAGTATTAAGAAAATTGAGTGATGATATCGTTTCGGAGTCTTTGCAGTGGAAAAATTGATAGAGATTAAAATAGTTGAACCGAAAATTTGAAATTTTACTCCCTAGAATACTTTTTGATCTGCTTTCTTTGCCATTTACGGAACAATGTTATACAAGATTAAATTTGCTTTTTTAATTTCATCTGATGTAAGGAAAAATTATCTTGTGAAACCTTAGGCATAAGATATTCTCAGCGAGCTTTTTTTATAAAATAAGACATTAGCTGTTCAGAAAACTAATTCTTCTCTGGAAGGAAAAAGCAGGCTGTTGAAACAAAAGAATTGGCAGAAGAAACTGGTTTTTGGAAAATCAGGATTTTTCAAAAAACTGGTTTTGGGAAATCAGGTTAGTAGGTTTTTAAAATATGATCCTTACTGACCCAACAAATTTATGGAATTCATCCATTTATTCATTTACATCGAAAGGTTACTTGCTAATAAATTTTCGACCAATATGCCCAATGCGCCAATAAAATAAATACGCCAATAAATTTGCCTCCTATATTCTCTATTTTATGCCAAGAAATAAAACTAGTTCGCCTAATCCCTCTTTGACCTAATCCCTTTCTCTAATCACCCTTTTGACCGTGAATGCTGGCACAAGATTTTATTCCCTTGTATTCTTAACCACTATCCCTAAGACCTGGTGGCTAAGATTACTCATCGCACTTTCAACTTCCAAAAAAGTTGCATATGGCCCGTTCAAGACAATGAAAAAATAATCAAAATTTAACTCCATTACTCTGTCATGGGGGTAATGACTAAAGCAAGATACCCTATTAGTCTATTCTTAATTATACCAGGGTAGTAATATCTATATCGATAAAATTTAAACGTTTCTTAACTCACTAACGGGAACTGTTAGAGGAACTAAGCAATTGTTCTTGTAATTAAAGAGGCTAAAAAACCAGAACAAGGGGTAGCTCCGGCTTAAATGTGAAAAGAACTAATCAAAATTATTAAACCAGAATTTTCTTTATCTTGGGTTCTTGTTAAAATTCAGAATTAGAGAAATTAAAGTGAGTTTTACTGAGGAATCTGAAAAGCAATTCAATTGACTTTAAGATCAGGAAAAAGTTGAAACGATATTTTTCAAGCAGGTTGAGAGTGTAAACATTCACATGGGGGGGGGGTAACTCTTTTTATATTTCCCGCCCCCCTGCAAAAATTTATGCATAGCTTTTTGAGCGGCAAACATTATTTGATTTTAACTTAAACAAATAATAATAATAATAATATAAAAACAACTCTATATTTACTGGGATACTCTTCAAGCTATTTAATTAGGATTGTTTTTCTATTATATTAAAATTTATAATCCTTAGGCTAGGAGTTGCGAAATGCTACAAATTTTACTCAAAATTTATTTCTTGGTGCACATTATTCTCTTCTTAGAAAAAAGTACTACAAAAAATTTACAAGCTTTTTAGATTATAATTTCAAAGTTTGCTTGAAAGACAAGAAAATGTAAAGCCTCGAGAGACAGCAAAACAATTAGTTCTGTCATTTCCTGTCATTTAAATAGAGCTTATATATGAAACTTTTTTCAAAAATTCGAGACCACTATGTGTTTATTAGAGATTGTTCTAGACAGTGACAGTTCCCCTTGTATCTTATTAAAGTATAATAGACTGAAGAGTCGTAGTCCCCCTCTTCCGAACAAAGGATCTAGAAATGAGTTTTGAAACTTTGTTAGTCTGCAAAAAGCGCCTTTGGGAATGAAACGAATGAATCATACTTCCAAATGACCTCAGCGGCGTTCTTCTTTGATGTGAGAATAATACAAATGTCTAATTGTTCTATTCTCTAATCTAATAATGTTTGTAATAAGAGCTTTAAACCGTTGATAGCTGTTAAGGATACCCCCCCCCCAAAAAAAAGGGGGCTGGCTCCGAAACAGATTGGTACTCATCAAAGTGCTACAAGCTTATGTGTATTTAGGATTTTCCCACATTCAAATTTTCTGGAGTTTATTACAAAGTTGTGGAATAAACCAACGAATTCCTGGCTTCAAAAGGACGGAGCCATCGAAGAACTGCACTGTTGGGTGCCTTCTCTCCTTCAACAGTGACTTCTAGAAGTAGATAAGAGTCACTTACTTACAAAACCAAACCCATGCTTTGAATGACACACTGGCAGAACAATGGCAGGATAGCGACACGGGAATACACCAACAAATTACCTTAGCTTCAAGCCCTTAAGGTCTGCTGAAAGAAGACCAGCCAAATCCAATGTATCAGTAAAATCGAGACTTGGAAGGTGTTGATCACTACTTGTAGCTTTTTGGGTGCCTTCTCTCCTTCAACAGTAACTTCTAGAAGTAGATAAGAGGCACTTACTTACAAAACCAAACCCATAATCTGAATGACACACTGGCAGAACAATGGCAGAATAGCGACACGGGAATACACCAACAAATTACCTTAGCTTCAAGCCCTTAAGGTCTGCTGAAAGAAGACCAGCCAAATCCAATGTATCAGTAAAATCAAGACTTGGAAGGTGTTGATCACTACTTGTAGCTTTTTGGGTGCCTTCTCTCCTTCAACAGTGAATTCTAGAAGTAGATAAGAGGCACTTACTTACAAAACCAAACCCATGCTTTGAATGACACACTGGCAGAACAATGGCAGGATAGCGACACGGGAATACACCAACAAATTACCTTAGCTTCAAGCCCTTAAGGTCTGCTGAAAGAAGACCAGCCAAATCCAATGTATCAGTAAAATCAAGACTTGGAAGGTGTTGATCACTACTTGTAGCTTTTTGGGTGCCTTCTCTCCTTCAACAGTGAATTCTAGAAGTAGATAAGAGGCACTTACTTACAAAACCAAACCCATGCTTTGAATGACACACTGGCAGAACAATGGCAGGATAATGACACGGGAATACACCAACAAATTACCTTAGCTTCAAGCCCTTAAGGTCTGCTGAAAGAAGACCAGCCAAATCCAATGTATCAGTAAAATCAAGACTTGGAAGGTGTTGATCACTACTTGTAGCTTTTTGGGTGCCTTCTCTCCTTCAACAGTGAATTCTAGAAGTAGATAAGAGGCACTTACTTACAAAACCAAACCCATGCTTTGAATGACACACTGGCAGAACAATGGCAGGATAGCGACACGGGAATACACCAACAAATTACCTTAACTTCAAGCCCTTCATAAAAGTTCAAATAGGGATTAATCTTTTTAATAGACCGTGATAAATTTCACAAAAATAATAGATATCTCGGTCGCATAGGCAGTGACCGTCATCAGTAGTAATACTATGATGACGTATAAATAGTGATGATGAATAATAGTTAGTGTTACTACTGATAACGGTCACTGCATATGTGACAAAATATTTAGTATCTTTAGTAAGATTTATCACTGTCCATTAAAAGGATTTATCTCTTTTTAAAATTTTTTCAACCATCATGGAAAGACAGTGTGGTCTTCGAAATTATGTGCAGGGTATTGAAGAGGCAGTGAGCCGTAAGACCTGCCGTCTGCCGGTTGCCAACCACCTCCATTATCATAGCCTTTACAGCCAACAATTGTTTTCCTCACCGTCAATATCAGCTGCCGTCAGCCAGAATGTGCCGTATCGTTATGTTCGGTGTTACCGACATCATCTCCATGAACATCAACGATATTATTATGTTCTAGGTCGTTATTTTTATTGTCAAAGTCCAGGCCTTAAGATCTAGGCCTTAAGATCCCCAATTATTGTAAATAATCGGAATTTTGGGAAGAGCCAGGCGTTAAGATCCCCTTACTTATTGAATTGAATTAAACTTTATTTTTAAAAAAGTACATCATTTGATCATTTAACAAGTAGCCGTCTAAGAAGAAACAGAGCTTTCTTACATGGAGTTTCAGCGGATGTATTTTGTGCGTTTAATAGATTTTTTCAAGATGAATGTTGTGAGCTGCAAGGGTAAAAATTCGCCCAGTTCAACTTTTACTTGCATTTAATTGTTTTTGGGTCGGGTTCATTGGTTGACTATCACGGGTAGTTTTTGTGGGTTAATTTTTTTGCGCCTCATTCTTTCTAATTGGTGGTTTTTGAGACTCTTCTTCAGCCAATCTAATACCGAGTAATTTTTGACAGTCAAAAAAAGCAACTGTTAAATATTGGGTGCAATTTACTGTTTTTCGAAAAATTCATTATTACATTATCTTATTCATTGTTTCTATAATAAAAAGTGGGTGTTGTTTTCATCATTATCAAGGTGAAGTTATTTTTGTTTTCGGTCAGAACCTCAAGGCCTACACCAGCATGTAATGTATCTTAAATCCAGGATCATCCTTGTTCGACTAATGTATAAAATGTTGTATTTTGAGGATGAGCATCCTCAGTATCTGTTCGTTTATTTACGTAGTGTTCGTACCCCCTAAAATATCAATATTTTCCGCATTTTATTATCATTTATTTTTTTTTAAGATAATTTGCCTCTTTTGGTGCTTATTCTAAGTTTTGCTGACTCCGCCCCACAAGGAACTTCCCCGCCTCCCCCGAAGAAAGTTCCAGCCTAAGTTCTTAGTTCCCTCAAATCTGTACCAGACTTTAATTTAAAATATTTTCTTGTTTCTGGAAGCATAAATAAAAAACTGATGAGTACCAAAATATTTTTGTTTAAGGGAACCTTCGAGCTACATACATGTATATTTATTTGTCTGCTACCTATATAAATTAATCTATTTATGCTTTTAGCCCAATAGAGTATTATATTCTACTCAATTATTCTATCGATTTTGGAAGTTACTCTCTCTCTCTCTTCCTTTTAATAAATCAGTGAGCTCCGGATTTCCTTCTACTTTGACTTCGGGCAATGTGCCCCCTTTCCGGTAATAAAGCAAGAAAACTGATAACAGATTGGACAAGGGTTACCAGGCAATTCAAGAAATAAGATACATGGGATTTACTAAAACTCATCATATGAAGAGAAAGTAATAGAGACTGGTAATCTAACTGAAAGCTTTTCATGCGTCTATGAGATAAGAGAGAGAGAGAATGTCTGCAAATTAGTATATTTCATCTCGTAATTTTATGTTCAAAATAATAAGTAAATAAAGGAAGAAAAGGTCAGGTTATTCTGGTGAAGTATTCAGGTAAGATTTGTCAGAAGTTTCCAAATTATGCAAGGTCAACATTTAGTATTTATTCTTAATTTCAACCACCAAGCATAAAAACCGTGATATAATCCCGTAAATTGGTATTGTGGCGGGCAACTTTATAACTGATGGTGAATTTATTAATGGTAATGTTTAAAAAAATGAATTTGTTTTTAGGAAATAGTCAGAAAGAATGTAATAGGTGAAAAAAATTATTTGTGTGAAGAATTAGAAAGGTAGAAAGCAATGGAATGCCGAGTAACAGGTAGGATAGATAGGTAGTAAAGTGAAGGAAATGATAGTGAAATCGTGATGAAATAGATTACAAAAAATCAGGTAGTCTCCGAGTAAAAACAAGAAAGAAATGTGATTCATTTTTTTTATATTTAGGAGTACTGGAGAATAAAATGACACATTATCACAAGGAAGCGTTCAAAAAATATATATTTAAAAAAATATTTTGTAACAGAGTATTTTTAGATAACAAAAATGGGTTGGACAGTGTCAAAATCTTGCTTGTTACTTTTATTTTTTAAAGGAGTAATAAAATATAATTTTGTGCTTAGTTTTAACTTTTTTTATTTTTTCGCTTAACTTTCGGGCGTAAGGGGGTAATCAAAATTTAACCATAAAACATCCAATAGAGAAATAAGTAATCTGATGATTTACAATTACTTACTAACTTGAACTTGCAGCAGGACCAGGCCTTTCTACCTCACCCGGCATCCAAACAAAGCTTCTAAATAAGGGCCTCCTATGATGGTAAAAAAGGTAAAGGATACGGCATTAGACTTTACAGTCTGTACCGGCGGTGCGGATCTCCATTTCTTGGCCCTTCAGCCAGGAAGTGCAATGGGGGGTTGGGGGCCAGCCATCCTGTGCTTTGGCACACCCTTCCTGTTTACCTTCCCCAGATTTCTCCTGGTACCCATTTAGAGCTGGGTCGACTCTGGCTAAGCTTACAGAGTCACACCACTGACCCCCGTCCCAAACTGAAGAAGTGGGTACACTGGGATTCGAACCCGCGTCCTCTCAGACAAGGGATCCCGAATCCAGCGCACCAACCCACTGTGCCTCCTATGATGGCACATCTTATGCCAATTCGTTGGTGAACTTTAGCCAGCGCTTGTCCCATTTGTGGCCGAAGTTGTCCCATTTCGCAACAACGATGCAAGGAAAATACGCTCCGGATATTTTAAGTATTGTAAATATTTGCTGCGTCTACCTCGGTGGGATCAGAACCATACAGTCATTTTTAAATTTGATATTGTTAATGCGCATTCGCGACTGAAACAATTATCTACAGATCTATGTCTTAAAACTCAGCAAATGATTGTTTTTTTTTACCCTCTTTGGCCATTTTTTGAATTGAGTTAATTTATTTATGTTGTAAAAATCGTATGTTTATTATTGTTTTTTCTTGTTTTTTTTGTGCTTACTCTATGTTTATTATTGTTTTTTCTTGTTTTTTTTTTGTGCTTACTCGACAGAGTTTTATGCATTTTGTTGGTTATAATTAAATTCTTATTTATTTGTAGAAACTTCCATCGGGCTCCAGATCTTGCTTAATTAGCGACCATCAATTTCTTGATTGTCATCTTTTTCTTCTGTCCTATGTTGATATGGGTTCAGCAAAAAGTATTCTGCTTAATGGTGCGGTCGTTGGGGCGATGCAAAATGTGTCCAAGCCAGCGGAGCCGACGGAGCCAGATGACGCTTGAGATTCTGTTGATATTTAAACAACGTCGACGAATATCATCGTTCGACGTCTGGTCTGATATCCGGATACGTAAAATTGAAGGTAGGCAAGCAGCCAAAAGCCTCTGTTGTACGTCACTGGGCTGCTTTATGGTCCACTTCACAGCACCAGAGAGTTGGACTGCCCTCACTGATGTTTTATAGATAATTAAGCAGATTTTCAAAAAAAAAACTGGCATCTGTAGCATCTCTGCCTTAACAATTTTCATTGAACGGAGAATCTTTAGGGTCATAGCTTATTTTGGAGCAAGCTATTAACATTCAGGGAATATTCTTGATAGAAAGCAAGATTCATTCAATATTTCTGGATAAAAGAACATTTAAGAGAGTGAATTCATTTCTTATGCTTTCAAGATATTTATCTCATCCCCAAAAACGGAAAAATTAAAAATCCTTTCCTTTTTGTTTCCCTCGTCTTGAAGGATTTCAATATTTCAACGCTGATTTCCCTGATGTGTTCCTGGGAATTCAAGGTGATAATCTTCTACTCGTTTCCTGAACTTATTGAGAAAGCGAAAGACAGAAAATAGGAGATAGCACCGTCACAAGAAAAATCAATGCATAAAAATAAGCAAGGCAGTAATTTGAGATATTCGTTAAACAATTTGGGCCTAATGTTAACCTAACATTAAATTAAAAAATTTTATTAGCGCAAATATCTAAGTTTATAATTTTAATCAATTGCCTTTCCTGACACTCATTGCATAATGGCCCAGTCTTGACTTTCGACATTTGTTTGCCTGTCATTCCACGCGAATTAATGGTCCTATGTCAATTCTAAATTCTTGGTTCAACCTGCCCAAGACCAGAGGTAGGTGTGTCTTGTTTACCTCTCACTCCAGGCAATCTAATGGTCCTAAGTCAATTTTAATTTCTTGGTCAACCTGCCTGAGACTCTAGGCATGCGTGACTTGCTAAAAGATAAAAAACAAATATTGGCCCAATAAGAGAGGCACATTTACTCCCGCTGTTTACCCGTGCCATTTAACCAAACACTTAGAAAACTATAGGTTCTATCACTATCTTAGCTACTGCCCTAGGAATTGCGCATGGATGAGTAATAGATAGACATCTCTATTAACAAATGAACTAACATCATTTTTAAACTATCCTAATAAGAGGGGGGGGGGTAGTGCCAGAATTCCCTATCACTCAATTGGACTATCTGTCTTGGCTTTTCTACAACTAGCCATGACTTGACGCCCACAACTATTCCATTTTAATTCATTCCAAATTACTGCCAAATTACTGCCTGAGCTTGGCAAACATATAGACAGAAAAGGGAATAATTGAAAAGGGACTTGCTTTTATTCCCGTTCACTGCTCGTGTCAAAAAGTTGATTTTTGAATTAAAATTGAATAGTTTTTGGGCATCAAGTCATGGCTAATTGTTCAGAGCCATTGATGGCGCCAAAGAAACAACGGTTTAGTTACCGGGTCTTTTTTTATAGGGAGAGGTTGCAAATCATGTGTTAACTCATGGTTTCATTGCAATTCAAAACAAATAGGTATTTAACATCAACATACGAATATTTCTTCAAATGTATATAAAGAACGCCTAAATGGTGGTCAGCGCTAACCCACTTCCCCCCCTCCGGCATTTAACCTCCCCCTAAAAATAGCCTTCCAGAAAATATTCCTCCTCCGTGGAAAATACCCCCTGGAAAATACCACCCCAAGGAAAATATCCCCTGCTGAAAATACCCCCACGGAAAATGATCCCCTGGAAAATACCCCTCCCTCCAGTGGAAAATATCTCCGCCGGTAAATATCCCCTGTGAAAAATAAGGCTTTTCAAATTTGAGAATTTTATTTAAACATTGTTGTTTTTTTTCCGTAGGGGTACTGAATTTTGGTAGGTGTATATTATACGCCACTCACTTCCCGTTTTACCCACTTCCTGTTTACCCACCCCCCCCCTCTGGCATTTAACCTCCCTCGGAAAATAACCCTCCAGAAAAAAACCCTCCTCCGTGGAAAATACCCCCTGGAAAATACCACCCCGAGGAAAATATCCTCTGCTGAAAATACCCCCACGGAAAATACCCCCCCCCCTCCAGTGGAAAATATCATCCCGTGGAAAATATCTCCGCCGGTAAATATCCCCCGTGAAAAATAAGACTTTTCAAATTTGAGAATTTTATTTAAACATTGTTGTTTTTTTTCCGTAGGGGGAAAGAATTTTGGTAGGTGTGTATAATACACCACTCACTCATGTTTATGCTGTGTAAAACTCGAGAGCAAGCCGGTTTCTTCGTTAGTTTCTTTCAGCTTAGCGTGAGACAAGACAAATACAAGTGACAGAATAGATAAGAAATTTATAATTTTTGCTATAGATTTGCACATAAGGGGGGGGGGATAAAGTATTTGGACATTTTTAAGTCAGAAAACAATTCTTACTTCATAATATGGAAAATAATTGTACCTAACACATTTCGCATGCAGACCCGCTATACTTTACTATCCCCCCCTAATGTGCAAATATATAGCCAAATTTGTTTCTGAAGTAAATAAGAAACTAACGAAGAAACAAGCTTGTTCTCGAGTTTTACACGACAATTTGCAAAACCATTTTTGTAAAAAAGACGCACAAAATCAATTTTGTTGCATTTACAAGAATCTTTGCCTTTTTATTTGCCAAATTTTTCTTCTTTCGTCTATTTAGGTTTTGTGGGAATTCCGATTTGGGATATTTAGGGGTTCCAAACAAATTAACAAAACAGCCAACTGTATTGAGGAAATATATATTTCCACGCATAAATATATATACATTATATATATATATATATATATATATATATATATATATATATATAATATATATATATATACATATATATATATATATATATATACATATATATATATATATATATATATATATATATATATATATATATATATATATATATATATATATATATATATATATATATATATATATATATATATAATTAAAATTATGATCTTTGGGTGGAGAGTTTCGATAATTACCACCAAAATGATGAGGGCTATGTATTCTTTTTGAAGATCAATCGTTAAAATGAGGGGATAGATAGAAAAGATAAAATGATAGATAAAAGATAGAATAGATAAAATGAGGGGGGGATAAAATAGATAGATCAACTCTTATGCTGCAAGAAATTTATATTAGAAAAGAGGGGGAAAGTCAGGAGTTTTCAAATTTACTAATTTGAACCTCAAAACAATTTTTATATATAAATTCACTAACCTTATGATTCAAGGTGAAAATTAGATGTGATTGCTCCCTCCCCTAAAAGATCAAAAATAAACTAAACTTTCAGAATCTTGTGATATTAAAAACAAATCCCTGGTTAAATAAACATTTGAAACATTTACCACTCCTGCTAATAAATTTGAAAGATTTTATAGTAATTTTGCAGGTTTAAATCATTTTAGTGTCATTTTTTAATCTGTTTCAAGACACATTCTACATCTTGTTAAAGACATTTATCACTATCAGTCTGTATAGTAAACCCAAAAATGTAAAATAGTTTAAGATTGGGCAGCTAGAAACAACCCACAAAACAGTATCAAGTTTACATTCAAATCGACTTTAATTACAACATTGTGACAGGCTCTCTTTTCCAGTGTGAAAAACTTATTAGTGTCAAAGCCCTTGGTGGACTCTTCTATCCGGGCCACCATTGTAGTCACTGACTCTAAGGTCCTGGCTTCAATAATAGTCACTCTTGTAGATAAATTAGACGGCCTTTTTTACACTGCACATCTGATAAATCATGTTATTCTGCTTCAAAATTGCTTGGGGGGGGTTGAATTAATTTTTCTTATCGTCGGGCTCAAAATTAGGAAAAAATCCTGCGTGAGGGCTTGGTTGAAACCTTTCAATCTGACCAAGGCCGTATCCGGGGGGATAGGGTCTTGTAAAAATGTAACAAGAATGAATATAGGAAATTTTCAAGCGTTTTTTGAAGTATTTTTGTACCCCCCCCCCCCCCCAAAAAAAAAAAATCTTGAATAGGCCCAAAATTTGAGGCAAGTGTAAAAATAAAGACATTTAAGAACCTTTTCCTTTCCTAGGGCCTCATCATTTATCCTTCCTCTTCAGTAACTTTAATCCATTCATTGCACTAAACATATTTTTTTGTGGATAAATTCAGAGCGAAAGTTATTTTTAATTGTGTTCTTATTTGTAAGTTAATTTGTATCTAAAATTTACTCTGCTTCAAAATTGCTTAATAATGCCCCGTTTAATAACTGGTATTTAATCTGTTTTGATTTTGGATGACAGACTCGAGGTTTTAAAATAGATTTTCTCCAGTTCTGAATGATTATAAAAAAAAATTCCATACAGTATTTAAAAAAAAAAATAAATAAAAATGCCGTCACAGTTTGGAAGCTCTTGACTTTAAATCAAGTTTGCTAACGAATTATCAATCGCAAACTACTACGGAGAATATACTGAAGCCACAAACTTAGAAAAAGTTCATCGCGGAAAAGCTATTCTTATATCCTCTTCCATCATCGATACCGCCTTATTTATTTTCCAAAACTAGTTGATACAATATTATGCACCATCCACACCAGTATTTCACTACTACAACCTTCTAAAGCTACACATTCATCACGGTAAACTTTTCTTTAATCCCACCTCCTCTCTTGTTAGTAGTACCACTTTTTTACACACGAAGTTTAATTGATGCATCTATGCACCATTTACATTTAGCGGGACCTATTTATGAAAGCGTAAAGGGGGGGGGGGGGGGGGGGTTCAAACATTTTTTTAAAGGCACAACAAAAGTGTCTAAAATGCAGGGTGGAATATTTTTTCAATTAAAAAACAACAAAAAACAGTTTTTGAAAGTCTAGGGGGATAATCTCCCCTGCCAGTTGGCACCTATTCTTACAACCATAAACGAAAAATTATGAGACCTCAAAATATCATTAAACTCGAGCAATTAAAACTAAACAGATATAATTTAGGGATATGTCACAAACAAATAACCAGATTCATCTCAGGAAACTCTTATAAACTATTACTGAAGTAAATAAACAGACCCTCGAAAAATTTATCATACTCCAATAACCATGAAATCACCATTCAGTTTAAAATTCATCTTTTTATTTTTCCATGCTCTGCCCATTGCTATTAAAAAAAAAAACATAATCTTATTTACAAAGTTTGAAAATCTGATGTCAAACTATTAAGATGCAGCAGAGCCTTATTTATAAGGATTTTAGCGCAATAAAAAACGAATTGCCCCAATAATTCCAGAAAAACAAATCACACGTCATTTTATTTCTTCTGCTTGGTTCACATCGAAATTTGTCGTCTCAAAGAGACACTAGTTGCCCATTGAAAACAGGACTAAAAGTGGACTTTAGAAGAGACAATAACAATTCTAAGAAAAGACCATAGATTTATTACTTGAATTGATACCAAATAATTTACAAACAGCAATGCATTACATTAGCACGGAAATAGCCAACAAAAGTGATGGCAACCATAGATTTATTACCAGAATTAACTTATACCTTAGTTCCTCCAGTGCCTCCAAAAGCACACAGGGTGGCATTGAGTAGCTTTCAATATGCACTCAAGTGCGCTGCGTTGATGTCCTCCCACTCTAGGATGAGATTCTATCTGGAGGTCTCTTTTGTCAAGTTCAGATGTGCTCCAGAGCGTCTTATTACCTGAATTGATACCAAATAATATATAAACAGCAATACATTAAGTGAGCAGGTAAACAGCTAATAATAGTGGTGGCAAAGTGGTTGCAACAATTGGTTTGTTACCTGAATTGATATCAAATAACTAGGTGTTGGGGTGGCGCATGCTAGATGCCAGCAGGCATCTAGCATGTTTGTTAGATTTACTTTTCTTTTCTTTTTGTTAATAGAATCAAAAAATACTATCTCTCTATGTATTATATTATTATTATTTCTATATTATAATCTCTAGAATCACTAGAGGCTAGTAAGCCTCTAGTGTCGGGCCTAGAAACAAAATCTTCCATGTCATTACCAACATTAATTCATTTTTGTTGTTTGTCGCTCCAAGCTGATCAATCGTTTTCTCTTTGAAGCATCTTACGTCTCCTGGATTTGAATAGCTCATTGCTCGCTATTTCTCCACGAGCTTTATTGTTTTCTCCCAATATACGCATCTTTCCACGTCGTCTCTGATGGCCTAAAGTAACTTCGATAGATCCTTTAAAAACATCTTGGAAAGTGTACCATTCTTCTCCAATACTTGTTGACTCCTCGATCTTGAGTGTAGAGAAACGGATTGACAGTTGTTCAGGCTCTTCTTCTTAAAAACAATCAAAGGCTCAAACAGAGCTTTAGAAATTTATTTTCTAAAGCAGAAATTATTTGTGTATATGAGGGGTTTCACCCCCTCGTCAATACCTCACGCTTTACGCCAAATTTTTTTTTCAAGAGGTATTTATTTTAATTAAACCCTTTGTGATACAGGGGTCATTCTTAAAGAACTGGAACAAAATTCGAACCTTAGCGTTAAAAATGAGGCATTGACGAGGTTTTAATTTAGGTTTTAAATGAGGTTTTCATTAGTCATGTACAGTGACCCAAAATCATAACCTGTATTAATTCAAAAACGTTCAGAAATTAAATTTAAAAAATGTTTTTTAGCTATAAATAAGGAGCAACATTAAAACTTAAAAAGAACAGAAATTATTCCATATGTGAAAGGGGCTATCTCCTCCTCAACACCTCACTCTTTGCGCCATTTTTTTTTTTTAAGCATAGTTTTAAGAAAGAGTCAAACTTGAGCGTAAAGAGCAATGGCGTTGAGGAGGGGATAGCCTATTTCATATACGGAACAATTTCTGTTCGTTATGAATTTTGATGTCGCTCCTTACTTGCAGTTAAAAAAAAAACCTGTTTTTCTTTTATTTAATCACCCAACAAGTTTCGTGTGGCTTTAGCAAGGCTTACAACACAACACCGACCGGACGGTAACAGAACATAACAACCAACAAAAGTCCACTAAATCGACCCACCTAATGTTGTCATATAGGGAGGAGGAATGAGACCGTTTCAAGATGTAAAAGAACTATTGTCCCAAAAAAAGGAATGAATTAGGGAAAAAGAAAACAGTTTTTTTTTATTCACAGCCAGTTTTTTTGTTTTTTTTTCTGCAATCTAAGCTGACTTGGAATTCATCAGTGGGAGCACTGGTCTGAATGACATTGGCATGAAATATTGGAAAGATTATAAACACGAAAAGAAAGAGCTATTTCCTTTTCACTTAAATCAAACATCCTTAGATTCCCATGAAGTTTACTTTTTCAAGCTTCAATCATTGCTCTTAGTGACACAACATTAATCAGAGTTCTTAGGAGTTTCCGCTTTTTCGCATAAAATCGATTATACAACTATTTGTCTATAACTAATGGAGATTCCCAACATGGGTCCCAAAAGCAGCAGGGACTAATTCCCTTGAATCAACATAATTTACTGAAGATGTTTATTTTACATAATTTGAAAACTCTCTTAGGATAGTGAAGAGCAGCATGGACAAAATAAGGTTTGAGAGAGAGAAAAATGAAAATTTATACTAGCAAAAACCAACAGCAAAAAAAAATAGTTTAACGGCCACCCAAAGAAGTCAAAAATTTTCTCTAGGAGGTGGTAAATTATATATATTGCTATAACAAAACATGATGAACAAACAGGTCATATTTCGCCTACTACATCGAAAACCACTTACAGATAAAGATTACATAATAATAAAACCATGAGAGCTCAACCTCCCTCACCCCCCAAAAAAGAAACAGAATTAAAATCATACTTATTAAAAGAATTTATTTTATTACTATCTCGAGAGAAAAAATCACCAGTATTTTTTATACCAAGCAGTGCGTGGTAATGAAGTGTAAGGAAGGAGCGATTCGGCCCAATAGTAACTGAAACTTTACAAACGGAATTTTTATAATAATTTGTACATCAAAAGAATTCACTTTTCACGCTGGTTACAAATATATGAGGTTAATTAAATTGAATGTTACCCATCAAAAGCTACAAGCGTGGGAAAACTTGCCTGATTTTCGAAAAACAGGGGAAACAACTCCAAAAACTCAAGCAATCTTAATGAAAATCACACCATCAGCTTCAGGAATGAGTGTTGATTTTTTTTCCAGGAGTGATCGTATCAGACCAATGACCCTAGAAAGTCAGGAGAGGGCTCATTCAAACAAAGTATTAACGTGCTTTTTAAGTGACCGAAATTATTGAAGGGTAACTAGCCCCTCTTACCACGTCCTCTTTTTCCCCAAAGACATCCAATCAAACTTATGATGTAGCCTTTTGATTGAACATAGTTTAAAGGTTTCAAAACTATGCCTTGGGAATGACATGACCCCCCCCCAGCCCCTGGAGAAAGGGCTGTAATTTGTGTAAATTGACCATTATTTATATTTAATATCTATCATTGGGAAACACATATAGGGAAATTTTTAGGGAGTGGGGGATACTCAAAGGGGAGAATTTTTCGTGGGGAGAAAAGTCTCCTGGGAAATTTTTTCACGGGAGGGGGGGAAGTTGACTTCCAGACAGGATTCGGAAAACAGTCGGAAATCAAATAAAAAACGAACAGGGTTTTTTCAACTGAAAGAAACGAGTAACATTTACAATTAAAACGAACAGAAATTACTCCATATATAAGGGGGAATGCCCCTTTCTCAACTCTCGCTCTGTAAGCTAAAGTTTGACTTATTGTCATAATTTTTTATAAAATACTTCTAAAACACAAGGGTCGTTGAGTTTTAATGAGAAGTATTTTTTAAAAACTTTTAAGAATATAGCACAGTGAACCCTAAGTGATCAAGTTGGATCCCCAGGGGGTCCATGAAAATTTATCTGGTTTAGATAGTGAATATTGGCTTGTTTCACCTATCAATACTACTACTACCACTACTAACAATTCACCGCAGGACCAAGCCGGCTCAGCCCAACGTAGTTACGAACGTTTCTCCTCCATCCAAATCTAGTCAAAGCCTTCCTCTTTACACCCTCCCGTAAAGTTTCAATTTCCCTTAAATCTTTCCTAACGACCTACTCCCACCCCATTCAGGGATGACCTGCTTTTCGTTTGAGCCTAGATGGTTGGCTGACAAGGACGATCTTTGGCAATCTGTCATATTTAACCCGCAGAACACGTCCTAGTCATCTCAACCTTTTTTTCATTATAGCTATTCATCATATAAATTACTCATCATATATATTGGGATTAGATCACACTTTTTGTACAGTTTATTCTGAGATAAACGGTCAGTCGGACCCAAAACAATCGTTAGACAATTTCTCTGGAAAATATCTAACAAATCCTCCTGTATTTTGGAGCCCCTACTCTTCAGGACCATGCTAGACCAGTGTCATAACCATCACTTTAGCTTCCAATATTGCTAATCTTAGTTTACAGATTTATCTTCCTATTCTTCCAAACTTTTTTCAACTGTGGAAAACAGCCTGGGAATTGGTTATTCAACTAACATCTTTCGCCGCACCTACCGTTATTACTAATAAACATAAAAGTTTTTTACACTGGAAGTACGGAGCAACATTAAGATTTAACATAAACACACACAAATCCGCATGTGTGGCGGATGTCCCCAACTTTCATCCTCACTTTTCATGCTAAAGTTTTTTAGTACTTTTAAAAAAACTTGTTGCTCTAATTAAACCGTTCTTGTGTTTCATGAGTCATTCATAAAGAACTGGGATAAAAAATCAAACTTTAGCGTAAAGAACAAGGTATTGAGGGGTCAACCCCACTCGTATACTGAATAATTACTGTTGGTTTTAAGTTTTAATGTTGCTCCTAACTTTCAGTTAAAAACTTGTTTTTTTAAATTTAATTTCTGCTATTTTTCAAATAATGATGGGAAATCTGGTTCCACCTAAATGGAAAATTCCTCCCCCACAAATTTATCCCCGCTAGAAAATTCCTTCGGGAAAATTCCATCCTCGCTGAAAATTCTCCCGAAAAATTTTTTTGGGGACGGTTCAGTCTGAAAAATTCTCCCTAGTTTACTTTCATTTGAAAGACTTAAAATTCTGATCCTTTTAAGTCCTGCCAGAAATCTCCCTCTATCTCCGTTGGAAAGTATTCCCAGACCCCTGCCCCCAGTGGAAAGTTTCTTCCCCGGAAAATTCCTCCGTGGAGAATTTCTCCCACCGAAAACCCATCACCAATGAAAAAATATGGAATGTAGCCTTAGGGGGCTACATTCCAACCCCACTAAAAATTTCCTCCGGAACATTTCTACATGTAAAATTGAGTCGACAAAGAAAAAGTAAGACAAATGAAAAGAATTCCGTATGAAGATTCTGGTAAATTCCCCTAGGGTAAATTTCCCCTGGAAAGTTCATCGAATGAAACTTTCCTCCCCGTGGAAAATCCTCCGGAGCAGAAAATCCACCCGCCAAAAAAATGTCTGTATACATGTTTAGAGTGAGTTTTGTCGGAGTTGATATTTGGAGAATAAAAGTGGGCTATTTTCTATATCTTTACAAGATTTCCCCCGAACCCTGGCGGTATAGGAAAAGAGTTCTCGAAAAATAACGTCATTACAATATCGACAAGAGGATTTTGTCGATTTTTGTAAGTTTACCCTCGTAAACTTTTTGTAAGAATTTTGGAGTTTACCCTCCCAGAATATAGTTAGAGAGATATCAGTGGTGACACAGATCATGCCATCTTGGGCCAATTGTTTGGTCCCTATCTCCTCAAAAACCACATAGCTAGTACACTTTTCAAAACCACACTGGTTGTAATATCACTGCGGGAAGAAATTACAGAACCCTTGTAATCGCTTGATCGCGTTACTATGCTCTAGTAGCACCACCAGAGGCACTGATGTGGCGTCAGAGATCAGGGTGCAACGTAACAATTTCAAAGTGCTTAACAATAACCCCAACATAGCTGAAACTACAACTTTTTCATCAAATTCCTGAACTGAATTCTGATCACTAGTCGGAATTCACTAGTTCACTAGTCAGTACGTTTTAACAGTTGCTGAAGGTTTCCAAACTACCTTAATTATTTTCATGTGGATTAAGATTCAAACAGATTTGGTTCTACCTGTTGTTATTGACTTTGCTTACTTGACTAAGTCTCATCCAGCCTCTGTGCCTTCTTTTCTTCTAAAAATTCAACGAATAAGGTGGGTACATTCCAGATGGCAAAAGACCGAGTAGTTACGGGGGATTATAGGTTGGGAGTTTATCATTAGATATCGTGGCGTTGAAAGCACGTGCCATGCGCACATCATTCATATTTTGGTAGCTGTAGCACTAATTTTATTGATACAGTCTTCTGATCCAGTACATTATGGTGCGGGAGCAGTTGAGGCAGGGTCACCGATTGGAAGGGGTAGGATTATTGCCCCTCTGAGTTCGTACATAATATTTTTCGGCAATTCCATTAAAAAAATGCCTCCCTCCCCCTAGATTTTGCAAAATGCTTTTCTTTTGTATATTCATAAAAGACTACCTTTTTTAGTATTTTCATAAGACTAGATAGGAAAGAGAAAAAAAACAGCGCAGAAACCTCAAGCAAACATGAACTAAAAACTAATCGGTAAAGGATTCCCCTTCGCACCATCGTAACCAACGCGGCAACGTTTACCCAGTAAACAGCAACATGGTTCATAGTTGTTTTTTTTTACTTTTTAAAGCTGCACCATAAGTGAAAAATACAAAATTTTGAAGTTTTTTTTTTATATCTTCATAAAAAAAAAGACCCCTCCCCCTTCCATACATACATACATACACAACACACACACATACACACACACACACACAAAAAAAAGACAAATATCTAAAATACAATAACAAAAAAAATAAGCTGCTACACTAACAATAGAGAAAAAATGGCAGTTAGATAAAAAAACACATTTAATACTAAAAAAAAGCTGATATATTAAGCTTGTCATTTAATCAATTAGGGAGGGAATTATTTTATGTGTAGCCTATTATACAAAATTGAAAGAGTCATACAAAATTGTGGTTTTTAAGTCACAACATAATACACTTAAATAGCACAAAACTTTAAAAACACAAAAATTAAAAAAAAACATTTGATCGGCTTTCGCACTATGTAGGTAATTTTCTATGTTCAATGGTGAAGTTATGGTACATTAATTGTAGCCTTTGACACTTCTACAAGTCGTTTCACACTAGGTTAATATAAGAATTTGTAAAACCATCATAAACATCGTCTAACATCTTTACAATCGTCATAAACAAAACATTCTAATATTAAAAATGTGGAATGGAGACGGATGTTAAAAGTCTTATAGAATTATTAAAGAACTTATACTAGTGTGGAAGGTTTTACGGCGTCAAGTGAAAACCCCGCTAGTGAAAACCCAACTTCATAACGTAACGTATAAGAAGTTATAGTAATGTGTTTTACAGCGTAAATTGAAAACCTCGCTAGTGAAAACCCAACTTCATAACGTAATGTAAATTATGGAGTTATACTACTGTGGAAGGTTTTACGGCGTAAAGTGAAAACCCAACTTCACATCGTAATGTAAATTAAGAAGTTATACTAGTGTGGAAGGTTTTACGGCGTAAAGTGAAAACCCCAATAGTGAAAACTCAATTTCATAACGTAATGTAAACTATGAAATTTATTCATAGCTTAATATTATATTAAGCTTGTCATTTAATCAATTAGGGAGGGAATTATTTTATGTGTAGCCTATTATACAAAATTGTGGTTTATAAGTCACAACATAATACACTTAAATAGCACAAAACTTTAAAAACACAAAAATTAAAAAAAAAAAACATTTGGTCGGCTTTCGCACTATGTAGGTAATTTTCTATGTTCAATGGTGAAGTTATGGTACATTAACTGTAGCCTTTGACACTTCTACAAGTCGTTTCACACTAGGTTAATATAGAATTTGTAAAACCATCATAAACATCGTCTAACATCTTTACACTCGTCATAAACAAAACATTCTAATATTAAAAATGTGGAATGGGACGGATGTTAAAAGTCTTATAGAATTATTAAAGAACTTATACTAGAATGGAAGGTTTTACGGCGTCAAGTGAAAACCCCGCTAGTGAAAACCCAACTTCATAACGTAACGCATAAGAAGTTATAGTAATGTGTTTTACAGCGTAAATTGAAAACCTTGCTAGTGAAAAACCCGACTTCATAACGTAATGTAAATTATGAAGTTATACTAGTGTGGAAGGTTTTACGGCGTAAAGTGAAAACCCCAATAGTGAAAACTCAATTTCATAACGTAATGTAAACTATGAAATTATACTGAGCGATATGAAATAGCTGACCCTCGTCATCTCAGTTCAGCTTGTTTTGTGCTGGTTTTTCCGAGTTTCCTGCAGTGATGGTGTAAGTAACCAAACACTTAGCGTTCCTAATCTTGCTTAGTGCTATTGTCATGTAAATTATATACGAGAAAAACACCCTATTTGAACTTTATTCACCTTGCTTTGTGGTGGCGCCATCTACATTTTATAGCTTACTGCAATTCGGACTTCTAAAGGCACCACCAGATGGCTTTACCATCGCCACAACATCTATCGACCGCTCTCATCGCGGTAAACGTACAGGTAGATTCAAAAAGGGGATGAAGATACCAGTATTAACTTCAACAAAGACTAAGACTAAAGCCCTACCTCGAAGACCAAGTTGCCTAGTACCAATAAATTGCTTTCTTGCTCATAAAACACCGCCTGTACTCGCTCCTTGGTGTAGTGAACCGGTTGTGATTAGCGACTGTGACAAAACGCCTAATGCTCCACGTCCTCAGTGTTTACCAGCTAAGCAAAAGCTGCCTAATATACTCGTGAGTAACGCGCGTTCCTTAAACAATAAAATCGACGAGCTCAAAGTTATAATCAAGCAAAACAACGCCTCAATCGCAATAATAAGTGATCGCTAGTACACTACTTGTGAGTCAGCGCGCATTAAAGGCTACACTGGCTACTTTAATACTCATCACGACCGTGGCCTGAATCGCCATGGAGGCGGCGCAGGATTTTCGGGAAAATCTACCGTCAAGGCTGTTAAGTGATCCAATCGACTCATGAGATATTGTGGACAGAATATAAACCAACAGATTTATCCAGAAGATTCTCGTGTTTTGTAGTCGCTTCGGTCTATTACCCTGAGAGTGCCAGAAACAAGAAATAACTTGTTGAGCACATACAGTTTTTCGTAGACAAAATACACCAAACTACACCTCTCCTTCCTTTGTGATTGCTGGTGACTTTAACCAAACAAACAAACAGAGGATGTCCAGAGTCTTGGATTTGCGGCAAGTTGTCACGATACGGATCCATCAGAGTGGCAGCATAATTGACTTGATCTTAACAAACCTTACAGACTTCTATGATACAGCGCGGTCTCTAGGACCCCTCAAGAATTTCGATCATTTTATAATTATCTGGGAAACAAATTCAGCAATCCCCAAAACCAAACGAGTCAACTACTATACGACCGCTAACAAGAGATTCGATTTCTACATCGATGGATCGATCATCGAACATCGATGGATGCCGATCGCTGGATCGGCAACTACAGATTAGATGACATTTGCTCCGAGCCGGACATCAACGTAAAAAGTCAGCTAAATAGCCTACTTCAAAAGAAGTCATTCTTGTTTCCCGACTAAAGTCATTACCTTTACGGATACTGATAAACCATGGATCACAAGCGACCTCAAGGACGTAGTTAAGACTCACTGCCGCCTTCACAGCAATGGCAATTCAGTTTTTTCAGCCATTTTGCGGAATCATATTGTCAAACCTAATAGGGGAGCGAAGAGACGATATACGAAGGACAAAATTATGCCCTAACTTACAACAGATCCACTCGAATATTCGTCAGTAAAAAGATTTGCTGGTGAAGCGACACCCAGGGACTTAAGGGTATTGAAAGAGGTGCCTTATTATCGGCTATGAAAGTAAGCTCTTTTTTGTTGGCATGCCACCTTTTCGTCAATCATCAGTTCAGAAATTGAGTCTCTCATTACTGAGCGACTTACGTGGACGACTTGTCTGCTCTTCTGAAATATTTCATTGAAACTCCGAGGCAGTTTCCCAATTCAGTGATTGGGGAATTCTTTGGCAAGGAAAACATCGTTTGTTCCTGCCTCTGGATAGTTGATTTAATTAGAAATTTTTTTTTCTTTATGTAGATCGTCTTTTTCCTGTTTTGCCAACAAAAACTCCTTTTTTGTTGGCATGCCACCTTTTCGTCGATCCTCAGTTCAGAAATCGAGTCTCCCATTACTAAGGCAGAGATTGATGACATAGGTGAAATTTTCAAGCCACTCTCTTCCATTATTAACCAATGGGTGCACGCAAGCATATTCTCCCTTTAGTGATCGATTTTTTGCAAGATCGTTTCCAGTGCGTCTATAGCCTTTTCCCTGGAGACATCAACTCCGAATGCGCTGAGCTCACGTGTGGTGCCCCACAAGGCACGAAACTTGCAGCGCTGTGTGTTTTGGCAGTTATAAACGTTGTCCTATCTGAGTTTGAGGACAGGTTTAATACGTGGACGACTTGTCAGCTCTTCTGAATTCATTGAAACTCCGAGGCAGTTCCCCAATTCAGTGATGCAATAATGAGCAACTTTAAAGGCCAATGTACTATCAACAGCCTTTAAATCAACGATGGAAAAACAAAAATCCTTCGCTTTGATTCTTTTAAAAGGACTTTGTCAGTCCACCTCTACCGTAGCCTAGTGTATCTTCGGCTGTTAGTCTCAGTGTCAAATTTAGAGTTGACTGCTCATTTAGTACTCATGTTGATACAATCACTATAAAGGTAAATGGTGCGATACGTACCCTTATCTTACTACGTCGTTTCGGTTTTTCTGTGTCCCAACTTAAGACGACTTATCTTACATAGATCCGACCAATTCTCAAGTATGCTTGCTCTGTATGGGGTCCTCAAGTCAACAACAAAAGGTATCTAAGCGATCAACTCGAGTCACTACAAAAAAAAGCCTTTAAAGTTATTCTATCAGACGCATATGTAAGTTATGAATCGGCATTATCTGTCTACAACTACCGTCCCTTCACGAACATTATTTGGGTTTGATCTGCCAATTTGGCCAATTTCTTCTTAGCAGTGAAAAACATAGTGAAATTAAGTCACCAGTGATGAGAAATAAAATAAACACAAGTGACAAATTGAGACTGGAATTGCCTACTCCAAGAACAAACCATTTTTCCAATTTGTTCGTTCCTTTTTACATTTCAGTGTTTAATAAGTTATAGTCTAGTGTTTTTCTTGTTTTCATTGTAATTAATAGCGCCGTTTAGTTGGAATTTTTATTCTAAATATGATTGCATGTATAAATAAAATTATTCAATTCTGCTAGTGTGACAGCTTTTACGGCGTAAAGTGAGAAACTCACTACCGTAAACCCATTTTCATAACGTAATGTAAGTTAAGAATTTATGCTAGTGTGGAAAGTATTACGGCGTAAAGTGAAAACCCCACTAGTGTAAACCTAACTTCATAACGTAACGTAAATTATGGAGTAATACTAGTGTGGAAGGTTTACGGCGCAAAGTGAAAACCCCACTTCATAACGTAACATAAATTGTGAAGTTATATTAGTGTGGAAGGTTTACGGCATAAAGTGAAAGCTCCACTATTCACTCCCTAGAAACAAATACAAAAACAAAAAAAGGTGCAGGTACATATTTTTTTCAAAATAGAGAATCAGTGTTAGGGCTAAATCATAAAAAAAAGTTAAAGTAAAGTTTGGCAGATTATGGACAAGGCTGGAGAAAACCATCTTTTCTCCAAAAGTTTCTAAAAATAAACACTTTTCCTAATATCCCCAATAAGAATTTCCCTAATAGGATCAGCAAACAATGAAAAAACAAGATAATGACGATCTATATAAAGAATATTTTCTAATTAAATCAACTATCCAGAGGCAGGGATAAACGATGCTTTCCTTGCCAAAAATAAATATAAAAATTATAATAAAAAAATTGGTCGTTTCTAAAATATCAGTTATAATCAAGTAAAAAGAAATGACGGGAAACTCAAAAGAAACAAAATTCAAAGGTGGAAGATGAAAAACAGAACGAAGTAGAGACGCAAAATGTAGACCAAAAACTGTTTTAGTTTTTATTAGTGGCAATTAACTAAGTAACGGTGAATCTCTCAAAAACACAAAAAAATGTATACGTTCTTGCACCGCATGTACTGACACGAGCGAGTCCCTTTACTCATTATGAGCATAAAAGGGGGAGAGTGTGCTGCTATCAGCCATTTTAGGATGAAGGTAATGACAAATAATTAACAAAAAATATTTATTTTAATTATGGAACGCAATCTCACTTATATGTAATTATGATTATAAATGCATAATTTAACATAGATCCTTTATTTCAATTTTGTAAAGAAATGCTTTCTGGCAAGTAATTTTCAGAAAAAAAAAACCTAAAAAAGAGAAACAAGTGTACAGCAAAAAACTTCTTAGTCCAGTATTCACAATAAAATGCACAATTCATCAGAATCTCTTAAATAGAGTTATATGGACCTTAGCCATGCAAATTATGTCGGGACTTGTAAATCAAGGAAAAAATCCTATAAAAAAAAAAAAATCGCGGAAAAATTTCTCTAGTCGTAATAGTAAATATTATTTTGGCGACAAATTTTAAAAAGAGCTAGAAACACCTCAAAGATGATGTCAGTTTTGCTGTGGTGTCATTTTGAGGGCTTTTACAATGTTATACAATATTAAAAAAATATGATGGTGCAAAAGAAGGGCCAAAAATATTCGACCCTACTGTTCCTAAATATTTATTTTATCTTCAAGATCATATTTTTGTTTGATGAAACAAAACCAAAATAAGAACTACGTTGAACTTCTATGTGAAATTTTACTAATTTTAGGGAAGTTACTAGTGAAGTTTAATATGATGGTACAAAAAAAAAGGGCCAGAAATATTCGACCCTACTGTTCCTAAACATTTTATTTTATCTTCAAGATCATATTTTTGTTTGATGATATAAAACCAAAATAAGAACTATGTTGAACTTGTATGTGAAATTTTACTAATTTAAGGGAAGTTACTAGTGAAGTTCAATATGACGGTGCAAAAAAAAAATTGATAAAGGCCAAAAATTTTCTACTCTACTGTTATGAATATTTTTTAGCTTTAACATCGTTGCATAGTTTGATGAAAAAGAACCGAAAATAACTGCGTTAAACTTTTACAAAGTTTTAGGGAAATTACTAGTAAAGTTGAATACGATGGTGCAAAAAAGGCCAAAAATATTCGACCCCACTGTTTCCTAAATATTTATTTTATCTTTTAAGGATCATATTTTAGTTCGATGAAACAAAACCAAAAATAAAAAATATGGTTTTAGGGAGATTATTAGTAGAGTTTAACATGACGGTGCAAAAAAAGGGCCAAAGTGTTCAACTCCGATGCTACTCAACATTCTTTTGATCTTTAGCATCATATTACAGTTTCATAAAAACAAACCAAATCAACTAACAAATACACAGAAAAAAATTAAGAAATAATGAATCAAAATTAATTTGAGCTTTTATAAAACAGGGGCAAGGAGGATGTCAAACCGCTTGAAATTTAATTAAATTCATTTCAAACAAGCTGTGATCTCTTACAATAATTATGTCGAAGAAAGAAATTTAAATTTAGAAAGCCAACTCACCAAAAGGTTGAAGTTATCAAACAGTTCGTGGTAACGAACTGTAGTAAGGAGCGACCCGGCTCAATAGTAACCAAAACTCTAAAAAATGGAATTTTGATACCAATAGCTATATCAAAAGAATCGCATTTTAATGCTGGTTTTAAATATATAAGTTTCATCAAGTTTAGTCTTACCCATCAAAAGTTACGAGCCTGAGAAAATTTGCCTTATTTTAGAAAATAGGGGGAAACACCCCCTAAAAGTCATAGAATCTTAACGAAAATCACACCATCAGATTCAGCGTATCAGAGAACCCTATTGTAGAATTTTCAAGCTCCTATCTACAAAAATGTGGAATTTTGCATTTTTTGCCAGAAGGCAGATCACGGATGCGTGTTTATTTGTTTTTTTGTTTTTTTTTTGTTTTTTTTCCCAGGGGTGATCGTATCGACCCAGTTGTCCTAGAATGTTGCAAGAGGGCTCATTCTAACGGAAATGAAAAGTTCTAGTGCCCTTTTTAAGTGACCAAAAAAATTGGAGGGCACCTAGGCCCCCTCCCACGCTAATTATTTTCCCAAAGTCAACGGATCAAAATTCTGAGATAGCCATTTTATTCAGCGTAGTCGAAAAACCTTATAACTATGTCTTTGGGGACGACTTACTCCCCCACAGTCCCCGTGGGAGGGGCAACAAGTTACAAACTTTGACCTGTGCTTACATATAGTAATGGTTATTGGGAAGTATACAGGCGTTTTCAGGAGGATTTTTTTGGTTGGGGGGAGGGGTTGAGAAGAGGGGGATATGCTGGGGGAACTTTCCATCGAGAATTTGTCATGGGAAAAGAAAACTTCCATGAAGGGAGAGCAGGATTTACTAGCATTATTTAAAAAAAAAAAAAAAATAAATGTGAAAAAGCTTTTTCAGCTGGAAGTAAGGAACAGCAATAAAACTTAAAACAAACAGAAATTATTACCCATATAAGGGGCTCACCTCCTTATGATACCTAGCTCTTTACGCTAAAGTATTTTTAGTAATTTCAACTATTTATTCTACGGCTTTTGTGATTCAGGGGTCATTCTTAATGAATTGGGATAAAATTTAAGCTTTAGTGTAAAGAGCGAGGTACTGTCGATGGGGCGAATCCCCTCATATATGTAATAAAAACATGAGAATACAAAAGTTCTTTACGTAAGCTAATTTATAAGCTACGTAAATCTTTTACCAATAAAAAGATTCGTAAAAAATTAAAAGTTCTAGTTGCCTTTTTAATTAACCAAAAAATCGGAGGGCAACTAGGCTTCGCCCCCGCTCTTTTTTTCTCAAAATCATTCGATCAAAATTATGAGAAAGCCATTTAGCCCCCCCCCCCCCCCAAAAAAAAATATTCAAATTTCGTTTTGATTATTCCTCTGCGGAGAGCCAAAATCAAAACATGCATTGATTCAAAAACGTTCAGAAATTAAATACAAAAAAACAAGTTTTTTCAACTGAAAGTAAGGAGTGACATCAAAACTTAAAACGCACAGAAATTACTTCGTATATGAAAGAGGCTGCTTCCTCATCAACGCCCCGCTCTTTACGCTAAAGTTTGACTCTTTCTCTCAATTCTTCTTTCTAAAACAGTAAAAAACTTTAGCGTAAAGAGCGGGGCGTTGATGAGGAAGCAGCCTCTTTCATATACGAAGTAATTTCTGTGCGTTTTAAGTTTTGATGTCACTCCTTACTTTCAGTTGAAAAAACTTGTTTTTTTGTATTTAATTATCTAGTGAGATCCAATTCGGTCAAATAAAGTTAGAAAATATAAATGTAAACTATAAAATAATAGAAATATTATAAACACTAAAATAAAAAACAAAATACACTGTCAAATATAAATAAACATTTAAATTTCAGAATTTAAAGTCCTACCGTCCGATTACTAAACGAAAAACAGATCGTTCACTTTTTTAATTTAGTCCTATTTAAATATCTTAACTTTATATGAAGATATTTTCTTACTTTGTGTGAGTTACTGTGACAAACTTAATTTATAAGCTATAAGTTTAATAAGTTAAATAAGCTTAAATAAAGTTAAATAGTTAATGAAGTTAAATAGGCTTATGCTATAATGAGCTGTTTTAAGCTGTTTTATAGGTAATATAGGTAATAATGTATAAATAGGTATCCGTTATAGGTAAAAAAATTTTATAGAAGACAAACTCATTTTTCTAGACATCATAAGATTTTTCTAGAAATCATAAGATTTTTGTAGAAATCATAATTTTTAGAATCTTTTCTATCATAAGAAAAATTTGCTTATAGCGTACATTTTCGATGATCCAGCTTGATTAGCAGTTTATTTTGAGTTAGGACTGTGTATAGGGTTTTAAAAGTAAGAGGAGTGTTCGTAATTATGAGAATCATCTTCAGAATATTTTCAATTTTTCTGTAAATAAATAGTTATTGAGTTTTGTGCTGTTTCTTGTCTGTTTCAGTTTTTTATTATTATTCTATTTTGTTTTTATTTGTTCGTTGACTAACTCGCTGTTTTAACTGTTAAACTCGCTGTTTTAACTGAAAGTTTTTCGATTATTATATATTTCTACACATGAATTTTATTTACGACATATTTAAATATATTTTTATTCCCGTAACTGAAACAAAACTTAAAACAGAATTTATGTTCATATGGGTCTCTCTAAACATCCAAATCTTTATGACAGTTATACAAAACAAAACAAAAAACCTGAAGTTTCCCGAATCATTCTTTTGGAAAAAGAAATAGCAAAAAAAATCCGTCTTTATATTGAATATCTTCTAATCCCATTCTCAAACCCTAATCCTCAAATCCCATTCCAAAAAAAGCACACATTTTTTATAAGCTGTTTTCCATAGGCAAAAACAAAAAATTAATGTAAACCGGTCTTTATTCCATGAAAAATTGTTATTTGCCCTCCCGCAGACCAGGTTTATGGGTGCTCCCAACTTTATATCTATTAAAATTTACTTTTAAAAATTTAGTGCTGAAAATTTAAGAAAGTATAACAAGAAAAGATTAAGATTAACCATGTCCAAATTAAAGAATAGATGACAGAAATATTTCATAACAACACCAGAATAAATTCAATTTAAACTAACTTCAATTCAACTTCATTTGAAAACTTTTTGATATCTGAAGGAAAGTCTTTAGCTGAATATAACTTCTTGGCACAAGTCCAACACATTACATTATTAAATGTGACACTTGTTCCCTAATAAGCATATACGAAATTGGCACCATTAACCCCATGACAACACCATGGACGGAATAAACTACAACCACAAAGTCACTATTAAATAAGCAAAAATGAAATAATAATATCGTTTGGCAGATATAAACGTTATTTTGTCAGATTTGGCAAGACATATGGTATTAAGTCTAAAAATGAACAAAACAGAACTAAAAACTGGGAAAATTAAAAAAAGATAAAAGGAAGAACTGAAAAACTGACAGAGAACATAAATTGAAAAATCATGAAAAAATTAACACAAAAGCATAAAAAGGAAAAAAAATAAAGATAAAAATAACTCGTAGAAAAGCGAAATCAATAGCTGAAATATACATGATTTTCTTTGTTTAGGAAATTCTTACTTCTATTTTCTAATCAGTTTTAAACTTTCGAAATTAATCAAAATTTAAAGCAAAAAGAAATAATGTTTAAACATAAAGAGATTCCTAAGATTGAAATTGATTATAAACTATATTTGCAAGCCTATACTATAGTTTGTTTTCCAACTTTTTTTTAACTTAAACATATTTATAGGATTTAAAAAATCCTCAATGTTTTTCCGTCATCTAATTTAGCTGATTAATGTTTTCTGTTTTCTTTCCGTTTTATACTTTTTTTTCCTGTTTTTCTTTTCAGTGAAAATAACACACTTCTTGAATCCGTTTTTAGCTTAATAATTGTTTACCAACACTGATTTGAAAAAAAAGATAATTAATTATATTTGTTTTTAATTATAGTCTTAGTTTTTTGTGCATTTCTAATGAGAACAAGCAGTACAACTTATAATAATATTTCTTTGTTTTGTTTTTTCCTGCGTTTTTTCATGTCTCATAATTTATATATAAAATTTTTATTTCATACGATAAAGAACGCAGAAAACAATAAGGGAAAAACGAAACCAAACGAAGATAAGTTTCACCCAGCGAATACATTTGAGTCAATTTTTACCTTCTGTACAGGTTACTTCGTAGAGTTAGTTTATTTTACTTCTTTTCTGTATTAAAGACGGCTTAGCCTACTTCTTTGTCGAAATGCCTGCTTTGTCTTTTCATTTTCTTCACTGGCTGAAAATTACCATCTGGTTTTATCTTTTGTCAATTACCGTTTGGATACTATCATTTGATCTTTATTATTTTTTTCCTTTAATTTTCATATTACGTCATGTAGAGCCAGTGTGGTCTCAGAATTTAAATATGAATTTCTATAGGCTAGACATTTCCTTTTTCAAATATTTTCCAACACTATTCTCTCCTCCTAAATCTGTTGCAGTACTACCTTTCCTATCTTCAATCATCAGCAGCAACCGAGACACTTTTAAAAGTAAAACAGCTACATCTAATCTATTCATTTGTGCCGCTTTGTGCAGTGGTGTTTGTCCGTCACAATCTAAAACCAGTGGATCAGCACCTTTTGATAATAAAAGTGACACTATTTCTTGATGACCCTGATACGCTGAACGATGTAGTGGTGTCGAGGAGCATGAGCGCGTCTGCGCATTGACGTCGGCACCGGCTTCTATTAAAACTGCGCAAGTTGTTAGTGCTCCTAAAAGTAGAACAATTGCTTAAATTAGGTAATACCCACTAGAAGAGTGTATTGGTGCTAGGCGCGTGCCATTGTACAAAGTATCTATTTCTATCAAACTTCCCACTTTTTGGGTGCTTCTGAAAATGGAGCGGTAGCTGGAATTCGATAACTGGGGAAGTGAAGCTATACAGCAGGGTTACCGATTGGGGGGGGGGGGAACTATTGGCCATCGAAACAAAATATGAAAATTTCACACTTTTAACAACAATAGCTCAAATTCGATAACACACAAGAACAGTAGATTTGTGCTTAAATTAGGTAATGCACGCTAGAAGAGTGTATTGGTGTTAGGCAAGCGCATGTGTGCAAAGTATCTATTTCTATCAAACTTCCCACTTTTTGGGTGCTTCTGAAAATGGAGCGGTAGCTGGAATTCGATAACTGGGGAATTCAAGCTATGCACCGATTGGGGAGGGGAGACTAGTGCTCATCAAAACAAAATGCGAAAAATTTCGCCCTTTTCAACAGAATAGCTCAAATTCAAGATTGGTGTCGAGGCAAATAAGTGTAGTTCGCAATTTGATATCAGCTCCAGTTTCAATGAAAATTTCATGTTTTTGAGTGCTCCTAAAAATGGAGCAATATTTTAAATTCCATTATACATAGTCACAGAGGGTTTTGGTGTCAAGTGAGATAAATGCGTATGCACATCGACATTGGCATCGGTTTTCAAGATACGTGCTCATTTTCGCCATTTTCACTAACAAACGTTTCTTAAGGCTATTTAAACTTGTTCTAATTTTCATCTTGTTTTCCTCAACTCACCGACTTGTGTTTTTGGACAATTTTTTGCTTTTCGTTAAAATTACAAGACTTGATAGCGAAGCGATCAGAACACTTGCATCGAGGTAACTTAGGTTCGAACCTTAGATACGAAAAGTTTTTAAGAAACTCAAAATAGCTTTCAAAACCTAACTGGTTCCACTTGGAAACCAAGAGGGCACAGTAGTTTAAAATTTGTAGTGTATAAATACTTACAAAAAAAAATGCAATTTCATGATGGTGTGAAGTCAAATGAATGTGTATGCACATCGACATCGGCATCGGTTTTCAAGATAAGCGCTCATTTTGGCCATTTTGGCTAACAAACGTTTCTTAACGCTATTTAAACTAGTTCTAATTTTCATATCGTTTTCCTCAACTCACCAACTTGTGTTTTTGTATCATTTTTTGCTTTTCGTTAAAATTACAAGACTTGATAGTAAAGCGATCAGAACACTTGCTTGTCATCGTGGTAACTTAGGTTCGAACCTTAAATAAGACAAGTTTTTGAGAAACTAAAAATGGAATTCAAAATTCAAAATACAATTGGAAACCAAGAGGCCATAGCAGTTAGAATTTGAAGTGTGTAAATATTTGCAAAAGAAAATAAAAGCAATTTCATAATAATATAATCGAAAGACTAAAAAGTCAAAAAAAAAATTAAATTGTTTTCAAAATGGACTAAAAAGTAGAATTTTGTTCAAAGAAGTCATGATTATAAGTGAAAACTAAGGGCGAAAAAAGGATGAGACTTTAAATAAATCGATCTTTTTATCTCATTTTCCTCGATTCAGCAACTTTTTTTCAATTATGCATTTATAACTTTGAAGTCTATATCAAAATATTTTCTTAATTGAGCCTCCATGCTTAAAAATGTTTAACTACTGACCAGGGAAACACTGACCTTTTTGCGATTAAAGTAAAAAGAAACTAAGTTTTTTCAACTCAAAGAAAGTAGCAACATTGTAACATTGTAACATTGTTATAACAAACAGAAATTATTCGTATATCGGGTGGCTGTCCCCTCCTCCATACCCCACTCTTTACACTAAAATTCGACCTTTTGTCCCAGTTCTTTAACAAGTATTCCTAAAATACAAGGGCCATATTGGAATCAAAACCTTTTTTCAAAATACTAAAAAAAACTTCCCTCATATATGGAATATTTCTGTTCCTTTAAAGTTCAATGTTGCTCCTTACTTTCAGTAGAAAATACTTTTTAATTTAATTTGTGATCTTTTCCAAATAATATCAGGAAATCCACCTCCTTCTCCATGGAAAATACCCCCCACGAAAAATTCCTCCATACAAAGTTCCTCCCACGTAAAACCCTTTCCCCCATGTAATTACCCGGGACAATTCCATCCTCACTGAGAATTCCTACTAGAAAATTTCTTGAGGACCTGCCTGAAAAACACCCCTTAGCATACTTTCATTTCAAAAAAAAGATTTTTTTCCCCCTTAATTTCTGATTGTTTTTCAGGTCATTGCGCAATTACCTCTTTGTGGAAAATTCCTCCCGAAACCCCCCCCCCCTAATAAAAGATTTTCATCCCATGGAGAATTTTCTTCTGGTGATAATTCCCCCATGGAGAATTTCTCCCATCTCCCATCCCCCTACGTAAAAATTGCCTAGAAAATACCAACTCCGTTGAAAATTTCCACCCGGACAATAGCCCACAGCATCTCCACACGTAAAATGGGGTCGCTGACAAGAAAGTAAAACAAATAAAATGAATATCGTATACGAATTCTGGCACATTCCCTTGTGTAAAATTTCCCCGGGAAAGTTCACCTTTTGAAACTTCCATCTCAATGGAAAATTATCCCCATAGAAAACCTATCCCCAAATAATCCCTCCCGAAAAATCTTTTCGTACCTTCCAAAAACAAATACTATATAAAAACAATGGGCAAATTTCATAGCTTACGGCCCTTCCTCTTTGGGCCATTGGGGGTTATGTCATCTCCAAAGATATATTTATTAAGCCTTACAGCTATTCTGAACAAAATGTCTACCTTAAAATTTTGATCAGAGGACCGTGGGGAAAAAAGGGCGATGAAGGGGGGCTAGTTACCCTTCAGCTTTTCGGTCGCTTAAAAAGGACACCAGAACTTTTAATTTCCGTTCAAATGAGCGGCCTTCATCATGTACGACTACTGGTTTGATACGATCACTCTTGAGAAGAACAAAAAAAAATTAATAAATGCGCACATAAATTATTTAGCATAAATAAACTCTTTACATTCCACATTCTTGCAGATGGGAGCTTGAAAACTTCACAGTAAGGTTCTCAGAAACACTGAACCTAACGGTGTAATTTTCAATAAGATTCCTTGACTTTTGGGGAATGTTTCCTCCCTTTTTCGTAAATCACGAAAATTTTCTCATGCTTGTGGCTTTTGACGGGTAACGTTAAGCTTAATGAATTCTATATATTTGGAATCAGCATAAAAAGTCAATTCTTTTTATGTATCTATTGTTATCGAGATTCGGTTTTTTAGATTTTTGGTTACTATTGGGACGAGTCGCTCCTTACTTACAGTTCGTTACCACGATCTGTTTAATAGAGCCAGTTTATTCTTTGTACGTGTAAGGTTCTAAAACGTTGGAGTTACAAAAGTCTGTCTATCTCTTTAAGTTCAATAATAATTGCTTTCATAATCTCCAACTCCTAATTTGAATTGACAGAGCCTTCCAGAAAATGCAGAAAACTACCAAATGATATGAAAACTCGATTTAACGAGATGGAATATGTCTTAAAGAGCATGTTTGTATCTAAAAAAAACCTTCCAAAGACACAAAAACAAAACAAAATAAAATAGTCATGCTAAAAAGTATTATCACATTCAACAAACCTTCTAAAAATAAAAACTTATGAAAAAAAAAATCCATGTATTAAAGTACAAAGGACATCAAAGTAACAATATATTTTCCCCCCTGGACCCATCTTAGGTCTGTCCATACCTGAAAAAAGCAATTTTCTTAATATTTTTAGTTTGGTTGTTTAAAAATTTTAGGCAGCACCAATTTTAGTCAGTGCTGTTCTGCTGAACCGTCAAAAAACTGCAAAACTAATTATTTAAGTTTGGCAACTCTTTTGGCTCGTAAAAATTTAAATATTAACAACCTGTAAAAAAAACAAAACAAGGAAAACTACCACTTAAGGAAAGCAATACGTTCTTAAGCTGTTTGGTGCAGAGGTTTTTAGCTAATTTTTCATCCATGGTTCTTTTTTTAATTTGGCCCTCACTGCAATCAAAAATTGCATAGTTGCATATATAGGTCTTTTCCCCACTTAACCAGTTCTACGACGCAGCTACCGGGCTGACCTCGCAAATCTCAATACTTCATCCAACCTGAATGGGAAGATGTCTGGGCGGCCGTAGCGGTGAAAGATGACTGGTGACTCTTCTTGAATGCCCTAAGTGCCCTGGAGGCACAGGAGGATCTAGGGTCTAAGGTAAGTTCGAATAATCGGATTTTATGTTCACCATCATTGGCACTTTAAGTTACAAAGGTACTTAAGATACTTTAAGTTTAAACAATCAGATTTTATATTCACAGTCATTGGTACTTTAAGTTTCTATAGAAGATTTAATACTACTTTTAGCTTTACTGTTTTCCCCTCCAAAAGACTGACTAACATCAGAATTTGTCAGACAACTCGAACTGGACTTATTAGGAGTTTCAGAAATTCACATGAAATTAGATGATATAGAAATTGTTTACTCAGGGAGGAAAGATAGGGTATATAGACAGGGAGTAGGGCTTATGGCGAATAAGGAAGCTGCCAAGTCTTGTTTCGGCTGGGAAGGTATTAATAATAGAATACTAATTGCTCATTTCATGACTAAAAAGTTTAGGATTTCAGTTATGGAAGTATATGCCCCTATTGAACCGACTGACGGAGATACTATTGACTCAGATGAATTTTACTTACAGTTACAGGAGCAAATAGACAGTGTCACAGGCAGAAATACTGTGTTTTTACTAGGATATTTTAAAGCCGAGGTCGGTAGAAATAGGGATATATGGTATCCTAGCCTAGGTAAATTTGGTGTAGGAAAAGAAAATAGTAATGGCTATAGACTTTTGCAATTTTGTAGGTATAACAGTCTAGTCATAACCAATACGGTGTTTGGTTATAAAATGGCCCATAAGATGGCATGATATTCACGTGATGGTAAGACAGCAAACCTTATTGATTATGTTATAGTAAACCCAAGACTGGCAGGATCAATACAAGATATTAGGGTCTATAAGAGCGCTGTTACTGATTTTAAAAGTATAGATCACCGTCTAGATTTGTCTAGGGTTAATTTACAGCTAAAATTCCGGAAGGGTAACTACTTCCTGGAAGTGAAGATGTTGGTAGACTCCAGGATGAGAATTTGAGAGAAACCAGAAACAGTTGAATGCTAAACTTGACAGTTTAAAATTTGACAATGTGGAAGATGGTTGGAATAATGTTAGAACAAAATTTGTGAAGTTGCTGATGGTGTCTTAGGGAAGAAAGTTAAAACTGCAGCTAGGAGTATTAGTGAGAAAGTTTTTGTTTAATAGAGAGGAGAAGGGGTTTGTACAAGAATTATCTGAGTGATAGATTATGTGAATACAAAAGGAATGTAAAGAAAGTAGAGAAAGCATTAAAATATTAACTATGGAGGTGTGATGTGAACGCCATGGATAAAATTGCCGAGGATCAGTGAGCATTTTGAGAATATGCTCAAATATTGTTCAAATAGAACATATGAAATATGTTCAAATAGAAAAGATATAGAGGAAAATGAAAAAGTTTGTGATACCTTGGGTGTGAAGGAAGATTTGTTTTGTGAGGAAAAATTTGCGACAACTCTAAAAGGATTAAAAAATAATAAGGCTGACAGTGTCGTAAATGAATTTCTTAAATATGGTTGATCTGAGGCTAGGAATAAGTTACTTAAGATTATGAATATGATTTTTGAAAAAGGGGAAGTACACAACGATTTTGTCGTAATTAGTCTGGTTGGTAATTAGGGGCATTAGTCTGGTTTTTGTAGGTAGCAAATTACTTTGTAATACAACACTTTTTTGATTAAGAGATGCTGTAGACAAAGTTTTGAGACAAGAACAGTACTGTTTCAGAAAAGGTAGAGGATGTGTCGACTGAATTTTCATTCTCAGGCTAATAATTGAGAAGTGCCTTAGTTTTCAAACACCTTTGGTCCTCAGTTTGATAGATTATGAGGAAGCGTTTGAATCTGTTGATAGAAGAGCTTTGGCAAAGGTCTTATCCTTATATGGTATACGAAACAAATGCATTGATGCGGTTAGTGTTATGTACGAGAATAATACTGATAAGATTAAGGTAGAAAATGAGGTTAGATTAGCTGGATTTGTATTAAATCAGGAGTTAAGCAAGACTGTGTTCTATCCCCCTTTATATGGATCATTTTGATGGACTTTGTCTTAACGAGCACAGGAAAGGCAATGGGAGACCACGGAATCAAATGGGAAGGAAAAAATTTGCTGGTCTTAGATTATGCAGACGATTTAAGCATCATAGATAAAAGTGTGAGTAAAATGAAAAAACTTTTAGAGGTTTTGCAAGTTCAGGGTGCTAGCATAGGTTCGAAAATTAACGTTAAGAAGACTAAGTCACTAAAGCTAGGAATACGTTAAGATGAAAAGGTGACGTTGGGTAACGAAAATATTGATCAGTTGGGCAGCTTCACTTACCTTAGTAGTATTATTAGTAAAGGCGGTGGGAGCAGTGAAGATGTTTAAAGTAGAATAGCCAAGGCCCAGAGTGTTTTTTTTACAGTTAAAGAAGTTTGGAAGAATAGATAAGTCTGCAAACCAAGATTAGAATATTGGAGGGTAAAGTGAAGACATATGGCTCTGAAGCATGGGAGTTCCGAAAAGCGGGTAAAGTTTTACTAGATATTTTCCAGAGAAATTGCCTACGGATCGTTCTGGGTACCCAGCTGACTGACCGTATTTCAAACAGTAGGCTGTACGAAAAATGTTATTTAATCCCACTTTCTAGGGCTATAATGAAAGAAAGGTTGAGATGGCTAGGGCACGTTCTGCGGATGAAGGATGACAGATTGCCGAAGATTGTCCTTTTCGGCCAACCGTATGGGACTAAACGGAAAGCAACTCTTCCTCGTCTGGGGTGAGAGGATGTCATAAAGAAAGATTTAAAGGAAATGGGAACTTCCTGGGAGGGTGTAAAGAGGAAGGCCTTTAATAGATTGGGATGGAGAAGGAGCGTGCGTGGCTTTGTTGGCGTCATGTGTCTTGGTGCTGCAGTGAGTTGTTAGTAGTAGTAGTTCGCTAAGAAGTTTTTTCCTGACTATCAGCACTATCTCAAGCTGCTAACAAATTGTCATAGCATATCAGCAGATGAGGAAAATCAGCAAGTATGCCACGCTAACCAAAGAAGAAGCGTTCCATATAAGCAATGTATCTCTTTAGTTTCAATTTACTTGAAAATCAAAAAAGGTATCTAATAATACTAAAAAATCCAAGTGACCAGAACATACTTTTTAAGCGAAATTTACTTATGTTGTTGTTTATCAAATAAACTCTTCTTTTATTGACGGTGTTATCAGTAAATTTTATGCTTTCAGCCGAGCTTTGAATTTTGAATTGGATTACAACAGTAGTTTATAACTACACATAAAAAATCCAAGTGACCAAAACATACTTTTTTAAGCGAGGTTTGCCTATGTTGTTCATTATCTAATAAACTCTTGGTTTACTGAATTCAATCAACTGTGTTATCAGTAAATTTTATGCTTCAACTCAGCTTTGAATTTTGCTCCAAAAAGGATTCTTTCCAACAAATGAACATACATGTACCTTTTCTGGCAGCATAATGAAGAGCTGTATACCCCGATCTATCTCTGGTATCAGGATCAAATCTGAGTTTCTCTAAGAATTTCTTCACTCGACTGTCGTCACCATCTAAAGCTGCAAACAAAATTGTCATAACATAGATACATGATGAAAATCAACAGTAGTTTATAACTATACATAAATGGGTATATATGTCGTGCATTATGGGTTTACATGGGTATATATGTGGCTTAGTGGTAATCTGAATTAATTCTAAAATCCTACCCTATCCTACTTCATTGCCCCATCAGCAAAAGCACAACAGTCGTTTAGATTCAATTACACCGATAATTTGGCAGGGAAATATGTTGTTTTTTTTTTTTCACCTTGCTTATGCGCTTGAGTAGAGAGAGCAGGTTAAAGTACATTTTGATAAGGATATTATCCATCTATCTTCTTTCTTTCTTCTCCGTTATCTTTTGTCACTTTATAGTATTGATTATCATTTTTGGCAATTTTATTATGAGCTTACTAAGTTTGCTTATAATAAAAGAAAAAATCCAGTGACTTTTAAGTGGCTCACTTCTAAGTGACAAACAAAAATAAAAGAAGAATAGAAATTAAATTGGTAAAATACAGACAAACATGAAGGAAACACAAAAATACAAAATAAAGCTGAAAGTTAAATACAGAGAGAATAGGTCAATGTACCCTTTTTTTCATGGAGAGCCACTACAGATGGGCAATTTGTATTTTTTCATTGTAACTTGTGCCCAATTTGGTCAATAGCTAAGAGATGCTGAAAGGGAACCATTGGATCACCATTGGAAATGGTTTACAAAGAACAAGTAAAGTATAAATGACAGCTTAGCTTTCTGGAGGGCCAGTGACAAAACCAGTGAAAAGTGACAAAACCAACCTCGTTCGTGCTCATTTATGTCTGTTTTAATTTTTCCTCGGATTGCCGTTGTAATTAATGTTCAAATTATCATTTTGTTTTTTGAAAATCTATCATTATAGCTGTTACCCTTTTTGGTTAATAGCTAGGAGAAGCCGAAAGCCAATCATTGAATCGTAATTGGCAACGGTTTCAAGAAGAGGTAAAGCGTAAATAACAATTTAGCCTTAGGGCGGGATCGAGGAGTGACAAAACCAACCTCGTTCGGGCTCATGTATGTCCGTTTTAACTTTGCCCAATTTTGTCTTTGTAATTCATGCTATCATTGTCATTCTATTATTTGTCAATTTGTCATTGTGACTGATGCACCATTTGCTTAATAGTCATGAGACGCCAAAAGGAAATCTTTAAATCCTAAGTGCCCATGGTTGTTAAAGGAGAGAGAGAGAGAGAGAGAGAGAGAGAGAGAGAGAGAGAGAGAGAGAGAGAGAGAGAGAGAGAGAGAGAGAGAGAGAGAGAGAGAGAGAGAGAGAGAGAGAGAGAGGAGAGAGAGAGAGAGAGAGAGAGAGAGAGAGAGAGAGAGAGAGAGAGGAGAGAGAGAGAGAGAGAAAGAAAGAGAGAGAGATCGGTATATTTAAACAAAATCGTGGCTAAATTCAGTTTTTTTACAAAAATCTTACAATTAAACAAAAATCACACACTATAGCTCAACATTGAAAATCGATGTGAGGAAAGGAAAAAAGGAGGTGGCGTAACGATTAGTTCGTACTTTAGGGGGTAATTTAGCGTACTTTAGCGCTAAAGTTTGACTCTTTCTCTCAATTCTACTTTTTAAAACAATAAAAAAAAAAAAAAATTAGCGTAAAGAACGAGGCGTTGAGAAGGGAACAACCTCTTTCATATACGGAGTAATTTCTTTTCGTTTTAAGTTTTAATGTCGCTCAATAGGCTACTTACAGTTAAAAAAAAACTTGGTTTTTTTTATTTAATCATACCCAAAACGGTGCATTTTGGTAAGTTTCTGAAGACTTGCAATAGATTAGTGGACGGCTGAATTAATATTGACACTGAAACTACAGTTACTAGTGAAGGTTACTCCTAAGATTTTCGTTTCGTTCACAATTGGGAAAGAGACTAGAGGCATGTCTATTAAGAAGAAGAAGTAAAGCGCAAACGACAATTAAGCCTTTTGACATGTTTGATGGACCACAAAACTAACCTTATTTGTGGTTATTTACGTCCGTTTTAGTTTTGCCTTCATGCATCATTATAGTGTGTGCATTTTATGTTTTATTTCTTCACTGGTAGTAATTTCTCCACGTTCCAAGTTTCAAATGTGCTCTTTACTGCTTATGAAGAATTGAATTTTTGTAACTAAGATTATCTAAAAGTTTTAAACGTCTAAATTAGTTTATACAACACTGAACGTGTTGCTGCACTATTGTGCATCAAATTATAAAAAAAAATAATGTCATGCAAAAAAAGGATTAGCGTATGCATGAACAAGAAATCTATGATTTTCGTTTTTATCAATCGAAAAAAAGTCTCACCTGCACTCCAAATCCCTTTTTCAAATTCCATTTCATCAAGTGTCTGCAGTGTTGATGGTGTGCTGCTGTTTGACGTCTAAATTAGTTTTTACAACACTGAACGTGTTGCTGCACTATTGTGCATCAAATTAAAAAAAAAATAATGTCATGCAAAAAAAGGATTAGCGTATGCATGAACAAGAAATCTATGATTTTCGTTTTTACCAATCGAAAAAAAGTCTCACCTGCACTCCAAATCCCTTTTTCAAATTCCATTTCATCAAGTGTCTGCATTGTTGATGGTGCTGCTGTTTGATGTGTACAGGAAGAATGGCTACGCTGAGACATGGTCGATGATTATTCGTCGTCTTCTGGTTCAGGTTCAGGAAATTCTTTCCTTAAAGTCCAGCTTGATATAATACTACAGTCACCGGTTTTATCAGAAACAGTTGAAGAAGTTACAACTCGATAGCCAATTATCTCAAGAGCATTGAGGATTACAATCGGATGATTTCGGAAAATAAATGAGTGCTTATCATTAGATCCTTCAATTATTAGGAGGGACTTCAGCTCCAGAAGCTCGTTCGCTGAAATCAAGTTTATGTTATCTAAGAGCTTGGTGATTAAAGGATATCATAGAAACTTAAAACACAGAACGAAATTTTGGTGAATTGATTTGGTCTTTGGTGGACGGCCTAAGTTTTTTATTCACTTTTTCTTCTAAAACAGCCTAATACAAAAGTTATGCTGAATTCTGTTTTCATGCAAATAACAGCAAAATGGAAGCCTTCAAAAAAGTGACAAGCTTCTGGCCTACCTGGTAAGGCAAGCAATCTCTTATATGTATATTATTTAAAAAAAAGAAAAATGGAAAAAAGATTAGACTGGTGTTAAATCAAAAGGTCTAAAATACTGCTACTACTACTGATAATACACTACAGCACCAAGCCGCCTGAGGGAAACACAGCTGCACTCACTCCTCCCCCATCGCAGTCTATTCAAAACTTCCCTCTTTACACCCTCCCAAGATGTTCACATTTCCCTTAAATATTTCTTTACTTCTAAATATATAAATTCATTAATTCTAATGTTACCCACCAAAAGCTACAAGCCTGAGAAAATGTGTTTGATGTTCAAAAAGTTTAGCTCCTGGCTTACCTTGTAAGGCAAGCAATCTCTTATATGTATATTATTTAAAAAAAAGAAAAATGGAAAAAAGATTAGACTGGTGTTAAATCAAAAGGTCTAAAATACTGCTACTACTACTGATAATACACTACAGCACCAAGCCGCCTGAGGGACACACAGCTGCAGTCACTCCTCCCCCATCGCAGTCTATTCAAAACTTCCCTCTTTACACCCTCCCAAGAAGTTCACATTTCCCTTAAATATTTCTTTACTTCCAAATATATAAATTCATTAATTCTAATGTTACCAACCAAAAGCTACAAGCCTGAGAAAATGTGTTTGATGAAAAGAAGAGAAACACCCACACAAAGTCAAGTAATCTTAAGAAACTCACACCATCAGATTCAGCATATCAGAGAGCCTTACTGTAGAAGTTTCAAGCACATATCTACAGATATGTGGAATTCTGTATTTTTGCCAGAAGAAAGACCATGGTGCATGTTTATTTCTACAGGGGGGAATCATATTGAATCAATGGTCCTATAAGATCTGGAGATGGCTCACTTGACCAAAGATCAAAAGTTATACTGCCTTTTTTATGAGACTAAAAAGATTGGAGGGCAAAATCCCCCTCACAAGCCCTATTTTTCCCCAAAGATATCCAATCAAAATTTTGACAGTCATTTAGTTCAACATAACTGAAAGGTTCAGTAACTATGCCTCTTTGGATGAGATGATCCCCCACTTCCCCTGGAGACATTTCCAATAAATCCCTTCCTACCCTGTCTTTACACCCTCCCAGGAGGTCCAATTTCCCTTAAATCTTTCCTTTTGGCCTCCTCCCATCCAATTTGGGGGACGATCTGATTGTCGTTTGACCCTATATGGTTTGCCAGAAAAGATGATCTTTTGTAAACTGTCATCCATCATTTGCAAAACTTGTCCTAGCCATCTCAAAACCTTTCTCTTATTTTAGCCATAGAAAGTGGGACAGAACCATATTTTTCATACTGCTTACTGTTTTAAATATGGTCAGTGAGACGGGAACCCAAAACAATCCATAGACAAATTCTTTGGAAAACATCCAACAAATTCTCCTCTGTCTTTTGGAGCACCCATGTTTTAGAACCATGCTTGAGCACTGTCATTACTATAGTTTCCAATATTTTAACCACTTAACTGCCTATTCTTCCAAGCATTTTGTAACGGGACCATGGCCAATCTACTTTTTATACTTTCACTGAATCTACCCTCTTTACTAATAATACTACCCAGCTGAGCAAAGCCTTCTACTTGACTGATGTTATTGTTACCCACCATCACCTTGTCACCTTCACTTATTCCTAGCCTTACCAGCTTAAACTCTAATTTACAGACTATTATAGTTTTTAGAGTGAGCAGGCATGATTTTACTTTTTTACATAGCTTAAAGTACTAGGAACAGAGAAAGTAAAATCTAGTCTTACTTATTAGACAAGTAGAATCTAGTCCCACTGTACATATATCTAGAAATTTATTTATAAATTATAGCTTATAACATATTTAGAAACAAGGAAAAACCAGGAATTTAATTTTTATTGAAAAAGACTCCCATTTACAGCAGCCAGTGCCAAAAATAAAATAGAAAAACATGGATGAAAAATCAGTAAAAATAAGCTAAAACACATGATACCAAACAGCTAGTTGTACATGGGAATGAATAGATTGTTATTGTTTCAATTTTTGTGAACGAAAAGCATTATCAAATCTAATTAATTGGTTTGCTTATTTATATTCACAGTTGGCAACACTGAAGAAAATATAGGTGTTTTCAAAACAAAAAGTCATGATTTTGAAACAAGCGGAAGAAAAGTTTTAGAGACTAGAGGCTTTCTGATATGAACAGAAAAAAGTTGGGTCCAGTGGGCAAAAGTTATTTTGATGTCCTTAGTACTTTTAGAATTTGACAGGCCTGTCATCACTCAGTAAAAGTACTTAAATTATTGCTAGAATTTCATCAGCAAAGTTATCCTACCTGTCTACCAGGAATTAAATTCAAAAAGCAAGTTTTTTTCAACTGAAAGTAAGGAGCACCATCAAAACTTAAAACAAACAGAAATTATTACATATACGAGTGGGATTGCACCCTCCTCAATACCTCACTCTTTAAACTAAAGTTTTTTTAGAACTTTTAAAAAAGCTTATTATTCTAATTAAACAACCCTTGTATTTCAAGGGTCATTCTTAATAATTGGAACAAAAATTCAAACTTTTGCATAAAAAGCATAGAGTAAAACATTTATGAGGTGTTTCCCCCTTTTTTGAAAATCAGGCAAATTTTTTCAGGCTTGTGGCTTTTGATAGATTTAATAAACATTTACGTATTTGATTACATATAAACCAAAAAAGTAAATGAAGAAAAACGCTAATAAAAAAATCACTAGTGGTATGGGAATTCAACATAGAACCCCTGGAGACTAGCCAGAGCTTTTAAACCACGGATCAACAGATACACCAGACAAACTTTTCAAAGAATCTTATTGTAGAGTTTACAATGTAAAAACAGCATGAGATTTTTGGATTTAACTTAACTAACACAATAGACATTGCAAATAACAAATAGTGTAATGCTGGGTGTCTTACTTATTAACAAATTCAATAAATGGACAATCATGAATTAAATAAATTTACAATGGAAAAAACTCACTTTGGACTGGTTGTGAATCACAAATTCTTGTGAGTTGAAATTTAATCAGCAGTGGAGTCAAGGAAAATTTTAGCACTCCTCCATCAATAATTTTAATCAGGAATATTTTTAATTAATGCAATGATCTTGAAAATCAGAATTTTCAAGAAATTTTTTTTTATTGATAATTAATTTTGCAGGTGGACAGTCTTTTCCATAGACAGCCCAAAGAATAATTTTTAGCTTACTGGCTCTTTACCAATTTAAAAGCCCTACTGCATGATTAATTAAAAATTAAATAGACATGACTGCAAGTAAGTCTCAGATGGGGGGAGTAAACCTATCAATACATTTATATTTCAAAATGTCTCAATTTTTCACAGGAGTTCTTTAGACCAATATTACAGATATTTCCTTAATTTGCCATATGTATAAGCATAGAAATAGACATTAACTTTCATTACCACAATTAACTTGGCCTAGTGGTAATTATAAAATGTTAGCTTCTCACCTTTTAATCCACTGACAGTAACACCTGAATTTTTACTTGAGGAACTCCCAAAATGCAAAGGACCAGATACTACAACATAGGGCATACTAATACAAGTTTGTATCAAGTTCTTACAATCCACAGGTCCTAAAAAAATAATAGAAAAGTAATAAGTAATATCTTACTATACTTATCTATTTAATTTGCCATGTGTACATATTAGATTATGCTTACAACCTTAAGATATTGTGTTTTTTTTCAACTTATAAGAATTATCATTTGAGGAACTCCCAAAAAGTAATGGACCATGCACTATAACACAGAGTCTGATAATACAAGTTTGTATTCAGTTCTTATAAAACAAGTGTCTGTGTCTAATGAGCCATAAGAAAAAACATAAAAGCAATAAGTTTTATCTTCCTAAACTTATCTATTCATCTATTAGATTATGCTTATAACCATCAGATATTGTGTTTTGTTTTTTTTTAAATTATAAGAACTATTATTTCAGGAGCTCCCAAAAAGTAACAGACCAGGCAGTGTAACATAGTCTGCTGATACAAGTTTGTCTACAGTTCTACTGAAAAAAGTTCCACAGGATAAAATCAATAAAACTAAAATGAATAGAGTCCTGGTTGAACTTTGCTGAGGTAAGGATGCTGTGACTGTTTTGAAAACTTTTCATTTTGGTTTTATTGATTTTATTTCATTTTGGTTTTTTTACTTATATATTTTTGTATTGCTAAGGACAGCCCTTGGACATAGGGCTGAAATATTCATTCTAATTTGTTTCCCACTGTCTTGAGAAATTCTCTATTGTTCTTCTTGTTTTTGGTGTTTAGGAAAGCTAATAGTTTTGTCTTACTAAATCTATTGATTTTATTGTATTTTGTTTTATTTGTGTATTTACCTTAATATATTTATCTGTTAAATTATGCTTGCAACCATCAGTTTTTGTGCTTTTTTTTTTAATTATAAGAATTATTACTTGATAAACCCCTAAAATACAATGCACCAAACACTATAATAAAGACTATCTAATGCAGGGAGTTTTCAAGGTCTTATGATCCATGTTTCATAAGGGAAAACAGAAAAGCAATTAGTTTCATCTTATTAAATCTACTTACTTTGTATTTATCTTTCCATCATGCTGTGATTATCTATTCAGTTATTTTTCTAACCATCAGTTACCTTAAATCACATATACAGTGAGATAAGGTGAACTGCATCCCCATGTAGAATCATGTATTTTGTTTTTCAACACATAAGAAAATAGTAGTGCAGATTCATGCCCTCCAAAAGGGGGGAGGGGTACTTGTTGCAAACTTACAGTAAGATAAGCAAAGGAGTGAAATTTTGAGCAGCAGGGTCAATCTAAACTAAATCTACTTTAAAAGAAACAAAAAGTGGCAATTTTTAAAAGGGATTGAACCTTCATTCTTAATTTTTCTAGGCACATCAACTTTATCAACTGCATTGTCACAAGGTAGCCTAGTATTTCTCACTGTAGCAGGTAGGATTGAACAATAGTCTCCAGGATTTCTGGTCATAGCTTTATTTGGTGTGCTGTTGCAAGGTTATAGTGATATTGTTCAGCTACAAATTTGATAAGAAAAAATAGACATAGTAAAACAAAAGAAATTGATTAGGAGTAGGTTAAGTGATTTGAAGGAAATCTTAAGATTTGCCTGTCCTTTGACTAGCTATGCAGAAGACATGTACAATAACTGGTATTAACTGGATTCTAGGAAAGTGAAATACTTTCAGAAATTATACTAGGCTACTAAGTAGCCTAAACTGGGCTATTCTAGGAATCCCATTTTCTAAGCCACAAGAAATAGACTGGAGTAAAGAGCTTGGAAACACTTTCCTATGGCACAATTAAGGTTCTGAATTCATTTCCTGAGCTCTCATTCTTTTAACAAACCTAATTTATAAGATGGCAAATAGCCCATCAGCTAAAATTCTACCCATGTTACACAGTTGACACTTTTAACAAGCCTATAAAGAACATCAAAAACAAAAACTACCTAAGGTCATTGGCATCTACCAGAATCACATATAAAATTACTTTCTCGTTAATAAATTGCTGACAGATAAAAAAAACCTAAGATTATCATAACATACCAAAGATAAACAAAAGTGCAAATCGTTATTTAAAATCTTTTGCCGTTTAGATCTAGAATGCGTTTTTGTTTAAGTAAATTAGCCTATGAATATGAAAGAAAATTTTTCAATGTCAATGTTTTTTCCTAACTTTTTCCTTAATGCTCCAAATGAAAACAATGTCTTAATGCTGTATTGCAGAGGCCTACTACAATTTGTTGTTTGTCTTGATCCTAAATTGGTGACGATCCTAAAATGTTATTAATTCTAACAATTATTTTTAGTGAGGGTACACTCACTCAAAATTTTCTACACGCACAGCCAATACCCATGACAAAATTTAAAAAAAAAAATTACGTTTTACAAAGAGTTTTCTCCTTGTCCTTACCCCTTGCCTTCCTTGTTTTGCATAAAAAATTGTCATTTTTGCGCCTAAGTTAAACTACGCTAAAGTTTGATTTTTCTCTCTGCTCTACTTTTTAAAACAGTAAAAAAAAAATACCGTAAAGAGCGGGGTGTTGAGGAAGGAACAGCCCCTTTCATATACGGAATAATTTCTGTTCATTTTAAGTTTTAATATCGCTCCTTACTTTCAGCTAAAAAAAATATTTTTTTATGTAATTTCTGAACGTTTTTGAATTAATGCATGTTTTGATCTTGACTCTTCGCACATGAATAATTAAAACGAAATTTGTATATTATTTTTTTTTTGGCTAAAAGGCTTTCTCATAGTTTTGATCGGACGATTTGAGAAAAAAAGAGTGGGGGAGGAGGCCTAGCTGCCCTCCAATTTTTTGTTTACTTAAAAAGACGACTAAAACGTTTATTTTTTTACGAAAGTTTTTATTAGTAAAAAATGTACGTAACCTACGAATTAACTTACGTAACGAACTTCTATATTCGTAGGTTTTTATTATGTATATAAGGGGGTTCGCCCACTTGTCAACCCCTAGCTCGTTATACTAAAGCTTAAATTGTGTCCCAATTCCTTAAAAATGACCCCTGGCTCACAAAGGCCGTAAAATAAATAGTTGAAATTACTAAAAATACTTTAGCGTAAAGAGTGAGATATTAGGAGGTTAACCCCTCATATACGTAATAATTTCTGTTCGTTTTAAGTTTTAATGCTGCTCCTTTTCAGTTGCAAAAGCTTTTTCATATTTATTTTTCATTGTTTTTTTAAATAATGCTAGAAAGTTCTGCACCCCCTTCATGTAAATTTTCATCTCCCATGATAGATTCCTTCATAGAAAGATCCTCCCGCATAGCCCCCTCCCCTCTACCCCTTCCCCCCAACCCAAAAAAAGTCTGCTGAAAACGTCTCTACACTTCCCAATAACCATTACTACATGTAAACACTGGTCAAAGTTTGTAACTTACAGCCCCTCCCACGGGAACTGTGGGGGAGTACGTCGGCCCTTAAGACATGGTTATTAGGTTTTTCAACTATGCTGAACAAAATGACTATCTCAGAATTTGTATCCGGTAACTTTGGGGAAAAATGAGAGTGGGGGGGCCTAGATTCCATACAATTTTTTGGTTACTTAAAAAGGACACTAGAACTTTTAATTCCCATTAGAATGAGCCCTCTAGCAACATTCTAGGGCCATTGGATCGATAAGATCATCCCAGGAAAAAAAACAAATAAACATGCATCCGTGATCTGTCTTATGGCAAAAAATACAAAATTCCACATTTTTATAGATAAAAGCTTGAAACTTCTATAGTAGGGTTCTCTGATTTGCTGAATCTGATGGTGTGATTTTCGTTAAGATTCTATGACTTTTAGGGGGTGTTTCCCCCTATTCTATGAAATAAGGAAAATCTTCTCAGGCTCGTAACTTTTGACAGGTAAGACTAAACTTGATGAAACTTATATATTTTTAAAATGAGCATTAACATTTGATTCTTTTGATGTATCTATTGGTATCAAAACTCCGTCTTTTAAAGTGTTGATTACTATTGAGCTGTGTCGCTCCTTACTATAGATTGTTACCACAAACTGTTTGATCCAAAAGCTATATAATTGAATCCCTTTCTTCTCATTTCGTTTTTTCTCTTTTAATAATACTTTGGACAAAGTTTATTTAATTAATTTCTGAACATGCTGTTTGTACAGTCAATATTTTCTGCATCCTTTTAGCATCTACATTGATCATTTTCTTTATTATATATTCCTTTTTCAGTTAATTTTAAGGACAATTTTTTGGGGGTATTCAAGACCTTGCGATAGATTTTTTAAATAAATTTTATCGTATCGTAACAGTTTGCAACCAACCAGCACATTTGTAACCTTATATACCAACTGAAATGAAAATTGTTGTCTTCTATGTTTATAATTATATGAAAATATTTAGAATTTCGGTATTGAGTTTTATATTTCACCTGAAGATGGTTGTTTATTTAGTCCTGAGCCTAAATAAAACAAATGTTTGGGATGTAGGTTTTCAAATTCTATCAAAAATATATTTAATACATTTGAGATATTTGTGAAGAGTCGAGCCAGATTAAACCTAAAAGTAATGACTCAAGTCGACACTGCCCGAAATTTTTAAACATGAAAACTCAACTAAGAATTTAGGTTTCCGGAATGTAGGAGCACTGAGCCAGTTGACAAAACTGGCCGAGTCATAATGTTATGGTAAATTTATAATGTAGGTGTTTTTGCAATACCCAAATTGAGGTGGCCTATAAAGCGGCAGAAAATGCTATGAAATTGTCTTACAGTTATCTATTATAGTCAAGCAGTGATACAAGAGAATGCTGTTGCTCTCCTCTACTCGTCTCATACGGCAAAGTGTCTAAAGAAACAAACTGAGCTTTCAGTTTTGCTCTAATTGATGATCAGAATTTCTGAACGAGAGATCAAAATACCTCAACTTATATAATATGTATTGACACTAGGATTTGGCACCGTTGCTGTTTTTGGCTAGAACAGAAACGATAAAAACGCAATTAAAAACGCAGCAGAAACAGATTCTAATAGAAACGGAGAAAAAACGAGAGAAAAAATAACGGAAAGAAACGGAATTTCATTTCTTTTTTCTGTTTTTTTACCGAAAAAACAGAAGCAGCCTGTTTTTTTTTTTTTTTTTTTTAGCTCGTTTTAACAGATATTTCCGCTTTTTTTTAGTATTTTAGGTTTATGGAAGAAAAATGAACATTGACAAAAATTGATTAATAAAAAAAGATCAAATATAAAAGAGACCAAACATTCCCCAAAAAGACAAAATAGACCCCAGTTTTCCCCTCCCCCCCATTTGAACTTTAGTTTCTTCCAAAATTCTGTCAAAACTAAGATAAACCTGCATAATTTTGCATTTAGTTTATATTTATCTTTATAGCGCTACAAAGTAGCTTTAGAATACTTTTTCGTTTGTGTTTATCATTAAATAAAAAAAAACAAGTTTTTTTAAATGAAAGTAAGGAGCGACATTAAAACTTAAAACGAACAGAAATTACTCCGTATATGAAAGGGCCTTTTCCTCCTCAACGCCTCACTCTTTACGCTAAAGTTTGACTCTTTCTCTTAACTCTACTTCTTAAAACAGTAAAAACTTTAGCGTAAAGAGTGGGGCGTTGAGGAGAAGCCCCTTTCATATACGAAGTAATTTCTGTTCGTTTTAAGTTTTAATGTCGCTACTTACTTTCATTTAAAAAAAAAACTTGTTTTTGTTATTTAATTTCTGGACGTTTTTTAATTAATGCATGTTTTGATCTTGGGTCTCCACACATAAATAATTAAAACAAAATTTGCATATTAATTAATTGCATTTAATCGGAAGATTTTGAGAAAAAGGGAGCGATGGAGGAAGCCTAATTGCCCTCCGATTTTTTGATTACTTAAAAAGGCAACTAGAACTTTAAATTTTTTACGAACATTTTCATTAGTAAAAAAATATACGTAATTTAAGAATTAACTTACTTAACGAGCTTCTATATTCTTATGTTTTTATTGCGTATATGAGGGGCTTCACCCCTCGTCAATACCTCGTTCTTTACACTAAAGTTTAAATTGTTCCAATTCCTTAAGAATGACCCTTGAATCACAAAGGTTGTAGAATAAACAGTTAAATTAGTAAAAATACTTTAGCGTTAAGAGCGAGGTATTACAAGGAGGTAAACCCCTCATATGCGTAATACTTTATGCTTTTTTTAATTTTTAATGCTGCTCCTCACTTTCAGTAGAAAATTTTTTTCATATTTATTTTTTCATTGTTTTTTTTTTAAATAATACTAAAAAATCCTGCGCCCCCTTCATTGAAAGTCTCTTCCCAATTGAGAAGTTTTTCCATGGAAAGATCCTCCTACGTAACCCCCCTCCCCACCTCAACTCTCCCTCCCAAACCAAAAAATCCCCTTTGAAACGTCCGTACACTTCCCAGGAACCTTTACTATATGTAAACACAGGTCAAAGTTTGTAATGCCTCCCACGGGGACTGCGGGAGAGTAAGTCGGCTCCAATGACATAGTTATTAGGTTCTTCGACTATGGTGAATAAAATGGCTATCTCAGAATTTTGATCCGGTGACTTTGGGGAAAATATGAGCGTGGGAGGGGGCTTAGGTGCCCTCCAATTTTTGGTCACTTAAAAAGGGCACTAGAACTTTTAATTTTCGTTAGAATTAGGCCTCTCCTGACATTCTAGGACCACTGAGTCGATGCGATCACCCCTGGGGGAAAACAACAAAAAACAAATAAACACGGATCCGTGATGTGTATCATGGCAAAAAAATCAGAAAATTAGATCTAATACCTTATATGGCTCAAAGGTCATGACACTGGTGAACAAAATGACAATTTTTCACCAAAAAAAAAATCCATTTTCTATCTTAAGCAGTATTTTGCATATAAGGCTGTTTGACTTCTGAATGATTCCAGGTAGCACTATTCGAATTAGTAGACACCTGTGTTGTAAGCGGCAGCTGGAAACATAATATCTCAATGATTTAAAAGCATTGTATGTCGTTAATATCAGCTCACTCAATAATTTAAATGTATGAATAATAGAGATTGGGCCTTAGATACCCTGCACATCACCACCATGTCAGCTAATAAATGATTCATCAGAGCCGTTTGATTAAACTACACAGCTTAATTTGGGCACTGAATGAGCTTGCTGTCTTGAAGTGCTTAATTCATTGGAAGATAATGATCTGGAATACACCTGGCAAGTCATCCAAATGGAACCTTAAATTCAGCACTTGGACTCCAAAAGAGAGCAAAACACCTTAAAGGAACTATGCCCACTTATTAAACGACGTGAAAAAGTAAAAAATACTCGAGTGCTATTCCACTTCACATCCAAAAGCTATTTAAAAGAGCCAACAAGATAAAACTATTGATAAATAGGTGAAAAAATCCTTATAAATGTTGAAACCTTGACTAAAAAGCATCTGAAGGGGAAGAAGCTGCCTAAAGAAAAGACAGACGAATCCTGTATGAAATTGGCAGAGAAATTGTTACATGTAAATTGGTAGAGAAATTGTCATTAAAAATAAAAATAAAAACATCGAATGGCGATAATCACAATTACTAATCAAGTACGGAGATAACGAGTTTGATTAGGTGGTTTGATTAAAATACATGAAGAGGTCGTCAAAAAGAAGTAGGAAGTAGAAGAAGAAGTAGAACAGAAATAAGTGGGGTCTGTTTTAAGTTAACCAAATGGAGATTTCAATAGAATGAAGAGATTTAGGTGTTAGAACATCATTCCGTGTCATAATAGTAGTAGCAGTATTTTTGCTCTTTACTTAGGGAGCGCTATTGCGTTGCCTACGATAGTAAATTGAAATAACTTTTAATTTTTACATAATTTTGTAGTCATGTGTGAATTTTCAGCTTAATTCACTCCATGTCAACCGTTTGGTTTTGGGTAAATCTTATTGATTTTTCTATCTAGATTGTTGTTTTAATAAATAAAAAAACCTTATCATAAGAAATTCTCTTATTCCCAATATCAATACAAAATAATACAGTAAATTATAGATATTAAGTTCTGCAAGGCAAAAACAAATAGAAACGGAAACCACACACGACCGATGAAAAAACAGAATTTTATTCAGAAAATGAGAAATGAGAAAATGAGAAAATCCGAGAAAATATAAATGGAAAACGGCTCTGAAGACAACATGAAAACGTCTGTTTTCAACGTACTCAAATGCATTTTAAGAAGAAGCAAACTTCAAAATTAGTGATTCATAAGCTAAAATACTAATAAAAATGGAAGAAAGCCCGCCTAAACCTGTTAAACCTCCTAAAGTTGCAAAAGTGAGATTGTGTGGCATTTGATGATTTTCTAAGGATCAATATAGGCTTAGTTATTTTTCTGGTGAAAGCTAGGCCAATAGGTGTACTGGGGAATATTGAAGGCTAGCTGTCTTAAGAGAGTGTTTCTTTCAAAGAAAAAATTAAAATGAAAAAGGTTTGCATGAAGAAACAGTATTAACATTAGGGGCAGGTTAGATATATAACCAAGTGATTGGCTACCTCCAAAGGAAACATGCAAAATTATTTAAAGTAGGATAGTAGGCTAGAATGGTTACCTACATTTGACATGATAGAAAATTGTTCATTTATACCTGGAAAATAGAATGTTGTGTAAATGTTCAGTTTCATCACAATCTGTCTAAAGTACATATTACTGCATATAGCAAGATTCTGTTCAAGGTTCATATATTGTTTCTTTGTCATTATTTGAGATGTGCATCCATTTCTTAGCTTTCTAAAATCTCCCTCCAACAAGACTAAAAATGCATAAAGTAGGCTTGCTTACAGGTAACATTACCTATAGAGCAAAGCATATTAGTTCATGAGCCCTGTGGGCAGCATGGCAAGGTATTCTATATTTATTCATCAAAGAGTGATAAAACCAAAAAATGGTAAAATACTAGTTAATTGACTTCTTGCTATCTCAGAAAGGGTTTAGGTTAGGAAAATGAAACTTTCAGGGATGAATCTACAGACTAAAGTATGTCCTGGGAAGGTATTTTAAAGTACCCACCTCCACTCCTTCTCCCTCTAGAGGGCCCTGAAATTTCCCTACATGACAGGTACCTATTGAAATTTTGACAAAACAACATTTCACCTTAATTTTCAGTTACTGGTTGCTTTTTCTCTGCCTTTAAATATGAAAATGCAATTCCTGTTATTTGAGTAGAATTTTGAGCCACATCAATGTTTTTCTTTAAAAATTTAGGAAATGTATTTGCATATATTTAAAACCTTATAAAATAGAATTCAGCAAAGTTATGAAGCTGAAAACTATTTTGTTGTGCTTCAATTAAGCAGAAGATCTATTTTGCAAGGTTTCACTTTTATAACACACATATTTTTAAAGGTCATCAAAGGTCAGGGCCCTCTAAAGGGAGAAGGAGTGGAGGTAGTTGCTTCAAAATACCTTCCTGGGACACACTTTAGCGTGTAGATTCATCCCTGAAAGTTTCATTTTCCTAACCTAAACCCTTTCTGAGATAGTAAGAAGTCAATTAACTAGAATTTTACCAAAAAAAACCTCAAACAAGCCTTATTAAATAAATATAGAACACAGACCTCCCCCTGTTGCCTGTAGGGCTCATGGACTAATGTGCTCTGCTCTATAGGTAATGTTACCTCTAAGCAAGCCCACTTCATGCATTTTTAGTTTGCCCCATGGAGGAGGAGGGTCAACCAGATATGGATATGCTTCTAGAATTAGCATTTCTAAGTTCTCTAAACTGGAAACTTAGAGACCCTTCCTTTTGTATTTCTAAAGGCAGGAAATTGGGAGGAAAGGCTGGAAATTATTCCAGTCTTCCTTTTCTCCTTCTGTCTCTCTTTTTTGTGCTGTTGCATTGGTGATTTCTCTTTTCATGATATATATATATATATATATATATATATATATATATATATATATATATATATATATATATGTATATATATATATATATATATATATATATATATATATATATATATATATATATATATATATATATATATATATATATATATATATATATATATATATATATATAGATCACCTTACTTTAATCATGTTTGTAGACATTTTTCTAAATTCTGATTGGCTATTCCAACATAGTAGTTGTCACTGCCCCATAGCATATGATTAGCCCTGTTTGGCAAGCAACTGGGGTTTTATCTTTACCAGAGTTTAGGAATTTCGTGATTTTAAAATTAAAAATAAAAGCTATACACAAATTATTTTGTGCATTAACTTTTTTTTCAAATTTGTTTTGGCTTTTGGAGTATATAGAAGATAGACTACATTTGAGGGTCTGGCAGGAACTTTGTATGGTAAAAGACCCTTGATTTTATGGGAGTGTTTTTGCAGTCTATAGCTAATTATATTATTAATAAAGATGATACAATAGCTGTTTCCAAAAAGTTTGTCTCTGATAAAGTTTAGTTCATCTGTGGTGTGAGGTTCAGAGCAAATTTTTAGGGCACAATCAACAAGGAAGATAACAACAGCTCTTTTAATTTGTGGGGGGTGATTTGATTTTAAATGCAGATATCTGTTGTTTCGTGTGGGTTTTCTGTAAATAGTAAAATTCAGCTTATCAATGCTACAAATAAATAATACACCCAGAAATGGTAATTTATTGGCGATTTCAATTTCTATGGTAAAATGTATATTTTGGTCATATATAATAAGGTGATCTGAAAATACCCTAAGTCCATCTTCCCCATAATTCTGGATTAATATTATCTCATCTGTGTAACATCTCCAGTATATGTTTAGAATATATGTTTAGAAAAAATATGAATTTAAAGCTTAATTTTTTAGGTGTTTTGCATAAATATTCACCAATAACTCAGATAGAGGTGCTCCCATTGGTAGACCCTTTATTTGTTAATAAAAAGAATTACAGAACTGGAAATACCTTGAATATGTATTACAAATTTTAACTAAGGATGTTAAAACCTTATAGTCTATTCCTGTTGTTGAATCTTTGATTGAATGGTTATTTTCTTCTATTTTATTGTTTTTTTTTTTATAATTGCTCAGATATTGCCACATCAATATTAGTATACAGAGAAACTATGTCAAAACTAACTATTGTATTTTCTGAAGTTTTTGCATGTTGAAGTTTTCCACTAAATCAACCAAATTAGTTATTTAAGATTTTTGAGAAGAGGGCAAGGGTTTAAAGGCTGTACATAGCCCCTTTTAAATATTGGAAGCAGGGGCTTTTGTACATGCTATGATATGCCTTAAGGGAATACCTTGCTTCAGTAATTTCTGTAAACCATAAAATTTTAGACAAAAATTTATTGTATAATTGTAGGGTGATTTCACCATTCTGTTTTAGGTTCTTTAATATAGTTATAATTTAATTAGCAAAATAATCAGTATGATTGTAAGTCATTGTAGTATATCATCAGTTGGGTATCAAAAGGTTGTATCTCCATAATTGTAAATTTTCAGAAGAGCAAATAAGAAACCCCACAACTGTTTTTTTCCCCTCCAATAATGATAAAACAAAAACATATTGACTGGTAAAATCAATGCATATCATCCTGTTCTTGTTTTACAGTTATTAGACAGGACATAAAAAGTTGTGAAGTTTTATGTTTGCTCCTCTGAATATTTACAATTATGAAGATACAACCTTTTGATACCCAATTGACAATGTGTATTTTTTTCTTTTAAGGATGGATAAATTTTGTCTATGTGATCTAATGTATACCTGACAATAAGTGAATTACCTTTGTCTGCTTTATTTATTATAATAGATGGGTTTTTGCAAAGATTAGATAAGATTTTGATGTTGTGCAAAATCTCTGGTAGTAATTAGTAGGAGACATAATTATTTTTTGGGTGTGGTAAAGTGTGTCTATAAGACAAGACCTAACTTCATCTTGGTTAGAAACAAATGAATAGCATTTATGCAGAGAGGAATCTAGAGAAGAAACTATATCTGCCGCCCACACTTGTTTTGGTGGAAAAGATAATTTTGGACCCTTTTCAAGAGTTCTGATTTTCTTAGGTTCAAGACTTCTAAAGGAAATATTAACAATAGCAGGTCCAGGAGCAAATCTTGGAGTATAAATATGATTTTTAATTGAAGATTTGTATCTTAGGCTTTCCAGTTTCTTATAAAGTTGTTCCTTAGACAAGCAAAAATAATGGCTAAATAAATTTCTTTTCAATCTAATAGCCTGAGAATAATAAATCATGGACATATTTTCAAATAAAAAGGTTTTCATTTCTGCAGGATTCTAAGAATTTTTTTGATTGATAATTTTAGCATGTTTTTTTCCATAAACCACTTTTTGGCAAACTTATTAGGCAAAGAGCCAAATATGAATTATCATAGCATTAAGAGGATTTTTGACAAATGCTAAATTTGCTTTGGTGTGTTTGAATTCCTCAAAGAGAAACTGAGAAGTGCTTCCTTCATATTTGAAATTATTGTTTTAAAATTGTTTGTATCAGTAGAGGAATTATTTTCTTGGTGATGCTTCAGCAGGCTCAAAAAGCAAAACAGTGTTTACCTTTCAAAATCTTGAGAAAAATGGATGTTTTTTCAAATTTTATTGCTTTTTCTAACATTTGAAGAGTTGAGTTCCTTTCCCTTGTAGTTTTTTATTAAGCTGATTTAGATGAGATATAACATCTACCATGACATAGAAGTTTTGGATCTACTGATTGTCTGTTTGTTCAGGATAGCAAACACCCTTCTCAATGAGAAATGCATTAATTTCCGAAATAGGAGACCCAGACGTTTTTAAACCTCCCCTGTTGACAACCAAAGTACCATGTTATGAAGCAGAAGTTCAGCATACTTGCTCTCTGTTTAAAAAAAATGTTGGAATTTGCAATGATTAAGAGCTTTGGCTAAAATGGAGTTGATAATGGTGTAATGATGAATTTCATAGATTTTCAAATTTCTTCTAGAAATTTTTGTGCATGAAGTGCTTCTTAATGAATGACACAATGGTAAAGAAGTATATTGGGATTAATTTTTCTTTAAAAATAGCAGCAAACCCTTTTTCTTATGCTGGTCATAATTTTGGCCCATTTGTTAGAAGTGAACATTATTTTGTTGAAGGGAATATGATGCTTATCTGTATACAGCACTTGCAATATTTTCTTGTGGTTTTTACCTTTGAGGGGTATTAATCCTAAAAGTTCTTCTTTATGGCCTGAATGAGACAAAAGTCTTACAAAAGGTGAAACTTGTCTTGTATCATTTATGTCACAAGGCTTGTCAGCTGATATTGATCCACAAACCAATTTCAGATCTTGGATATGCTGTGTGTTTGTATTCAAACAAACTTTAATTGTTTTATCTTTAATGATTTTGGAAAACAATGGTAACTCTTCGATTGTTTTCAGAATATCTGCGTTGTTTTTAAAATCTTCCAAAATTTTAAGTTATCAAAATAAGATTGTTTTTTTCTTACCAAGTTTTTTTTTAATGAAAAATATTATTTTACCTTCCATGGGTATTTGTGCCAACTACTGGCCTAAATTCATTAAGTAAAAGATATCATTGGTCAACTGCTCCCCATAAGCTAGATGTAAATAGCAACGAAGACTACACTGCCTTTCCATCATAAACAACAAGTAGAACAGTAGGGATTTTTTTTTAATCTCTTGAATAAAATGCCTTTTTTCACTTCAGTTGGTGTACCAGTCCTGGTTAAACTTTCCTGAAGTATTTATGCTAAGACTGTTTTGAAACGATTTTAGTTTTAAAGATTGTATTTTAATGTGACTTCTTTTATATTTCTCTTGAAATTTGAAAGTAAGAAGTAAAGAACTATGGTGGCACAATATGCTATTTTTCTTTTTCTTCTCAGCAACCATTTTTCTTGAAATTTGAGCCATAGCCTAATGGTTTCAGTTTCATCTAGATTCCTAATTTCATATTTGAGATGAGTGTCAAAAGAGTGATCTTTTTTACTATTTATAAAGGCAAAAAGTAAAATAAGCAAAAGCTCTCTCCCTATACTCAGGCCCTCACTTAAAGTTAGAGCATTGGAACAGAAAATCATTCCATTTTGGAGAAACAAAATTTAACATTAAGCCAGCTAACATTTTCTAATGTCTTTTTTTCAGACAACTGAAGGTATTCAGGTATTAAGGCAGGTATTCCAGAGAAGACTGTGACATATATTTCTCACTTGTACAAATTTCAGTGTTTTATGTGGAAACATAATTTTCTAAGATAAAAAGAATAAGACCCAAGAGCTCATATGGCACTTGCAACATGGTCAAAAGAGCCAAGAGCTCATATGTCCCGGGATCCAATCCAAACAGAAAATGAAATATCTGAGACATGACATCTTTCTATATATCAAGTTTCATTAAGATCTGATCAACCGTTCATGAGATAAACATACCTCATTTTTCATGACTATTTATATATATATATATATATATATATATGTATATATATGTATTTATATATATATGAAAAGTTGTTGTTTTTTCTGCTCTCATGCAAAAATATAAAAATGAAAGAGTTAACTTGGCAATGAAATACTACTTAGTTTGAAAGTATACTAGTAGGCTAAATAAAGAAGGCAATAGTCTATTCACACTACAAAAGATTAGTTTTGGATGGGTCCTTAATTCCCTCACCATTATCAGCACATCTCTGATTTTTATAATATAACTTATGCTTTAGGGTAAAATTTTTATTGGAAGATTTTTTAAAAGCATGACTATTCATTTTGTTGTATTTTTGTTCATTAATAATATATTATATGCTACCAGTGATGATGTCAGGGAAACAGAAAACACTAAAAATTGATCTGGATAATAATTCTGGAGTTGAGTCTGACTGTTAAATTTTGTGAAAAATTATATTATTTGACGTTTTTAACTTTAATTTGATATTTTTTATTTACATTGTAATTTTAAAATCTTCTTTTACAGGTGAAAAACAAAGCTCCTGCAGAAATTCAAATCACTGCTGAACAATTGCTAAGAGAAGCTAAAGAGCGTGACCTTGAAATTGTTCCTCCTGTAAGTATTGTTATTCTCTATTTGTAGTCTGTGTTTTAACCTTTTTTGTGAAGTTTTCCATGCCTTATGCAGAGGTTTGAAAATACACACTACATATATGGCCATTTTGTTAAAATTTGTCTCGGGAAACCCTGGTATGAAATGGTCTTCATCATTTTATATTAGTGTTTATGTATAGGCTAGGTATTTTAAAGAAAAGTAAAACATTTAGTAAAAACATTTTGAAGAAAATATTTGTTATTTTGAATAACGCGTTTGCTTATTTCCATGTTATTCCAAGAAACAGATTTTAAGCAATATATTTGCATATTTCCCCCTATCTTATTTCAAACAACAAATATTTTAAAGAAAAATACTTGGTATTTTGAGCAATGCAATTGCTAATTTTCATGTTATTTCAAGAAATAATGGTATTACTTTTGTATTGTTCTTGTATTACTTTTGAATGGTATTACTGAAAAATTCTACCAAGGTTTAGTTGTTTTTTGTTTTTTTAAACATGAAAGGAAGATATTTTTGCATAAATTCAAATACTGCTGTCATTTTTACTATGCTTTTTTTCACCAAAATTCTTTTTCCTTCGAAATTTTGGGCTCATGGTCATATGAAAATCTAGCAGGTTTACAGTTCTTAGTATGATTCTGAATACCAGACGTAAAGACTATTTAACTTAATACCCTTTTTGACTTAAAGGGTATTATATACCAGCTTTGGGCTTATAAATTTTTGACGTAATTGACGCTATTTGACGTAAAGGGTATTATTGACTAACTTTGAGCTTATAGAATTTTTCTTAATTGAAGTTCCAAGATGTGAAGAAAGTATCGTGCATTTTATAATTTTTGAAAAAATTCTCATAACTTATATCAAACTTTCAATATGCACACTGTGTATGTGGACAATTGTCAAGGGGATTCAGGAATAAGACTGTTTTTCAAGCCATCTTTTGCAGTGGAATGGTATCATTCCAGAAGAGTATCAAAAGATATATACAAAGAGGAGTATTTGAAAAAAGGGGCAAAGGGGATTACTTAGAAACACAGAAGATTACAGTATTTCATTTAACTTATAAAATACCATAACAATATTGTCTTTCCTTCATTTTGTTCTGAAGGGTCATTAAGAAAGTTCAAGTACTAGTGTAAAAAAAATATTCAAAATGAGTTGAAATTGTGGACTAAATAAGTACAAGTTCTTAAAAATTAACCAAGTTTATATATAAAGACTTAGACCAGATTATCACCTCTTGATTTTAGTTGAAGTTATACCATACTTAAGTGGCGTTCACACTATGTGCCTAATTTTCATTGCTAAATGGATAAATTGCGCTATGTAAGATAGGCATTGTCCTTTCACGCTTAAGCAAGTCCTTTTACACTAGACTAGCGTAAAAAAACATAAAGCGTCATAATTACCACAATTATAAGCAAACAACCGAAAATTATATTGTGGAATGGAGATGCAGATTCAAGCTCTGATCAAGCATGGAAGGCTTTCTAGGGGAAATTTATTAATATATTTTCAAAATTTATTAATTGTTCACCAGAGTTCGATTTTGTTGCTTTTAAATTGACTTCCCTGTAATGTAAAATAAACCTACGTAGCTTAAATTCTATGTGGAGATCAAGTCTACTTGGCACCACCTTCATTACAGATCGAATTTTCTCCGTAAGATTACGTAAGGTAACGTAGAGTCTTATGGTATGCTAGTGTAGAAACACCATTAGACACTCTTCATGTAGTGCTTCAAAAAAACAAAAAAAACTTACAGGCTAATTTATTGGCACATAACATCTAGAACAAGGAGGGGTGGATCAAGAGCAAGATCTTGTGGGGGGGGGAATGGTACAAGGGTGCCAATGAGCAAGATCTTAGGGGGAATATTACAGAAGTACCAATAATTGATCAAATTAACAAATTTATTCTAAAAAAAATGACAAAAATAAAAATAAACAGGGAAAGAGGGCGCCAAAAAAATCTACAAACAATGTACTTTTTTTTCAAATTTCTTTTTATATCATTTGACATATAGTCACACGTAATAGCTTTTTGAGAATTGGTATGCCCTTCAAAATTTTTGAGATTTATTTTAACCTAAGCTCCAATTTTTTTTAGTTGTTATACTATTATTTTCAAACTATCTTTGAATTAACTGAATTAAAGCTCTTTGAGAACAAAAAATCCCTGACCTAATGAGCTCAGAAAAAAGTATCAGTATGTAAAAGAAAAGAATTAAAAAAAAAGTTAATCTAAAAAGAAAGTTACCTAAAAACTCAGAAGATGAGAAGAAAATGCTATTTTTTTTCTTTGTTACGGTCTAAAAAGATATACATATTTAGAGTAATTGCAAATTGGGGACATATTTTTTCAAAATTCTACCTACTTTTTATGTTGACTCCAACCGTCTCTGATGCTCTAAATTATTCACTGTCAGCTCTTTACTTGAAGCTATTCCATCCTTAAACAGTGCAGTGCCAAAAAAATAATAAGAATAAATGGCACATAATACCAACAAATAGCAATGTCTTTTTATATCAAGTTTCTTTGTAGTTTATTTGACATGACCAGATTTTGGATATTTGATATAATTTTTTTGAATTAATTGAATTAAAACTCTTAAAAAATACCTGATACAGATAAATTAGCAGAACATAAAGGTATAAAAAGAAAAGTATTTTAGAAAAAAAAAATCTGAACTGTCTACTGTTAAACTGAGAGCAGGTCGTCCGTGGTTTAGGTGGGAGGATGTCATAATGAAAAAATTGAGGTTTTCAGAATAGATTGGGATGAAGAAACGTGCGTAGCTGTGTTGGCCTCGAGAGGCTTGGTGCTGCGGTTAGTTGTAAGTAGTATTAGTCTCTTAATTTGAACATTCCAAATAATCAGAAATCTGGATACAAATTATGTAAAACATCTAAAAATTTAAACTACTTTTTTTGCATAGGTCCATTCATCTCTAAACTTTGGTATTATCAGCTCTTTATTTGTACTATTAGTTTTTTTTACTATATATTACATTCACTATCAGCTCTTCATTTTTGTTTAATTTATTCCATACTTAAGCAATTCCGTATAGTACTTAAAACAGGAAAAAACTAAAAAATTAAAAATTAATAATAACACATAACACCTAGAAACAAGCAACGTATTTTTTGAATTCCTTTTCACACATATTAGTATTTGAGAATTAGTATACCATTAGCGTCAAACTTTTGAGAATTGACACTCCTTTAACTTCAAACTCCCTTTGAATTAATTGAATTAAAACTCTTTATAGCAACCAAAGCAGAAAATTCCTGACCCAGATGAATTAGCAGAACATCAACATGATGATGATTATATCATCTATCATGATGATGATTATATGATTATTTCATGATGCTTTATTAGAAACCTAGGAAATACTAGAAATATCTTCATTTTTTCTTATTGTGTTGTACATAGGCTATTAAGATGACTCACATAGTTTGGGTAAAAAAAAAAAAAAATTGGGAAGAGATTAAATAAAACTTCTCAGAAATTGACCTACTTTCCAGCCATCTCCGAGCTTATTTTACTATTCACTATCAGCTCTTCACAATAGCTGAAGTTAAGACATTCTCCATGCTGTGCTAAGAAAACAAAACAACTAACAAATCACAAATTAATAATTGGCACTTGTACATAGAACCAAGCAATATATTATTTTTTAAATTTCTCTACATGCATATTAATGTTTGATAATTGGTACACCCTTAGCTTCAAACTTTTGAGAATTGAAACTCCTTTAGCTTCAAACTCCCTTTGAATTAACTGAATTAAAGCTCTTTATAGCCACCAAAACAAAAAATCTCTGACCCAGATGAATTAGCAGAATATCAACACAGAAAAAGAAAAGCATTTGAAGATGCTCTACGGAGGAATAGAAGTGTCATTGGGAATTGGATCAAGTATGCTAAATGGGAAGAGTCACAAAGAGAGGTTCAAAGGGCAAGGAGCATCTATGAAAGAGCTCTGGATGTGGATCACAGGTACTATTTTTATTTCTCTTCTCAAAATAAATCCTCAAAAATTCAAAGGTTAAGGAGTATCTATGAAAGAGCTCTGGATGTAGATCACAGATACTCCATTTATTCCTCTTCTTCTCAATTTTGTAAATTTTATGGATATGCTTCTTAAGAATTTTGAAATGCCCAACTATGTTTTCTTGTATTTAATCCCTCATCCCTCCCAGAAAAATCAAAATCCCTTTCAAAATAAATCCTTGAAAATTCAAAGCGCAAGAACCATCTATGAAAGAGCTTTGGGTGTGGATCATAGGTACTCCATTTATTCCTCTTCTTCTCAAAATAAATCCTCAAAAATGTAAAGGGCACAGAACATCTATGAAAAAGCTCTGGATGTGGAGCACAGGTACTCCATTTATCCCTCTTCTTCTCCATTTTGTTCATTTCATGGACACGCCTCCTAAGCATTCTGAAATGCCCAACTATGTTTTCTTGTATTTAATCCCTCATCCCTCCCAGAAAAATCAAAATAAATCCTTGAAAATTCAAAGCGCAAGAAATATCTATGAAAGAGCTTTGGGTGTGGATCATAGGTACTCCATTTATTCCTCTTCTTCTCAAGATAAATCCTTAAAAATGCAAAGGGCACAGAGCATCTATGAAAAAGCTCTGGATGTGGAACACAGGTACTCTATTTATTCCTCTTCTTCTCAATTTTGTACATTGTATGGACATGCTTCTTAAGACTTTTGAAATGGCCAACTGTGTCTTCTTTTGAATCCCTCATCCCTCCCAGAATAGTCAAAATCCCTTTCAAATAAATCCCTGCTTTTCTTCTTAATTATGAACATTTTATAGACATGCTTTTTAAGATTCTTAAAATGGCCTACGTTTTTTTTTATCCTTCACCCTCCCAGAAAAATCAAAATTCCTTTTAAAATACATCCGTTTAAATAGTTCATGGCCCATACTGGCGTAATGTCGAATAAAGGGTATGAAACTGACTTTGGGCTGAAGTAAGTTGAATGGGTGCTTATGCCCACACCTGTGGATAAAACCAAATTTACGAATGACTAAAGTGCCAATAAAATATTTCGTAGTACAATTTGGTGAATTGAGCTATGTTTAAGTTTTAGGCGAAAATTTTTTGATTAACCAATCAGAGTGATAATCTGCTCTTTCTTTATAAAGATTAAATCTTTGAGCGATAGATTTCCCATCTATGTTATAAATCGGCCAGAATAAGCAAACACATAGAATTAGAAGACTTTTACTACTACTACTACTAATAACTCACCGCAGCACCAAACCGCTGAGGCCAACACAGCTACGCAGGCTCCTCCTCTATCCCAATCTATTCAAATCCTCCCTCTTTGCACCATCCCAGTAAGTTCCTTTTTCCTTTAAGAGTCTCTTTATGACATTCTCCCATCCCAATTGTGGACGACCTGCTTTCCGTTTAGCCCTAGAGGGTTGGTCGAAAAGGACATTCTTCTGCAATCTGTCATTCTTCATCCGCAAAACGTGCCCTAGCCATCTCAACGTTTCTCTCATTATAGCCCGAGAAAGTGGGATTGAACCACACTTTTCATACCGCCTACTGTTTGAAATACGGTCAGTCCAAGAACAATGGCACCAAGAACAATCCCTATGCAATTTCTCTGAAAAACATCTAGCAAATCTTTATCCAGTTTTCGGAGCGCCAAAGCTTCAGAGCCATTTTTGACCGCTGTCATCACTGTAGCTCCAAAATTCTGATCTCTGTTTGCAGGCTTAAATCTTCCTATTCTTCAAAGCTTTTTACTGTGAAAAAACATCGTGAGCCTTGGCTATTCTACTTTACATCCTCATTTTTCCCACCGTCTTTACTAATAATACTACCAAGGTAAGTGGAGTTGTCCACCAGTTCAATCTTTTCGTTACCCAACGTCACCTTTTCATCTTCACTTATTCCTTGCGTTAGTGACTTAGTATTCTTAAAATTAATTTTTAAGCTATTCTAGCACCCTGAACTTGCAAAACCTCTATTCATTTTGCTTACACTTTCATCTAGGATGCTTAAATCATCATCATAATCTAACTCCAGTAGAGTTTTTCCTTTCCATTTGAATCTGTGTTCTCTCATTGCTTTTCCCATGCTTTTTAAAACAAGACACATCAAAATGATCCATACAAAGGGGGATAGAACACAACCCTGCTTAAATCCTATGTAACCCCTATGTAACGGGTCATGGAGCCTTGTAGGGGTAGAAAGTTATTGTTGTCCATTTATTTTGATGTTAATAAACTGAACTGAACTGAAAAAAAATTAATGCGAAACCAGCTGCTAACCTCATAGCAGTGTTATTCTCGTAAAATCCAACAAGGATAAAATCTTCGCTAAAGCTCTTCTATCAACAGGAACAAACGCTTGCTCATAATCTATAACACTGAGGATCAAAGGTGTTTTATAATTCAGACACTTCTCAATAGTTAACCTAAGTGTAAAAATTCGGTCGACACATCTTCTACCTTTCCTAAAATCGCACTTTTCTTCTCTTATAACTTTGTCTACAGCATCTCTCAGTCTAAAAAGTATCAAATTAATTTGCTACCTACAGAGACCAGACTAATGCCTCGATAATTACGACAGTCTCTTATCAACCTTTCTTATATTGCTGCTTGCACGGAGAGTCATTATATTTAGTAACATAAATATATATTTATATACCTAATATATTTATATTTAATATATTTGATAACCTAAAAACATAAATAGTCTCTAGCCACCATTGCTAACAAATTTACTTTCTATAGGATAATCTGTTGGCAAAACCATTGAAACTGGACATTTTAAAAAGCTCATTGAATGACTAATTTAGAAATATTGTTTTTACTTTAAAAATCAAAAAAAAAATATAGTGGAGCAAAATTTTATCCGAAAAAATAATATATGTGTTAAAAAATGAAATAATTGCAGTTTAACATAGATATTTGTGTTTGTTTATTATCTTTGTATTTATCATACCAAGGTTCTGAATTATATTCAGGTTCTTAACTATATTCATAAAATCATAATTAGCAAAGAAATAAACCTTATCGAGTCACTGAGCGGTCCCCCCTCTCTATAAGTATAAACACAGACCAAGCAAGTATTCCATCAGTTTTTCTTATGATGACAAGCAGTTAATTACAAGCAACTTTTAGTAAATTTTATTTTTACAATTAAATTTTAAGTCCTCAACGCTACAGGGTACTGGATAAATTAAATTACATTTATTGTTTAGTTGACATCGGGCAGTGGCCCTTAGCCTCTGAAATAGGGCTATTTATTGGGACCTCCAGATTTGCTGAGTTGTTTCTTTCCTTGGATAGAGATTCTTTTATGATAATTTTATTTAGAGTACTAGTAGTGTCCTAACATTGACGACGGGATGTTTCACAAGAGGCCACCTCCACTTGACGAAGGTGAACTTTGGTTTATGATGGGGAATAATCCTGCTCATCCTCTCTGAAATCTCTGAAACCTACGTCTATAAAATATCTTAGAGAAATATTTGAAGTTTCATTCTCATCTTCTACATTTTCTTTTAAGAACTAATTTTATTGCCTCGGCTGAGATCCTTGAATGTAGATACTGCACTGACCTGATCACTCCGCATATTTTTCCCCTGCTCCTACCCCTACATTGAAACTTACTAGAAAAATGTTTCTCTTTCTCACTTCGTAGAAATTTCGAAAGAACATTCTTTTAACTTTTACGAACCTCGAGAAATTATATCGTAGATTACTCTAAATAAAGCTTCTAAAATTTCGTTCTTTTATTTATGCAATCGAAAAGATCCTCTGTAATCAAAGGCCTTCGTGCACAATGTTTGCGTGGTATTACGAATATGTTTTTATTTTCTCAGGCAAGGTAGTGTGGCATTGATTAACAGCATCAACATCTTTTTCATCATATTAAGACCCCTGTATTAATTACGTAATTTTTAATTAGATTTGTCTGGTATCATTTACCATCACAGATTAATTTATTTCAAAGAAAAATAAGCATCAATTAAATTACAATTAGCACCCTAAAGCGTTTTAAAAACCCTTACAGGTGGGTGAGTATATTCCCTTAACAAGTAAACAACCATAAAAAAGCAAACAAAGGCAAAAAATAACAGAGAAAAAATATAACCCATCTCCAATTGATCCATTCTTCGGTAATAATCATAATAATAAAAAAATCAATGGACCATTAGCTATTAAACGTCCATTTACTTACTTTCAGAAAACGTAGTTACTCAGCTACCCGAACGTTCTCCATGAACAGAGTAAAAATATAGCCAATCTCCCATTGGCCCATTCTTTAATAATAATCATAATAATAAAAAAATCAATGGACCATTAGCTAATAAACGTCTATTTACTTAGTTTCAGAAAACGTAGTTACTCAGCTACCCGAACGTTCTCCATGAACAAGGTTGTATGAACAGAATAAAATTATAGCCAATCTCCCATTGATCCATTCTTTAATAATAATCATAATAATAATAAAATCAATGGACCATTAGCTAATAAACGTTCATTTACTTACTTTCAGAAAACGTAGTTACTCAGCTACCCGAATGTTCTCCATGAACAGAGTAAAATATAGCCAATCTCCCATTGGTCCATTCTTCAATAATAATCATAATAATGCAAAAATCAATGGACCATTAGCTAATAAACGTCTATTTACTTTCAAAAAACGTAGTTACTCAGCTACCCGAATGTTCTCCATGAACAGGGTTGTATGAACAGAATAAAATTATAGCCAATCTCCCATTGATCCATTCTTCAATAATAATCATAATAATAATAAAATCAATGGACCATTAGCTAATAAACGTCCATTTACTTACTTTCAGAAAACGTAGTTACTCAGCTACCCGAACGTTCTCCATCAACAGAGTAAAAATAAAGCCAATCTCCCATTGGTCCATTCTTCAATAATAATCATAATAATGCAAAAATCAATGGACCATTTGCTAATAAACGTCTATTTACTTTCAAAAAACGTAGTTACTCAGCTACCCGAATGTTCTCCATGAACAGGGTTGTATGAACAGAATAAAATTATAGCCAATCTCCCATTGATCCATTCTTCAATAATAATCATAATAGTAATAAAATCAATGGACCATTAGCTAATAAACGTCCATTTACTTACTTTCAGAAAACGTAGTTACTCAGCTACCCGAACGTTCTCCATCAACAGAGTAAAAATATAGCCAATCTCACATTGGTCCATTCTTCAATAATAATCATAATAATGCAAAATTCAATGGACCATTAGCTAATAAACGTCTATTTACTTTCAAAAAACGTAGTTACTCAACTACCCGAATGTTCTCCATGAACAGGGTTGTATGAACGGAATAAAATTATAGCCAATCTCCCATTGATCCATTCTTCAATAATAATCATAATAGTAATAAAATCAATGGACCATTAACTAATAAACGTCCATTTACTTACTTTAAAAAAACGTAGTTACTCAGCTACCCGAATGTTCTCCATGAACAGGGTTGTATGAACAGAGTAAAAATATAGCCAATCTCCCATTGATCCATTCTTCAATAATAATCATAATAGTAATAAAATCAATGGACCATTAACTAATAAACGTCTATTTACTTACTTTAAAAAAACGTAGTTACTCAGCTACCCGAATGTTCTCCATGAACAGGGTTGTATGAACAGAATAAAATTATAGCCAATCTCCCATTGATCCATTCTTCAATAATAATCATAATAGTAATAAAATCAATGGACCGTTAACTAATAAACGTCCATTTACTTACTTTAAAAAAACGTAGTTACTCAGCTACCCGAATGTTCTCCATGAACAGGGTTGTATGAACAGAATAAAATTATAGCCAATCTCCCATTGATCCATTCTTCAATAATAATCATAATAGTAATAAAATCAATGGACCATTAACTAATAAACGTCTATTTACTTACTTTAAAAAAACGTAGTTACTCAGCTACCCGAATGTTCTCCATGAACAGGGTTGTATGAACAGAATAAAATTATAGCCAATCTCCCATTGATCCATTCTTCAATAATAATCATAACAGTAATAAAATCAATGGACCGTTAACTAATAAACGTCCATTTACTTACTTTAAAAAAACGTAGTTACTCAGCTACCCGAATGTTCTCCATGAACAGGGTTGTACCGTTAACTAATAAACGTCCATTTACTAACTTTAAAAAAACGTAGTTACTCAGCTACCCGAATGTTCTCCATGAACAGGGTTGTATGAACAGAATAAAATTATAGCCAATCTCCCATTGATCCATTCTTCAATAACAATCATAATAGTAATAAAATCAATGGACCATTAACTAATAAACGTCTATTTACTTACTTTAAAAAAACGTAGTTACTCAGCTACCCGAATGTTCTCCATGAACAGGGTTGTATGAACAGAATAAAATTATAGCCAATCTCCCATTGATCCATTCTTCAATAATAATCATAATAGTAATAAAATCAATGGACCGTCAACTAATAAACGTCCATTTACTCACTTTAAAAAAACGTAGTTACTCAGCTACCCGAATGTTCTCCATGAACAGGGTTGTATGAACAGAATAAAATTATAGCCAATCTCCCATTGATCCATTCTTCAATAATAATCTTAATAGTAATAAAATCAATGGACCATTAACTAATAAACGTCTATTTACTTACTTTAAAAAAACGTAGTTACTCAGCTACCCGAATGTTCTCCCTGAACAGGGTTGTATGAACAGAATAAAATTATAGCCAATCTCCCATTGATCCATTCTTCAATAATAATCATAATAGTAATAAAATCAATGGACCGTTAACTAATAAACATCCATTTACTTACTTTAAAAAAACGTAGTTACTCAGCTACCCGAATGTTCTCCATGAACAGGGTTGTATGAACAGAATAAAATTATAGCCAATCTCCCATTGATCCATTCTTCAATAATAATCATAATAGTAATAAAATCAATGGACCATTAACTAATAAACGTCCATTTACTTACTTTAAAAAAACATAGTTACTCAGCTACCCGAATGTTCCTTCATGAACAGAATTGTTCAAATTTTTGCAATTATTCCTATCAAGGACTATAAGATAAAAGTAGTCATTAAAAACATGTTAAAGTGCTAATTTTATATTTTCTTTTTTTATACTGTAAAGTGAATTAATTGGCTACGTGTTTTTTTTCATTTATTGTTTAAGCTATGTACTTAGCTATTATAACTCTCATTTACAAACACATCATTTATACAGAAAAGGTAAAACATTGAACAATAGTTATAATTATAGCATTTTAAATGTAGTCTTTGCCTCTTTTCTTTAAACTACACTTTGTCTGCTATTTAAACAAAAAAAAAAGAAGAAAATTTTTACTATAAACAAAAAAGCGACGCCATTTTACTATATTACGCCCTAAGACACAAAGTGCATACATAATACTCATTTCCTTCTTTAAGCATACATTTCAACAAAATCTCCAACAACAGACTTCATCCCACAGATACCAATTTTGTATTTCTTAGAACTTTTTTTTCTTTTTTTTTTAGAAATCCAACTCTATGGCTGAAATATACAGAGATGGAAATGCGAGCCAAGCAAATAAATCATGCCAGAAACTTATGGGATAGAGCTGTTACCCTTCTACCCCGAGTGGACTCTCTCTGGTATAAATACACTTACATGGAAGAAATGCTGGGAAATGTGGCAGGTTGGTGCTTCTAGGCTTACCAATATTTCTATAAATTACCAAGGACAGTGGAAATGATTTCAAATTCTTTGAATTGGTTAAGTGGGAACTTTCACAGTCATATATATCTAAAATATTAACAAAAATACAGTTTTTAATGAAAGATACCTTCACATGAAATTACGTAGTTCTTCGTATTAGCAATCATTACGTTTAAACAAAAGAAACGGGGATGAAACATCATCAGTAAACAATAGATATTCATTATATGTATATATATATATATATATATATATATATATATATATATATATATATATATATATATATATATATATATATATATATATATATATATATATATATATATATATATATATATGCCGGGAGCCCGGTAGCTTTGCCGCTGGGTCCTGGCACCTCGGTGCGCGACAGGCTTCTATATATTGATTCTCACTGTCGCTTGTTTTCTAAACGCAAACCATTGGAGCTTTTTCTTTTTGTCATGACGTTCAAATGGACCTTAAATAAGAAGTACTGTCTTTGTAAAATTACGGTTTTTTTATTGGACCAACTTTTGTTTTGGCTTGTCTTTTGTCATTATGAAAGGCATATCGCCAAACCTTTGTTCTTTTAGTTGTTCAGGTGGTGGGAACAACCTTTGTTTTCTTTTGCCTGGGCTTGTCTTTTGTCATTATGGAAGATTTATCGTCGAACAATTGTTTCTTTTAATTGTTCAGGCGGTGGGAGAAAAACTTCGTTTTCTTCCAACGATTTATCTAGTCCAGGTTTTTGATTTTCAAAGGTATGGTAGGCATTGATGACCTTATCCATGTCAAAATCATTGCTATCATTGTAAATTTGTTTGGTTCGTTTTACCTCCGCTTGTATTTCGTCATTATGAAATACATATCGCCGAACCTTTGTTTTTTTAACAAAGGTATGGTATGCATTGATGACCATATCCATGTTGAAATCCCAGACCCAATCATCCTCGCTATCATTTTCAATTTTGACACGTTTTGATTCTCGCTGTCCAGGTTAGTTTGCACTGACTCGCTCACATGTTTGGTGTCGCATGTCTTCTAATTGCGTTTGTCTTTACTTTTCATTTTCATTTTTGACTTGCTCACATGCTCTATGAAAGACATGGTGCCGAACCTTCGTTTCTTTTAATTGTTCAGTTGATGGGGCAAAAACTTTTTTTTCTTTCAACGATTTATCTAGTCCAGGTTTTTGATTTTCGAACGTATGTTAGGTATTGATGACCTTGTCCATGTCAAAATCCAAAACCTAATAATCATCGCTATCATTTTATTTGTTTGGTTCGTTTAGCCTCGGCTTGTATTTTGTCATTATGAAACACATTCGCCAAACCTTTGTTTTTTAATAAAGGTATGGTAAGTATTGATGACCTTATCCATGTCAAAATCCGAAACGCAATCGCCATCGCTATCATTTCAATTTTGACATGTTGTGATTCTCACTGTCCTGGTTGACTTTCATTGACTCGCTCACATGCTTCGTGTCGCATGTCTTCTATCTGTGTGTGTCTTTGCAATTCATTTTTATTTTTGATACGCCGCCGCTTTTCTTCTAACTGCGTGTGTCTCTGCTCTTCATTTTCATTTTTGACTCGCTCACTTGCTCGTTGACGCATGTCTTCTAACCGCATGTGTCTTTGCTCTTCATTTCATTTTTGACATGCTCTAATAGTCATTTTCACATATTTTCTATTATATCATATCTGACATACCTTTTTCGAATTTCCTCAGACTTTTGAACTAACTAGGTTGTTTTTTTTATGCTAGAATATCCCAAGGTACAAAATTTTCCAGAAAAAATATGGAGGGATTTTCGAGAACATACATACATACACAATTATTGCTCATTTATAAAAATAGTATATTGAAAATTGTTTTCAAAATGGAGTGAAGGTAGAATTTTTTTTTCTGGAGACTATGGGTATGCGGGAAAAGAAGGGGTGTAAAAACTGCTAAAGAAAGACAGTTTTTGATCTATTTCGTAAAGCAGTTTTAATTTCATTAATTTTATTCGCTGTTGTAGTAAGGAAAACCATTGGCTATTGGACGTCTGGGTGTTAGTGACGTCATTCATGTAAAAAATGTCTTTACCTAACTAGTTCAGGCCATAAACTGATTTATGAATACAAAAAAATAACTTATGATAGTTTTCTAATCTATTTTATTTTTAAAGTGTAGCCATTGTTTTTTTTGCGTAACGTATAATTTTTTTACTCCCTTTGCTTGTTGTCTCCCTGTAGCATAAAAAATCCAATAAAAAAATTCAAAATAAAAGTTGATTGTACTGTGTTTATGTTGGAGACACAGAAACAATGTGAAACAATGTTTTGTTCTGTGTTTGGAAACACAGAAATTGATTGTTTGGAAACTAAAATGTATGAATCAAATAGACATTTTAGGCTGAATTCGAAAATGCAATCAAACTTCTTTGATTGGCGACAATTTTTGTATGATGATTTTACGTCTGATTTTATGTGTAGTTTTTTATATATTTTATAATCAGCATATAAAGCCAATTCTTTTGATGTAATAATTGTTATCACAATTAAAAATATCACACTTTCTCTTTAGAGTTTTGGATGCTATTGGGCCAAGTCGCTACTTACTTAAGGTTTTGTTACCGCGAATTGTTAATAATTGATTTGTCTTTTTTTTTTGTAGGTTGAAAATCACCCTTGTTTTGATTAAGTCGGTACTTGTGTATTATTCAGAACACACTCAATAAGTGAAGTTAGGTTAGGTATCTTCTTTCACTATGCTTTCCTTCTCATAATGTTCCTTCTCGTAAGAGTATAAAGTCATGTTGTGTCCATTGACACACTGTTTTGCTATGGGCAGCAACCCTTAATCCCGGAAAAATATAATTGCCTCTTTTTTAGTCTTTGGCAAATCCCAAATCTTCAGTACCAAATCCATGTTCAGACACTATCTTCTATCACTATGCGTAGCAAACTAAATTGAGTTTTTCTTGGTGGCTGCGAAACCGGATTTTGTCTTAAAATGTACCTGCATCGTAGTTTATTCATGAAAGAACCTAACTTTGCTTATTGAGTGTGTTCTGAATAATACACAAGTACCATTAAGTCTTTTTCTTGTTTTGTTTTTTAATTTTTTTTTTACATTATTCTAGTTTTTGTGGCACATTGCTATGTGAGTGGTTGTATTGCTTAAGCCTAAGTCTTTTTTTTACATTTTTTTTAGGCTGCCGTCAAGTTTTTGAACGTTGGATGGAATGGGAGCCGGCAGAGCAAGCTTGGCTAACATACATTAAATTTGAATTAAGATATAAAGAATCTGACCGTGCGCGTGCCATCTATGAAAGGTTTGTTTATGTTCATCCAGATGTCAGTAATTGGATTAAATACGCTCGCTTTGAAGAGCAGCACGGGTATATTACAAGTGCTCGTCAGGTTTACGAAAGAGCCGTTGAATTTTTTGGTGACGATTATCTATATGAAAAGCTGTTTATTTCATTTGCGAAATTTGAAGAAGGCAAGTCTAGTTTTCAAACATTTTATTACAGAAATTGTTGTAGCTATATTGCGCTGGAACGTGTCAATAACCAATTAATATAAACAATTATTCCAAAGCTCATGACGCTCCGGACTTGAAATCCTGAGGTCAGGAGTTCGAATCCAGGTGCCGCTTGTTATTTGGTTTGGAAAGGGGGTATCTAAACTCTTGTTACCAGAAGACATATCAGAATGGATTGTCAAAACTTGACTGGGAGCTTGAACTACTGTCCTAACTACACCTTTTGTGTATCAGAAATTATAGCTACCCCAAAATTCTTGTCATCTAGATATTTAACATTATAAGTTGTTATATGTCAATCGAAGCTGTTTGAAGGTAAGAGTAAATGCCTTAGTTATGTTTTTTATGGGCCAACACCTGATCTGACTTGAGTAAAATGGGAGGGGATATGGATTCCTAGTTCTTAACTTTAGAACCTTTATCAAAAGATGTTATCAAATCCTGATCAAATATTGTCTGAAGTAAGCGTAAGTGTCCTAGTTGGGCCTTTTAGGCGTCTGAAAATGACTTTTCTTCTGCGTAATGAAGGTGAACGTTTGTCTTATCATTGTCATCTGTCATTGTCATTCTCGAATCCTATCCTTGTCATCAGAAAGATTAGAGGAAAGGTGGTCAGATGTCAACGAAACCTTGTGGGAAATAAAACCTTTATCCTTGTTGTGCTTTTTACGAATCTGGACCTAATTCGACCTTCGGAGCGTATTGAAAGGGCAGGAACCCCTAAAATCGGGAGATCTACCAGAGAGGATTATTATATCTCAAAACTTGATTGAAAGTAAGAGAAAGTGTCCTAGTTGTGTTTTTTTTTTGGGAGGGGGTCATTAGTAAGATCACAGGAAAAGGTGGTCAGATGTCAACGAAACCTTGTGGGAAGTAAGACCTAGTAACCTAGTTATGTCTTTTAAGAATATGGACCTAATTTAACCTTCAGAGTGTATTGAAAAGGCAGGAAAAAATCGGGAGATCTACCAGAGAGGGTTATTGTATCTTAAAACTTGATTGATTGAAAGTAAGAGAAAGTGTCCTAGTTTTTTTGGGAGGGGGGGTGGACCTGTACCCATTTTGACCTCAGTGTAGGGGATCCCTAATTTCTGTTTATCCCGCCTCCTACCAGAAGAGGCTCTTAGACCTCAGTTTAACGGTATAAAAAGTAAGAATAAGCTTTCTGCATTCCCGATTTTACCTACGAAAAAAAACAGGCATTAAAAAAAAGCCAAAAAAAAAAGAAAAAATTAGTTCCTCTAAAGGTAATAAGTGAGTAACAATTTTTATCTATCTCAGATTGTTTATTTCTGATAGCATGAGAAGTAATCAGTAGGTTAAAGTCTAATCCTTTGACGGAATGAATGGGATCCGAATACTGCCAAAATTGCTTGAGAATGCATTAAAATGGTGATTTTAGGGCATTATTTTTTTCGTTTTTTGGTTTTATTAGGCAACACTGCATTGCTAGTTTTTAATCTCTATTTAACTCATATCAAAGATTCATCTTTTATCAGTTTTCTGTGCTCTTTGCGATGGTCCTTGTGTTCGCCAATGTGTTATACCTAGACGGCCTAGTGATACAACGTATTTGGATGAGTAGTTTTAGGAAAAGGTCTTAAAACTGTGGGCATTAGGCAAAAAGTTGTGGGCATTAAGCCATGGCTAATTGTAGAAAAAGCCAAGACAGATAGTCTAATACAGACTAACAGACCATCCGTCTGTCTGTCTGTATAGCGGGAGAACCGCCTGTCGGATTTGGGTGAAAACGGAACCATAGGTGTCCAGGACCATGAGACACATCAAGTTCGAAGATGAAGACCCTAGCTCAAATAGAACAAGGGGGAGGGGGCTTAAATTGCTAGTAAAAATTTGAGTTTTTCTTTTAAGTTTGTTTCAAGTCCTGGCTATGACAAACCCTATCTCAAATACGGTGAGGGGGAGGCGGTTTCAAGTTTTAAGAAAATTGAGTTTTCCTTTAATTTAGTAGGGCCTATAACTTATGAATGGAGTGACGAATCTGAAGTCAGATTCGTCTGAATACCTGAATGTGCAGGAATGAATTTGACAAAATACCACTGCATTGAATCCAGTTAGAATTCGCCAGACTTGTTTATTGCAGACAACAGTTAGATGGGCAAATATTCATAGCTTCAGTAGTTTTACCAATAATATAGTCCTGAAGATGATGATTTGATAGAAATCTGGTTAAGTGGACAAGATGACAAAATTTAAACACTAATGTCAGAAACATAAGCCCAAATGGAATACAGTGTGTAACATTTAGCAGAAAACAAGGGATATTAGCTCACTGTCGACCAGTGAACTGTGAAATAATTTCAATTTTTTTTATTAAACAACTTTTAAACAAAAATAAACCAAGGGATAATCACACTATTTTTTTTTTTCATAAACAAATACCTTTTTCACATGCAAAAATAGTACATGGAGCTATATCTGAGTTTACTCTAAATTCAGAGGCAGACTTTGGCAGTTTCAGTTCATGCTTTCACAGACCCGTCTTGGTCAATTTCCCCCTTCACAGTAAAGTACCTCCCTTGGAGTATAAATGGAAGCTGTTTGGCCATGCTGACTTTTTAGTTTGTTTGGGATTAATGATGCTTATGACCACGCTTATGACACAAAATGTCCTGCTTTATTTAGAAAAAATATTTAGGAAAAAGACAAAGATAAAGAATACACTTCTCACTCCAACCATGTACACGGAAAGAGGGAGGGGCTTCGAGCCCGTTCCTCCCTGCAATAAATTTTGAGATTTTTACGATTGTCCCTATAACTTCTTGGATTTTATATACAATTGATTTTGGTCCTTTTGCTCTCCTCTCTCACCCTAAAAAAATTATGTGTACGTGTATATCTGATTAATCCTTCCACAGGACCATTGTAATACTAAATCCTTTTCACCTAAATACAACTGACTCCACAAAGCTAAATTAAAATTCCACCTTCTGAAAGGGCCTCTAGGAAGTTTTTATTAGAAACAATGAGGTTCATCTCACATACTCACAAAAGTACCTAATGCTTTCATTTGAAGCTAAAATATCGCTTTCAGCTCTGGGTGTTGCAATATTCTAGGGTGTCTATGGTGTTGGAAGAAAGGAATTAGTGATTTTTTTTAGTTATAATTTTTTTTTAATTAGTGATCTTATAAATAAAGATGCTTATGACCACGCTTATGACACAAAATGTCCTGCTTCTTCTTAAAAATGCTGTTGAGAATTCGGTTCATTTACCGCCATCTGTTCTCAGCAACTTGTTTTTGATAATAGATGGCTCTATTAAGCGATGTTTTCTTGTACATTGCCAAAGCACACGCACTAAAACTTTTCGTGTCAAAGGTAAAGCATTTGAAAAACAAGTACATTGTCAGTATCTTAAGCAATAAGTATTCCGTAATCTTACTTAAGTATCAAGTAAAAGTATACCCTAGAGTTTTTAATTAAGTACAAGTACAAGTAATGGAAAATTTTACTTAAGTAGTACTTTAAGTAAAAGTACTTCAAGTAAGTGACAGCACTGATTCCTAGGGCAGTAGAACCAAGGTAAATAGTCATAGAGCTATGATAGTGATAGAACCTATAGTTTTCCAAGCGTTTGGTTAAATGGCGGGAGTAAGTGTGCCTCTCTTATTGGACCAATACTTGTTAGTTATCTTTTAGCAAAGCCTTGAGTAGAAATAAGAAGCCTGAATTAAAAATAAACTAGAAAGCATCTAAGCCTTTGTACTTTAAGAACATCTTCTAAAAAATCAAGTCTATTTAAGGCTTTAAAAATATTACAAAATTGTTGTATAGAAAATTTACTAAGATATTTTTTTTTTAAAAAAAAGCTTTAGAATTCCAAGGAATTTCATATTTTTCCAATAAAAACTAAAAATATCTGTTTTAGAAATTATTTTTTTGTAGAAAAAACATCTGTTGTAGAAACTTTATTTTTTCCTCATTTGTGTTTTCCCTCAATGTTTTTCGTCTTGCTTTTTTTAAATAGTCTTTTCTCCAATTTTTATTATAAATAATTACTTTTCCAGCATTTTATTCTCTCGGTTTATTCTTTGTTTTTATGGTAATTCTTCCTCATTGATTTGCTAACCTTGCTTCCTTTGGCTATTTGGTATATTCTTTCGAGGCTATTATTTTCTTCCTAAATTTTATCCTTTGTCAATATTCTTCCTCCTTGCTTTATTCCTTTTCTGATAATATTTCCTTCATCTGTTTTTCAACTTCATATTTTGTTTCTAATGCATCATTTTATTCTGCGATATTTTCTATGAAAAATTTTGTTTTTAATTATAATTTAATTATTTTAATTAATTAATAAATTAATGCGTCAATAAATCACATCGCTAGAGTGAATTGTCCCATTATTCCAAAACTCGTTCTGAGAAAAACGTGATCAGACTTTAAACGCTCCTTTTCGAACGCTCTTTAAATCCAGTTAATAAAAATGTATCATTATAATTTTCCACAAGCGGGGTAGGATTATTTCATAGGTAGAATAATTCCATGGCGTTTTGCAAAAAGGACTAAGTCTACTTTTTTTTTCCGAAAATGAGTGTATGGTTCAAAATAGCTTGAATAGATCTATCGATTGGTGTATTCAAAATGGGCTTGTCTTCAATTCTGACCGAGTTGTAAATTGTTTCAAAAGAGCGTAAAAAGAGTGTAAGTCCGTTATCTTCTAAGTAACTAACAATTCAGCAATTTGGACATTCCAACGAATTCTGATCTTAAATTCTGATTTTTTTCGAAAGATGTTTTCATTTTGCGTTTTTATTTTCATTTTGCTCTCTTGTAAAATTAGGAGAAAGTGGACTTAAGCCCTTTTTGCAAAACGCCACGGAATTTAGCGATCAGGAAAAGTATTGACGTGTCGACTAGGAAAACTTAACTTTTTGTTGCTAATCAGCAGAGGGTGGTACAGAATCCCCACACAGACCATTCTTGTGAACAGGAAAAATCATGCAAAAATATTCGATCTTAACAATTTTGGCTTCTAATCAGACAGGATAATTTCGCTCTCAAGTGACGAAATGTAAAAACATTATGATAAAGTATAATTAATTATTATACAATAATTAATTATATATTCGTGCATAGCAATTATATGCTATACTAATGAATTATATATTGATTATAAAATATAACCAATTAATTTACTGTATAATAAATTATATAGTTTTAATTATTATAAGTTATAATTTTTTTATATTCTAGGTCAGAAAGAGTAGATTTTGGATCTTAAAAATTTTGGCTTCTAATCTTACAGGATGATTTCGCTCTCAAGCGACGAAATGTAAAATCCTTATGATAAAGTATAATTAACTATTATACAATAGTTAATTACATATTCTTGCATAGCAATTATATAGCATACTAATTAATTTTATATTGATTATATAATATAACCAACTAATTTACTGTATAATAAATTATATAGTTTTAATTATTATAAGGTATAATTTTTTATATTCTAGGTCAGAATGAGCACGATATCAGATTTTAAAAATTTTCGCTTCTAATCGGACAGGATAATTTCGCTCTCGAGCGACGACACGTAAAATCCTTATGATAAAAGTATAATTAATTATTATACAATACTTAATTATATGTTCTAGCGTAGCAATTATGTAACATACTAATTAACTATATATCGATTACAAAATATTGCCAATTAATTAACTGTATAATAAATTGTATAGTTTTAATTATTATAAGGTCCAACCACTTCAGGGAAATTTCAGGGATGGATCTAGAGACTAAATTACGTCCAGGAAAGATATTTTGAAGTACCTAACTCTACTGCTTCTCCCTCTAGAGGGTACTGACCTTTGAAATCTTTGTGTTATAAAAGTCGAACCCTGCAAAATAGATCTTCCGCTTAAATAAAGTTAAAGAAAACTGTTTTCAGCTTCACAACTATCTCTAATAAAAAAAATCTAATAATAATATTATTAAATAATAATAAATAATAAATAATAAATAAAAATATAGTAAAAAGAGCAATTAAATTGCATGTAAGATGAAATAAACACAGGAAATTTTAAACGATAAGGATTCCTGGCAAAGGGATCAATTTGTTCAATCAATAATATCTTTAATTATTATGTATTTAATATTAAAAGAAAATCAAACTCAAACCAAATTACAGACAGATTTATTGCTTCCGTAGATTATAACAGACGTAGACTTGTTTTTATGCAATTTCCTACGTCTAAGAATAGTTTAAGGAATTTTTCAGCTCAGCTCCTATTGATGAGGTTTCAAAGATCTGCAAGTACATTTTCATTTCCAAAAAGTATGTCCCTGATAAAGTCTAGTTCTGCTGTGATGTAGGAATCAGAACAAATGTTTAGGGCACGACCGACGAGAGAGATTACGACAGCTCTTTTAACTTGTATTTTTTTTTTTATATATATTCTATTTTATTTTATATATATTCATATTATATATATTATATATATATTATATATATATTATATATATATTATATTTATATTATATATATATTATATATATATTATATATATTATATATTATATATATATTTTATTTTATATATATTCTATTATTTTATATATATTATATATATATATTCTAGGTCAGAAGGAGCACGAGCGAGCTCGTGTAATTTACAAATATGCCTTAGACCGTATACCAAGTGAAACAGCCCAAGAATTGTATAAAGCATATACTATTCACGAGAAAAAATTTGGCGATAGAAGTGCTATTGAAGATGTGATAGTTAATAAAAGAAAGATCCAGTATGAACAGGTAGTTTTAAAGTCCGCACATTATTAATTGGGTCCGGAAACGGGCCTGAAAGCTTTTCTTCCTGATCAGTTTTAAACTTACAGCCTTAAGTCTTTGGGCAAAGAGGAACTTACTGCGCAAAAAATTGTAGTGAGGTACCCCCCCCCCCCCCGTCCACCCAAAAAAGTAGAGAAATTATTTTTGTTAGCTGTGGATTAAATTTTGAAAAAGATTGAACGTTTAGTCACAGCCTAGTTTTAACTTGTAGCTGCTCTGTTGAAGAGAAAAAGACGGTGATAGTCTTTCTAGAACTCTTTAATTACTAAGAATATTAAAAATAGAAAATAGTTTTATTCCTGGCCCCATCTTAAGTATATTAACGCCTGAAACTCACGATTTTCTGAAAAACCTATTTTTATTGTTTAAGGATTTTGAAGCTTTTAAGACAGTATCTCATTTTCATCTTTGTTACCTCGTTAAACCGTGAACATAAATAAAGACTATAATAATATAAATAAGAAATAGCTAACTAGTTAAACTTGACAACACTGTTCGCTCTTAAAAATTCAAATATCAACAATTTGTTGATTCCCAACGACAGCTGTACTTTAATGCAGTGGTTCCCAAGCGATTTAGGGCCATGCCCAACCTTGGCATTTCTAAAATACTGATGCCCCCCTTGTTGTATTAGTAATCGGATCAACGACGCTTCTTGACTACTAAGGTTCTTGCGTCGGCCTTGCAACGTGTTGCTACAGCAAGGTCTCATCTCTGGGCCCCATATTGCCAAGCTAAGGTCAAGCCCACTAAAGGACTGCCGCCCTCTTGAAATTCTGTCATTCAAAATGTTATGTATATTAAAGGAAACTTCCTTAAAGGAAACTTAAAAGGCCATTAACTTGGTATTTTTCTTTTGGAATGTCCTCTAGGCATACTTTATAATAAAAAAATATTGTGTGTATCTTTTTTGCTCTTTAAATGCAGGTGAATGTAGTTTTATTTTTATTTTTAATTTAATAAAAATAAATTATTTTTAATAATTTATGTTATTTAAAAATATTTATTAATATTTTTAATAAATAATAATAATTTAATATTATTTAAATAGTAATTTATTTTAAATTATAATTATTATTATTTTATTATTATTTTATTATTATTTTATATTATAATTAATTATTATTTTATTTAAATAATAATTAATATATTTAAATAATAATTTATTAAAAAATAAATTATTTTTAATCTTTAATTATAGTAAAGTTTTATTTTTCGAAATTATGGCTCTAAAGTATAGTCAGCCGAAGGGTGCAGGTCCTGTCCATGACCCACCAAGATATTGCCATGCCCCACCAGCAGGCCCTGCGCCTGTTAGGAATCATGACTTTATAGGAAAGCTACACCTTCTTAAACAATTTGGTTTCGTACATTTTTAGCTGATTTTTTTACTGACTTTTCGCACAAGTTTTTTTTCGTTTTTTTTATTTGTTTGTCATTACTACCAGACACTGTGTAATATAAGTCCTTTTCGTTAAAAATTGAACTATAAATTTTTTCGTAACATTTGAAAAAATATATAAATATATATATATATATATATATATATAAATATATATATATATATATATATATATATATATATATATATATATATATATATATATATATATATATTATTTATATATATATATATGTATATTCTAAATATTGCTGAAATATATATTGTTTCATAAGTTTTTACTAAACCAATTCATACAATCTAATTCTAATCTAAAAAATTGAACTATAAATTTTTTCGTAACATTTGAAAAAATATATAAATATATATATATATATATATATATATATATATATATATATATATATATATATATATATATATATATATATATATATATATATATATATATATATATATATATATATATATATATATATATATATATATATATATATATATATATATATATATATATATATATATATATGTATATTCTAAATATTGCTGAATATATATTGTTTCATAAGTTTTTACTAAACCAATTCATACAATCTAATTCCACTTTCACTGTCCAAGTTACTTTAAAGATTACATAAAAAAAATATCAGATAGTTAAATTAAGTTTTAAGCTTTTGCAAGCTTTCGCACAATTACTTTTTAGGAAGTTAAACCAAATCCTTTAAACTACGATGCTTTGTTTGACTACCTCCGCCTCCTTGAGTAGGGATGTACCTCCCTAGATCCTCCAGAGCTAGTGTTATTTGTGCTTTCAAAACCTCTAGGTTTTCAGCTTTTGCAAGCTTTCGCACAATTATTTTTAGGAAGCTAAACCAAATTTTTTAAAATACGATGCTTGGTTTAACTACCTCCGCCTCCTTGAGTAGGGATGTACCTCTCTAGATCCTCCAAAGCTAGAGTTATTTGTGCTTTCAAAACCTCTAAGTTTTCAGCTTTTTCAAGCTTTTGCACAATTGCTTTTTAGGAAGTTAAATCAAATCCTTTAAACTACGATGCCTGGTTTGACTACCTCCGCCTCCTTGAGGATGGTGGTGATGAAGAAGTCATTCGTGATACTTATGAAAGAGCAATATCTAATGTGCCTCCAGTTCAAGAAAAGATGTATTGGAGGCGATATATCTACTTTTGGATCAACTATGCTTTGTATGAAGAGCTTGAGACTCAGGACATGGAAAGAGCAAGACAGGTAGCCTACTACTTCCCATTGCCTCCGATTAATCTAATTATCTAAATAATAATCAACACATGTGAGGGTCATTCAAAATGTACGCCGGATTTTGTGATTCTCAATTAATTTTTGTATTACAATAGATTTATCTTTTAACATAACCTCTGCCATATTCGCTGTACTTCTTCCTTTCATCGGTGATGTCGATTCACGAACATATGGGGAAGAGTACATTTTAGTTTCTTAGGGGGTGGGGGAAAATTTGTGTTTTTTGAATTTGCTTAATGAAAATACCAAAAAAAGTTATTTTAAGATGAAAATACCGCCAAGAAATGTATTTTTCAAAATCCTTGGGGGGGGGGGAGATAGGCTCCCTCCTGTTCACCCAATTGTCAACAAAGAAAGTAAGAGCTCCATTAAGCCAAATATGAGCAGAAATAAATTCAAATAATATTCCAAGCGTAAAATTACCACAGATCATCGTTAATAAGTAAATGAAACCCCAAAAGGAACAGAAATTACAATAAATAACCGAGTGAAACTCAAAGCGAACAAAAGTAAACATGAGTAGGCTGATATGAGCAGAAATAAATTCAAATAATTATCCAAGCGTAAACTACCACAGTAAAGTGCAAATTATGTCCTGGTCTTGAGAAGGCATGGGGGTTGTCTGCCTTTTGGTCAGATGATATTCCCCTTTGAGCATTCTGTGAAAGTTCCAACTTAAAACCCAAATCAGTTCTTAAGATATGCTCTTTTGAAAATGTACATGTACATAGCGTATTTTCATTCAGTTCGAATTTGCCCTAATATTGTAAATGGAGTACTGTGGTAGTAGTAGTGGTAGCAGTAGTAGTGGTAGCATGCAAATATTGCGTTTTGATCATCTCCTTTATCAATTTCTGAAAGTACTACATTAATATACTCGGTCACTCCTGAGTTACGCCCTTTTGACAATCCGTATACATAAAACGTGGTTTGATTTAGTTCATCACTCTACTCAACATTCTCTGAAAGGCTCACCTAAATGCCCTTCGTCTTTTTGGAAAGTTAAGTTCAAAATACATACCTTTTTCAATAACCTATACTATATGTAAATAATGGACCAATTGCCCCGAGGATTGTGGGAGGCTGACATCCCCAAATACATAATTACTGGACTTTTCAACAATGCTGAAAGATATAGCTCTCGCAAAATTTTGATCGGATGTGTTCTGGGGAATGATAGGCTTGAGGAGGGGGCTGGTTGCCCTCCATTCACTTTTGACTCTTCAAAAGGAATTAAACTTCCGACTTCTAATCAATTGAGGCTCATTCGACCCGAAGTTTATACGACCACCTGTTCCATAAAAACCTTATATCTCCCGAGGCATAAATTACAACTCTCGCCCCGGGCTTTGGGGGATTGTGTTCACCCTGAAGACATTGTTATGTGCTCCCTGGACCATTGTGAACAAAATGGATATCTCACAATTTCTATCGGATATGTTTGGGGAAAACAGGATGTCAGGAGGGGGTTGGGGCTAGTTCATCGCTTTTGACTCTTAAAAAAGAACTAGAAATATACATTTTCAATGAAATAAGCTTCCTGTAAAATTCACACGGCCACTCCTTCCATAAAAAGCTTTATATGCCCCCGAAGCATAACCGACAACCCTTGTCCCTAGACACAGGGGGTGTGTGTCGACCCCAAGGGCCTTGTTATGTGGTCTTTGGACTGTTTTTGAACAAATGCCTATCCCAAAATTTATATCAGAGGTATTTCGGGGAAATACGACGTGTAGAGGGGAGGGGGGCTGCCCTCTGATCACTTTACTCGTAAAAATGACACCTGGACTTCTGATTACCAATCCAATGAGCTGCCTCTGATATATGCCCCCAGGGCATAACTTAAAGCCCTTGTCTTGAGGGCAAAGGGGGGCTCTCTTCCTCAAAGACATAATTTCCAGAAATCTCAACTACTCTGAATAAAATGGCTATATAAAAAATATTGATTGGATGTGTTTGGGGAAATGATGGACGTATGAGGGGGGCTGGTTGCCCTTCAATCACTTTTGACTATTAAAAAGGGCACTAGGCCTTCCAATTTCTAATCGAATGAGCGTCTTTTCGAAGTTTCTACGACAACTCCTATACGAAATATAGAAGGACTCAAAGGATTTATTTATAGAAAGATTTATTTTTTATAATGTGGGCACAATAATACATTGTGTCCACATCGCTTTTTACTTAAGCAGCGCTATTGCGCTGCCTATGATTAAAATTGACGCCTTTCCACAGCTCTTCGAGCTTTGGGAGTAATAACGTCAGAGTGGGCAAAGCCTGGGCTACCGGATGGATTAGCAGTAATTCTTACCGAAATTTGCTCAAACTTCTTTTGTAACCTGTGAAGAGGGTGCTGGGGCGTTATTGTAATGGAAGAGAATTCCAAAATGGAGCTTTTTTGAACGCTTTTTAACTAATTTTAGTCTCATTTTTCTTCAAAATTTCTTCATAATAGGCTACTCTGACAGTTTCCCAACCTTCTAAAATATCTAGAAGCACAACTCATTCAGAGGTCCCTAAAACGGTTCCCATTACCTTGTTAACAGAAATTCTGCCTTTTTTTTGAATGCCCCTCATGCTATAAGTATACTATCAAATGTGACGTAATAACTACCACCCACTGGTGACAAAGCTGTGGAGTGACTGTGAAAATTATTCATATTAGTTAGAAAAATATCAAAGAGAGAGGTTTCCCCTAGTAGTCGGTATGTTAACTATTTTAAATGCCCCTCAGTCCCCATCCTTCCCTGTTAGATTGATCTTTAGGAATAGTCTCTTAGAAAAATAAAAATAGTGGCAAAAATGTATTTTTTGGAGTTCTTCAGAAGGTTGGATTCCAAAAAGGGAGTTTCTTTGGATTCTTCAGACCAATTTGGTCTTAATTCATCCTATCTCCCCTTCCGCTGTTTACCAGAAATGGTCCACACAATTTACTATCTAAAATGTGTTAGCCTACAACAGTTAGATAAAAGATATTTTTATTAACGATATTTTTAGATAGGCGATATTTTGCCATATTTTTAGAATGATTTAATTTTCTTAAATCTAATGCAAATAATAGTCTTTCTAACCTAACAGTCTTTTTTTCCTCTACCACTAATGACTGTAAGATAAGTGTATTGAAAGGCATAAAAGATGTATAGAAAAAAAAAATCAAAAATCAGATAAATTGGTTTCTAAGTGTGTTCCAATAGGGCTTGGATTAGTGACTATAGTGATTCCAAAGGTTTTATTAATGACCTTACATGGTAATTATGTGGTAATTTGTAAGATGTTATGGTGTTCGAAAGGTTGTCTCATGTAAAACTGGGATGCAAGAAAAAATACCTTTCATAATCGTGTTCTTTTTTGTTAAATTTACTACGATGGTAATGGTAATGTGGTGTTACATGGTAATTGTATGGTAATTTAAATGATCTTCTGGTGTTCGAAAGGTTGTCTCATGTAAAACTGGGATGCAAGAAACAATACCTTTCATAATGGTATTCTTTTTTTTGTTCAATTTACTACGATGGTAATGTGGTGTTAAATGGTAATTGTGTGGTAATTTAAATGATCTTATGTCGTTCGAAAGGTTGTCTCATGGGATGCAAGAAAAATACCTTTAATAATGGTCTTCTTTTTTTGTTAAGTTTACTACGAACGTTTTGTGTGCTTAAAATAATAAAATGTTAACAAGCCAAGCAAGTCACTTCCTCCGCGATGGTAATGGTAATGTGGTGTTACATGGTAATTTGTGTTACCTGGTAATTGTGTGGTAATTGAAATGATCTTATGACGTTTGAAAGGCGTTCTCTCATGTAAAACTGAGATAGAAGAAAGTTAGCTTTGATTATGGTTTTTTGTTTAATTCACTACAACGCGTTTTTATCTGCTTAAGAAATAAAAAAATAAGAACCCGAGCAGGTCGCTTCCTCCCCAACAAAATTTCTGGGTTTGGCCCTGGTAACTCGTTTGACACTCCTAATTTATGGAAAACTGTAAGCATTGAATTGGTTTCATTCCAACAAGCATTGAATTGGTTGCATTCCAACTTAACACTAGCTTAACCCATCCAAGTACAAAATCGGTGTGATATAAGGTTTATTGATTAAATTTTCAATAATACACTTTCGTGTACTTTAAAATAGAAACCTTGAAAAATGGCCAATATTAGTGAAATAAGTAGCAAATATTTCAGATCTATGTTCATAGGCCTCGTAGGGCTGAAAAAAAAAGAAATAAAACACAGAACCAAAGAAGACTAAAATCTAGAAATGAATGCATTACCTAACTTCACAAATGAGGGTATATATAATTGAGCTACCCCTGAAACTATCAGATTTCAATAGGCATCTACATCATACGAAACGAAAAGGCTATATCTGAAGATGAAGATTTGATGGAAAATGAAAGATAAAACTCAATAAAATCCATGAAAGTGATTTGGCAGAGTCCCTTTCTTTTAAATAGAGAACGAAGAAAACGAAGAAAACACAATTTGTGGTTTTTTTTACTCTTCGAACCTTATTTTGGACTATGGTGACTCTTTTATAACATGACCCAGTTTTATTCGGGATTTCAGACAAATTTTATAGACCTGAATCCATTTTAATGACCAAATCTGAAAATGTATTTAGCCAATGCAGTTTAGCACACCCTAACCTCTTCCTCTGTGAGTCGCTTCCTCTGTGTTTAATAATCTGGTTTGGGTTCTTAAGATATCTAAGTGTTTTTTTTTTTTTAAACAGTTCTTGTTCAGCGTCATTTATGTATGTTTATCCTCTTTTCTTTTCTCATTTGTACCTTCCCCCCTTTTGTACAGAGCGTGCGGTCCTTGTGGGGACTAGTGACATTTTTTTTTTTTTTTTTTTACAGTTTAAAAATTTCATTTCTTGTTCTAAGAGATAGCCAGAAATGAAGCTTTTAGTATTAAAATTTTATCTTTTCTTTATATCTCATCTTCACTTAACTAAGTGCTAGCAATTTTAAACCTCTCATTAAAATATCATAGTAGCGTAATAGTGATTACTAAGTAAAGAGATTTGTGTCTTCAATGTATTATGTTATTTCTTTTATTTTTTTAACGGTCATTTAGTAGAAGGAATCACCGTAGAAAATTGGGAAAAAGCTTCTTCGAGCGGTAATACCGAAGTGCCTATTAAGAGTGGAACTTAATAGCGGGTAACGGCGCCCCTGTGCCCCTTTCTTTCTCCTGCAGACTACCGTGTCATAGGTTCAAAATTTTAGATACCCATTTTTGCTTAGAACGGTCTAAAAGCTGAAAAACGTACCTCCAGGGGATATGACCCAAGCAGCCTCTGGGGCTAAGTCCCTGAATGTTGCATATGATACATTTTTCTCAGATACATATTAGTATGAAACATAGTTACAAGGGCTGGGCTCCTAGCTACTCTAATACCTCTTCTCCCTCCTCCTTTAACTACCTGCCTTTTAGCAGTAAGGTTGGCGTGTTGCTCCCTGTTTGACGTAGATTTGTGTAAGGAGTTTTAACCAGTATCATCGAAGGTATTTGGTCTTTGGCCCCTCCAACACTAATACCCCACTACAAGCTTTTCGACGTAGATGTTGACATATTTTTTTCGTGGATCAGCTTGATCCTAGTGAGGAAGTACCTAGGACCAATTGGACACAAGGATGATGATTCTCAGAGGCGCCCGCTCGTCTCCACAAAAATCCTCATACCTGTTAAACTTTTGCGGCAAGTGCCTGGAACCAAGGGTACAGATTTTTAGAGGTGTATGTCATTTCCAAGCACACCTACTTTTCGCTCGAAAGTCTAAGATGTGTTTGAAATTTGGTTGGCAAGTAACTACAGTTCTTGATAATTTCTTCAATAAATTTTGGCTTGTACGGTATAAGAAGTTTGGGACTCCCTCTATGAAGCTTATTAGTCCGGACCGGTTACTAGTAAGAATTTTCTCGCGGAAAGTCTTATTGGCTGCAGGTAGCTACCTATCAAATATCAAGCGAATTTTAGTAATTTTGTTTGTCCAGTAGGCCAGGGCCCACCCTTTATTTGGTGGTTGGGCCAGCGTGGATGCTGGGTTGGAAGAACATTTTGACTTCGTTTTCCCAGAGGATGAAAGTGCCAAGCCAAACAAATTGCTGCAGCTGGCTAGGATGTGGACGGAGACCAGAGAGACTGAATCAGAATCAATAGAACTAATCAATTTTACGCACTCAATCGAACACGAATTAATCGATATGGTTAAAGGCTAGCTTTTGTCTACCTCGCCGTGGGTTGAGCAGTTTCGCACCTTGGCCCAAGGCTGTCAATTAATTTCCTGAGTGTCTGTTTGCGATTTTACTGAATAATTGGAGACTTATAGTGGGCTTGTAACTTACCCAATCACCCCTCCCCCATCCAAGGCTAGCTTTTAATCCAAAATATAGTCATGTTGCACCTTATTTGAACTGGAATCGTGCAAGGATTTTTAATTCATGTCGTTGGAGCATTGGAATATTGATCAGTGTCCTGACTCGATGTCAAGTAAACTAAAACTGGGTAGATTTTAGAAAGAGATAATTCTAGACTCTTTGAAAAAGTAAACTAACTTCGTAGGGCTGGTGAAAACTTAAAAGGCTCAAAAAGAGCTATGTCTTGACTTGGTAAAAAAAAATATCAGATATTCCTATTAAAACTAATAGTTAAAAACTTAAAAGGTGCAAAAACAGCTAAGTCTTGACTTGGTAAAGAAAAAGAAATCAGGTATTCCTATTAAAACTAATAGTTGAAAAATTAAAATTTGCAAAAACAGCTAAGATTTGACTTGCTGAAAAAAAAAAAATCAGGTATTCCTATTAAAACTAATAATCAAAAACCTAAAAGGTGCAAAAACAGCTAACTCTTGACTTGGTAAAAAAAAAAAATCAGGTATTCTTATTAAAACTAATCGACGAAAACCTAAAAGGTGCAAAAACAACTAAGTCTTGACTTGGTAAAGAAAAAGAAATCAGGTATTCTTATTAAAACTAAGAGTTGAAAAATTAAAATTTGCAAAAACAGTTAAGATTTGACTTGCTAAAGAAAAAAAAATCAGGTATTTCTATTAAAACTAATAATTGAAAACCTAAAAGGTGCAAAAACAGCTAACTCTTGACTTGGTAAAGAATGAGATATTCCTATTAAAACTAATAGGTGAAAACCTAAAAGGTGCAAAAACAGCTAAGTTTTGACTTGCTAAAGAAAAAAAAATCAGGTATTCCTATTAAAACTAATAATTGAAAACCTAAAATGTGCAAAAACAGCTAACTCTCGACTTAGTAAACAAAAAAAATCAGGTATTCCTATTAAAACTAATAGGTGAAAACCTAAAAGGTGCAAAAACAGCTAAGTCTTGACTTGGTAAAGAAAAAGAAATCAGTTATTCCTATTAAAACTAATAAGTAAAAACTATTAGTTTTCTAAGCATCATTACATCCTAACTTGGTGAAAGAACGGATGTCCTGAGTGGGTTCAAAGATCATTTAACTCCTGATTCTGTGCAAAAAAAAAAACAAAAAAAATGCAATGTTTTTACGAACTGACTCGGTACAAATCGATCTTAGTCCTCGGCCCAATAAGAGCCAAGTTCAGGTTGGAAATTTAGACTCGCGTACACAAGTTCCACCTAAAATCAAAATAGTTGATTTCAAAATCAAATTGTCTGATGTCTTAATTCTTTGGAAAACAAATTTAGAGAAAATAACTACAGTTCGAATTGTAAGGAACTTGGGAGAATTGGAGCCGCGTCAAAAAAAATTCGGTAGGCATTTTGAATGTAGTTTAAAATTGTGTAACGGATTTAAGTATAATTTATGTTCGATTAAGCAATTAAGTAATTTATTTAATTAAGTATAATTAATAATCTATATTCTACTTTTTATTTCAGGTCTACAAAACTTGTTTGGAAATTATCCCTCACAAAAAGTTTACATTTGCAAAAATGTGGCTGTTCGCAGCTCAGCTCGAAATCCGTTTAAAAGAGTTAACCTCTGCCCGAAAGTTACTGGGCCGAGCAATTGGTATGTGCCCAAAAGAAAAACTATTTAGGGGCTACATTCAACTTGAAAGGGACCTTGGAGAATTCGACCGGTGCCGAATATTGTTCGAGAAATATTTAGAATTTAGCCCTGAAAATTGTAAGGCATGGGTACAATATGCAGAACTAGAAATGCTTCTTTCTGAAGATGATCGTGTTAGAGCTATATATGAACTGGCTATTAAACAACCTAGGTTAGATATGCCAGAGGTTGTGTGGAAAGCTTACATTGATTTTGAAACAGGGGAGGAAAGATATGATAAAACGAGGGAATTGTATGAACGATTATTAGAACGAACTCAGCATGTAAAAGTTTGGAGAAGCTATGCCATGTTTGAGCTGGCTGTGGCAACCAGTGGGGAAGAGGCTGAAAGACCTGATAGTTTGAAAGAGGGTGTTGCGACTGCAAGGTCCATTTATGCCAAAGCCAACAAGTCTCTTAGAGAAGCACAAATGGCTATTCCAGAAATTAACGAAGAGGCGATTGCGATGAAGAAAGAAGAGAGGTTGAATCTGCTTGAAGTTTGGGCAGAATTTGAACAAGAATATGGCGATGAAGAAACTGTTGATAAGGTTGAAAGGCTAATGCCAGAAAAAGTTAAGAAGAGGAGAAAGATTCAAACTGAAGACGGGGTAAATATATTTCATGCTTAGATATTTTTTAGATAGTATAGTTGTAGGTAAGTTATATAGGCTTTATAGCTATTATAGTTAGTTATATAGTTATTTTATAGACATTATAGTTGTATTAGCCAAAGAGCCTATTTGAAAATAGGCATAAAAAAGAAAAAAGAAAACGGTAGCGAATACTCACTTGTGAGGTTTAGAGAAAAAATAATTTTTCTTCCTCCAACTTCAAAATTATAAGTAACCTTACCCCCCTTCCTCCTTAAAAAAAGAGATAAACTTTCTAAAAGCTTAAAGTCGATCCCTCATCTTATAGAAAGTTTATACCAGTTTATAGATAGATATATTGACATGTTACTGAAGATAGTTACTAATGTTGTTACTAAAGATAGCTATATAGCTATTTTGTATATATCGTAGTTGCACTAGCATGTCGGTTGATATGGATAAAAAACTCAGTAGTAATTATAATAAACGATTTAGTACAGAATTAAATAAAAATAGAAGCCAATAAAATTAACCCACTTCCAAAAGTACTACAAGATTAGTAGCGCAAAGAGCAAATATTACAATAAGAAATTATACAAAATTTTAATCAATTCAAGTAGCAGGAATGAATAACTCTTTTTTGTTAGTCTTGGCTGAAACTATGTAAGGTGAGGAAGCTGAGACTCATTAAAAATTTGTTTTATAATTTTGTTTCTTAAAAAAAATTTATCGAAGAGATTTGAGTAAGTTTTTTTGTACATGATCAATAAACGAAACACACTCAAGAATTACGCTTAGGTTAGATCTGAGAAAACCGGTTTCATAGCCACAAAGACAAGTGACAGAATAGATGGGAAATATATAATTGGGCTATATGTTTGCACGTTATGGGTGGGGGTGTAAATTATTTAGACAGCGTGAAGCTAGAAAACAATTCTACTTCATAATATGCATAATAATTGTAGCTAACATATTTAGCATGTAGACCCGCTATAATTTACCCCCCCCCCTGGATTATGATGGCTGTTGCTTACAGAACCAAAATATCCGCTTAGCATATATTCACTGTTTCATGGTATTTGTAATTTCCTCGTTACCTTCCCTTGTTTTGTATAAATGAGGAAAAATAACTTGCCCCCTTCATCCAACCCCAAAATTATAACTCCCCTTATCCTCAAAAAAGAGATCCCTTCCTAAAAGTTTCAACTAGATCCCCCAGCTGTAAAGCAAATCAGGGTACAAAACTACGTATAGAATTCGTCACTTTTCAAAAAAGCCACTGGTTGTATGCGATACTCGCTTGCCTTCAGGTATAAAAAGAAATTCAAATAAAAATGTGTACCCCTCTGACTATCGGAAACTAACTGATTTGTAAATTTTCAAAGATGTCTTGAGAATAAGCTTGTCTTAAAGTTATGCTACTCGTTGCATTACTTGCCAATTATATTGGCTCAGTGGTGTCCCCCCTCTAGATTTTGAAAAATCCTCTTTGGGTGATTTTCATCGAAAATGTCTTTTTTTGTTTTTCACGAGAAAAATTGAAAAAGCGCAAATGTGCCACCCTCCCCCTTCCCAGACTTTGAAAAATACATTTTCCCCCTCCTAGATTTCCGTGGATTAGCGCCACTATTTAGATGGACAGTCACTATAGATAATCTGTTACTAAATAACTGTTGGAAAATTTTTTTCCCTTTCATGTTTAGGTACATTGAGTTACTATGTCCTTTGGCGGTAAGGTTAACTGTCTTCAGTGACATGAATAGACCTAAATGACTTGACACAGGTGAATAAAAAATAATAAGGTTAAAGAAAAAACTAAAACAAAGATTCATAGTGCAAGGCGCCTGTTAAAGGGTAAAACCATAAGAATTTGAAAACTAAATAACCAAATGATTGGAAAAATTGTATGAATAAAAAACGCACATAAAATTATGAATCCAAGATAAGCAAAGTACCTAGAAAATAACCAATTCAAGTGCATAATTCAATTTTTCAAATGAAATACTTCTTGGGTTTTCAGTGATCATAATTTGATGATAAATTTTTTTTATTATCATATTTAGTTTTGTTGTATTTATTTGAACCTAAAAAAATTTTAGACCACACTGTCTTTCAATTTACAAATATAACGAAGTGAAACTATGGGAAAGCGCACAAAAAAGCGGACCTGTTTTTTTAATCCTTTTTCAAAGTTATGCTTATACTTATTTAATACATATTTAAAGTTAGTTTTGTAATTTTATTTATTATTAGTTTTATGTTTGTATTTATGATTATTATATAAGTAATTTCTTTTTCCAGGTGGATGCTGGGTGGGAAGAATATTTTGACTTCATTTTCCCAGAGGATGAAAGTGCCAAGCCAAACCTGAAACTGCTACAGCTGGCTAGGATGTGGACGGAGACAGGGGGGACTGAATCAGAATCAAGTGATGAAGAGGAAAGCTGAGTTTCGTTTAATATTATTTCAGTTTTTTTTAAAAATAAATTTGCCTTTTTAAATAAGTTTTTAACTGAGATGTCAAATTCGCTCTTATGAAAGTTAAATTTTCTTCCAAACCGTATTTTAGGTTCTATTAGGCATTATATTAGGCATCTTGTAAAAAACGCACGGAAAACAACTTAATAAGGGGCAATTTCGGAAAAAATATGCCGTCAACTTTTGCTTGCATTGCAAGATTACACATGAGCTGATATGTAAAGCCACTATAATCCATTTTCAAAAACAAATCAAATTTTTCTTGGACTCTATAATGAATTTTTCTTAAAATTTTTCTTGGACTATAATAAAAATTATATTTTAATTTTAAGTGCGGTTTTGTGAAGTGATGGAAAGTCAGTTCAAAGAGCCCCCGAAAAACAGTTTTCTATTAAAAAAAAAACAAAAAAAAACGTGCCTTATATTCCCATGGCTATTGATTATATAAATTGTTTTCTGGTGAATTAAAACTCTTATAATTTCACATAACTTGTTTTCCATTTGTCCAGACATTTAAGTTACATGTTTAAATTGCAAGAAACACAGAAAAACACAGAAAAAACAAATACAACAAACACAACGAACAATAAACACAGAAAAAACAAATACAACAAACACAACAAACAATAAACACAGAAAAAACAAATGGTGGCAAATGATATTTTTAAGTAGCGGAATAAATAAAAAAATAAATAAAATAAATAGGAATTATATTAGGCATCTTGACCTGATATTCATTCCCTTCCCTTTTTTCTATTAATTTCTTTTGAATGTTTATATCAAATTGAATGGAGTAATATTGATACCTAATACCTTCCCTAAGATCCCGGGCACAACCATTTGGCAAGTAAGAACACAAAAAAAGCCGTTGTGCAAAAAAAAAGCAATCTTGAAATTACCTAAACCATAGTGGCAGGTAAAGGCTTAAGAGAGAGTAAATACTTAATAAATCTATATATATAAAAATAAGTTGTCTGTGTGTGGATCTGTGGATCAGGTGACGTCATGTTTGTTCGCATATGACGTCTGAATTATTTCACACTAATACAAAAGAAGAAAAAAACTAAAAAAGGTAAAAACTACAAAAAAAACTAAAAAGAAAAAAAAACTAAAAAAGCTAAAAAACTAAAAAAAACTAAAAAAAGGTAAAAATCTAATAACTAAAAAAAAACTGAAAAAAATAAAAAAAGGCAAAAACTACAAAAAAAATAAAAACTAATAAAAAAACTAAAAAAGCTAAAAAACTAAAAAAACTAAAAAAAAACTAAAAAAAGGTAAAAAACTAAAAAAAACTAAAAACTAAAAAAGAAAAAAACTAAAAAAAAGGAAAAAACTGAAAAATAAAAGAGAAAAAGAAAACTAAAAAAATATGAATAAATATATATAAAAATAAGTTGTTTGTGGGTTATGTCTGTCTGTCTGTCTGTCGAGTGACGTCGTGTTTGTCCGCATATGACGTCTGAATTATTTCACACTAATACAAAAGAAGAAAAAAAACTAAAAAAGGTAAAAACTACAAAAAAAACTAAAAAGAAAAAAAACTAAAAAAACTAAAAAAAAACTAAAAAAAGGTAAAAAACTAAAAACTAAAAAAAACTGAAAAAAACTAAAAAAAGGCAAAAACTAAAAAAAAACTAAAAACTAATAAAAAAACTAAAAAAGCTAAAAAACTAAAAAAACTAAAAAAACTAAAAAAAGGTAAAAAACAAAAAAAAACTAAAAACTAAAAAAGAAAAAACTAAAAAAAAGGAAAAAACTGAAAAATAAGAGAAAAAGAAAACTAAAAAAATATTAATAAATATAAAAAATATAAATATAAATATAATATAAATTAGCAATCAACAAAGCACCAAGACACAAATGACGACCGGGACACAGGGAGTATAAATGACGACCAGGACATAAGTAAAAAAAAAAACTAAAAAAACTAAAAAAATGGTAAAAACTACAAAAAAACTAAAAACTAATAAAAAAACTAAAAAATCTAGAAATCTAAATAAACTAAAAAAGAAAAAAAAGAAAAAAGGAAAAAAATAAAGGAGAAAAACAAAACTAAAAAACGAATGTATATACAGACCGGGACACCGGGATACAAATGACGACCGGGACACAGGGAATATAAATGACGACCGGGACACAGGGACACAACTACAATGGGGACGCCGGGGGGCACAGGGGGATATAAATGACGACCGGGACACCGGGACACAAGGAATATAAATGACGCCCGGGACACTCAAAGAGAAATCACAGACTGGAACACCGGGACACAAATGACGACCGGGACACAGGGAATATAAATGACGACCGGGACACAGGGACATAACTACAAAGGGGACGCCGGGGTGCACAGGGGGATATATAAATGACGATGGCGACTACTGAATACGGATTGTTTTCCCATGGACCATTATATGTTGCATGTTCAAGAGTCGGTAAACCTGACAATCTATTTATATGCACAGACAATGGGACAGCAAAGAATGTTGTATATTCGCAAGTTTTACGTAGTTAAAAACATATATATATATATATATATATATATATATATATATATATATATATATATATATATATATATCTATATTCACAGGTGGGACATAGGGACACAACTACAATGGCGCGTAACTAATATGGCGCGTAACGACTTACGCGCGCGGGGGGGCTTGGGGGGGGGGCGCGAAGCGCCCCCACCAACTAGGTGTTGGGGTGGCGCGAAGCGCCACCCCAACAGCTAGTACTTAATAAATACCTAATAAATACATAAATACTTACGAGAAAGTTGAAATCTGTCCAAACTACTGAACCACACACAGTTCTTACTCAAAAGTTACGGATGTTTCTTCAAAATTCATCCAAGGGGAACTAGATTTATTGTATCGTGAACCAGGCAAGAGTGACGGAGGGCCTGTAGGCACTTACCTGTCTTTAAAACAAAGTCCTGACATTGTTAAGACTTATTCCAAATTTTCTTACGGTATGTTTGAGTCCTTCTGATTTACTGTCACCCCTTACTCCCAATATACTGTGTCAATTTCACAGCAAAGTGCTGTGAATCTGATCATAAATCAGCATTAGAGATGGAAATATTTTTGTTGAGATAGCAGTAAAAGCGAAGTAATAGTTTTGACCTAGCTGCAGCATATCTTGTTTCTGGGGATCTTTCTTTTAGTCTAGGGTTTTCTTTGACCCTGCGAAGTGATTTTTTTCCCCTTGGAATACTTAATTCTTGCCATGTGTTTCTTTGTCGATGATTTCCATTCTATAAGTTATAAATATGTAATTCGTAAAAGCTTATATTTAAGGAAATTATATTTTGTACCAATAAGTATATTTAACAAATTAAAATACCACACTTTAATTTCGCTATCACTTACATAGGCGCAAATATTAGAAGGCGACGAGCAAGGGGCTCCCTAGATGTCACTTTTGGATTAGTGTCACTTTTTGGATGATTGAGCCCTGGAATACACGCCTGACAGGGTACTACAGAACCTGAAAACAGTAAATTCTTGTATACTGGGATCAAATAAATTTCAAGTGATGAATTTTATTCCCCTCAGAAACTGGTAATATTGCCCCCTTGACCGCTTAAGCATGTATAATTGATAATTCTCCATCGTAGACTGAATCTTCCTCTTCTTCAACATTTTCATCTTCTTCTGGTGACTCTTCGGCTTCTTCTTTACTACCTTGTCTTTTCAGCCTAATGTCATCATAGGGTCCAGTTGATTGAGCTGCTCTGGTCACCTTTGGGCTCAAGTTGTTTAATAAAACTGCATTATCTGAGTTCAATGGAAGGCTTGAAACAATTGACAAAATGATAACTATTATGGCCAATACCTGTAATAAGTTATATAGATTTAAAAACATAATACGTTTGCAATCTAGTTATCTATAAAGCGAATCCAATTAAATCTCGACAATTAAAAAATTGGGTAATCTTGTTGGAACCCCCTACCCTTAAAAAAGCTTTGATCACAACAAAAGTCTTACCTTATATTGCAATATTATTATAAAATTATTATGCTATACTCTAATTATAGTACTAAAAATTATATTGTTATTTCATTATAAAATTTTAGCTTCTTTTACAGCAAATTTAAACGGAGCTAGGGACTGTTTAAAGTTGTTTCATAAGCACTTTGAAATCTGACTTTGGTTGGTGGGTGAAAATAGTTTCAAAGCTAATGTTTTTCATTCATTTTCTTGTGCCCAGCTTTAAAAGTCTGTGCAAGAAAATTACCGCTGTCCTTGTAAAAAAAAAAAAAAAAGAAAAAAAAAAAAAAGGATGCTTCTACTATCATTAAATCTTCCGGAGTTTCTCCAAATATTCACAAAATAGGTTTGGGTTCGCCAGAATTTCTCCCGTAATTGATGTTGACGAAAATTAACGATTTGTATTTGGAAAGGTTTTGAAGAATCCAATGTTTATTCCCTAAAGGTTGGAAAAAATCTGGATAATGTTGGGGGTTTTGGAAGCACTAAATTCTAGCTATTTCAGAATGGGAATGCTCCTACAAGATTACGGTAATCATTTTTTAGTATTCTCCCACTCGTCTTTTATCGAAGACTTTTCTTACCACGCAAGCAATCAAAGACGATAGGATTAAAGAAGATAATGAATGAAAAAAAAAATCAATATTGAGAGACTATATTACAAAATATAAGATTTTAATCAAAATAGGAAAAAGGCTATGGCATCTTAAGTATGAACCTTATTCTTGTTTTGTGTTGAAATATGAAAAAGAAACAAAATAAAAAAGGTTTCATATTTTCGAGTAAAATGACAGAAAAAAGGAAAGAAAAACAACAAAACAAAGAATTCTCTGATTTCCACTTTCAATGCTTACAAATACGCGTGCACCTTTATGTCTAATGACATACCTGCTCATAAAGGAGGGTAGGGGAAAATACCTCCAAATTTCACAACATTGACCTGAATACGCTCTGACTCGTGTTTTGACTAACCAAGGAAATCTTGGAATCCTTCAGTTTGGGTCGGATGTCTTCTGAGAAATGATGCTTTAATCTGCGGTTTCTGAATAACACAGCCGACTGGGCGAAATTTTGGAGATCAAAAGAGCGGAGGAGACGAGGTTTAAGAACAATTTCAAAAGAATCATGGGTACTTGAATGATTTAGCCCCTACCTAATATTCTTCTAATATATTTCTCTGATGCTCAATCCTAATGAAATATACCGAAGTATGATAAAAGTACAATACTTTGGAAACAAACTTGGGCTATATATTTGCACATTAGGGGGAATCGGGGTACAGTATAGCGAGTCTGCATGCCTGATGTGTTAGGTAAAATTACTCTGCATATTATGAAGTAAGAATTGTTTTATAACTTCAAACTGTCCAAGTACTTTACCCCCCCCCCCTAATGTGCAAATGTGCTAAATTATATATTTTCCATCTATTCTGTCACTTTTTTTTGTCTTTTCTCACCCTAAGCTGAAAGAAACCGACGATAAAAACCGGTTTTATAATGCGTCAAAGAATGAACAACTAGAGCGGTAGGGGCTATATCACAAAAATACTGAATAATGGTTCTCTCACTCGTTTAAATTAATAAACGCAGCTTTCAATCCAAGGAAGTTTCGTCTTGCTTCTGATGCCTTTAAATTTAAAAAAAAAAACTTTTTTCAACTGAAAGTAAGAAGCAACATTAAAACTTAAAGCGAATAGAAATTTTTACTTATTTAAGGAGGTTAATCTCCTCGTCAATACCTCGCTCTTCGTGCTAAAGTTCAAATTTTGTTTTAATTCTGTAAGAATGAGCCCTAAATCACAAAGGGTTAAATTACAATAAAGAGCTCTTTTAAAGTACTAAAAAAAAACTTTAGCGTAAAGAGCAAGGCATTGATGAGGGGGTGAATCCCCTCATAGACTTAATAATTTATGTTCGTTTTAAGTTTTAACGTTGCCCCCAACAGAAAAAATATCCATCTGAAAATGTCTGTATGCTTTCCAATAACCAATGTTATATGTAAACAATGGGCCAAGTTCACAACTTGCAGCCTTTACCCCGTGGGCGTTGGGGGATAAAACGAATAGAAATTATTCTGTATGTGGAGGGGGAGTCGCCCCTTCTCAATACTTTTCCGTCAAGTGAAACAAATAAGAAGCACTTCATATAGTAATTTTGTCAAATTCCCTCAGTGCAAAATGTCTCCTGAAAGTTCACCTCCCAGAAACTTCCCTTCCCACGTAAAATTTCCTCATGGAAACTCGGTTTCAAAGTCGGAATTCTTATCGTCCGATGAAATAAGAAGTTCATGCGGGCAAGTATTTGATTCATTTTTAATCAAACAGTTCGTGGTAACGAACTGTAGTAAGAAGCGACCCGGCTCAATAGTAACCGAAACTCCAAAAAACGAAACTTTGATACCAATAGCTACATTAAAAGAATCAAATTTTAAAGCTAATTTTAAATATATAAGTTTCATCAGGTTTAGTCTTACCCATCAAAAGTTACAAGCCTGAGAAAATTTACCTCATTTTAGAAAATAGGGGAAAATACCCCCTAAAAGTCATACAATCTTAACGAAAATCGCACCGTCAAATTCAACTTATCAGAAAACCCCACTGTAGAAGTTTCAAGCTCCTATCTACTAAAACGTGGAATTATGTATTTTTTTGTTAAACACGATCACGGATGCGTGTTTATTTGTTTGTTTGTTTTTTTGTAGTTTTTTTCCCAGGGGTGATTATATCTACTGAGTGGTCCTAGAATGTCGCAAAGAGGGCTCATTATAAAAAAAACTAAAAGTTCTAGTGCCCTTTCTAAGTGACCAAAAAATTGGCGGGCACCTAGGCCCCCTCCCACGTTCATTTTTTCCTAAAGTCACCGGTTCAAAATTCTGAAGTAGCCATTTTATTCAGCATAGTAAAAAAACTAATAACTATGTTTGTAGGAACGACTTACTCCTCCACAGTCCCCGTGGGAGGGGCTGCAAGTTACAAACTTTGACCAGTGTTTACATATAGTAATGGTTATTGGGAAGTTTAAAGAGGTTTTCAGGGGGATTTTTTTTGGTTTTGAGGGGTAGGGGTTGAGGGAAGGGGGTTATGTGGGAGGATCTTTCCATGGAGAAACTTGTCATGGGGAAAGGAATTTCCGTAAAGGGGGCGCAGGATTTTCTAACATTATTTAAAAAAAAAACAATGCAAAAATAAATATGAAAAAAATTTTCAACTGAAAGTAACGAGCAGCATTAAAACTTTAAACGAACAGAAATTATTACGCATATGAGAGGTATTTTTAAGTAATTTCAACCGTTTATTCAACGGCCTTTGTGATTCAGTGGTCATTATTAAGGAATTGGGACAACATTTAAGCTTTACTGTAAAGAGCGATGTATTGACGAGGGGGCGAACCCCCTCATATACGTAATAAAGACATACGAATATAGAAGCTCTTTACGTAAGGTAATTCGTAAGTTGCGTACATTTTTTTACAAATAAAAACTTTCGTAAAAAATTAAAAGTTCTAGTTGCCTTTTTAAGTAACCAAAAAATTTGAGGGTGAATAGGCCTCCCCCCCCCGCTCAAAACTATGAGAAAGCCATTTAGTCAAAAAAATTAATATGCCAATTTCGCTTTAAGTATTCATGTGCGGAAAGCCAAAATCAAAACGCACATTAATTAAAAAACGTTCAGAAATTAAATAAAAAATAAGTTTTTTTTAACTGAACGTAAGGAGCGACATTAAAACTTAAAACGAACAGAAATTACTTCGTGTATGAAAGTGGCTGTTCCCTCCTCAACGCCTTGCTCTTTACGCTAAAGTTTTTTACTGTTTAAAAAGTAGATTTGTGAGAAAGAGTCAAACTTTAGCGTAAAGAGCGGGGCGTTGAGGAGGGACCAGTCCCTTTCATATACAAGTGATTTCTGTTCGTTATAAGTCTTAATGTCGCTCCTTACTTTCAGTTAAAAAGACTAATTTTTTTTCTTATTTCAGATCAGAATCAGATTTACGAATTCACTTTGAGTTGCCAAAATTTAGAAATTCATAGACGAAAAATGAAAAATCGCAGACAAAAAAGAACAAAAAATATTTTATTTTATTTTAGTTTGAGTTTTATTATCTTTGACTAGTTTTGGTTTGGCAGCCGGATTTCAAGTCACCCATTGAAGAAAATTATTATTGCGGGTAAATATTCTGTTCATCTTTAATTCGGATCAGAATTTACAAATTCCCTCTGTGTGAAAAGTTCGAAAATTCCTAGACAAAAAGTAAAAATCGTAAGAATCTTAGCAAATTCTTCTAACAGTTGGGAGTCAAATAATGACTTCGTTTGGTTGTGGACACTTAATGAAATCAACCTTCTTCGGTCAAAATTCAGCTGCAGGCAAGGTTCTACCCAGGGTTTTTGTTCGGGGGGAGGTTTTTGGGGGTGAGGGGTAGGGTAAAAAAAACGTATCCTAAATTAGTTTATATGCATTATTTATGTTTTTGCGATTCGCACAAAATTCTAGAAGGGGGGTTCAAGTCCTGAGCCCCCAGTGATATGGCCTTAGCCAGGAATCTTTTAAAGTTTCTGTTTAGTTAAATCTACCGTCACTCAAAGTATAGGTAGAAAAAGAGTAAGTAAAACTTATCTTTACAGTTCCTTCAAGTTTTCTTCAAACCAACACCCCATTCCCCGAAACGGAACCTCCTAAATGGAACCATTCCCCGAAACGGAACCTCCTAAACGGAACCATTCCCCGAAACGGAACCTCCTAAACGGAACCATTCCCCGAAACGGAACCTCCTAAACGGAACCATTCCCCGAAACGGAACCTCCTAAACGGAACCATTCCCCGAAACGGAACCTCCTAAACGGAACCATTCCCCGAAACGGAACCTCCTAAACGGAACCATTCCCCGAAACGGAACCATTCCCCGGAAACGGAACGTTTAGCTGATATAAAATAGTCGACAAACTTACAAAAGTAGATTTCATTTTAAAACTTATTCAAGAAGTTAGCACTAGCATTTTCACTTCACTACTGTGATACAATTATGGTTTTGGGTATATTTTATATAAAATTGTTTTATTTCCTAATGTGGACGAAATTTTTAGAGGAATTCGCTATTCAGCTTGCTTTTCATACCTTATTGTCGTATATGCTGCCTGAATAATTGAGTGATTCTCCTTCTTTGAATGTGTGACTTAAGTTTGCTGCGCGTAGCTTTTGTGCTCTGAATTTAAATAAGCACTAAATGCTCGTTATGTTGGCAAAACTGCAAAAATAATGATTTCAAATTTGACCAACTAATTCGGATACTGAACATTTCTTTTCCAGTGTAAAAGACGTTTTTTTTTGGAATTAAATGAGTCTGAGTTTTGTACGATTAAACATTCGTTTTGCCCGGAATACTTGCCGATTATTGTATTTCATCTTTTTATCCGGTCATTTTGTCATTCAGTTGTGAATAATTTTATTAGAACTTCGAATTGAGCGGGGGGGGGGGCAGTTCCCCCTATAGATTTTAAAAAAATACCTTTTTTAAATTCCATAAAAAAATATGTCCCTGTTTTGTATCTTTGATTTTACAATTTTAAAAACCCTGCCCCCTCCCTCTCCTATATTCTTATGAATTGAAGACTCTGATTTTTATTATGTTAAATGGGCTATATTTCATTACGCTATAATTTGTCAGCTTATGCTCCGTCCTTTTCAAGTTTTTATAGACTGGTTTTTAATTAAATAAATAAGTAGATTAGGTAAAAGCTGAAAACTGAAGTTTGCGGCTTTGATTGTTTTAAATTATAATGGGACATTCAGATCTTGACACTGGAATAACGGCGTACTTCCATTCCATCCTCTTTAAATCCCTAAGTGTGTTAGGCATTTTGTTTATAATATCAACTAACCATCACCGGGGTTGTCCCGACTGCCTATTTCTTCCTTGAGGATTGCTCAGTAATTTATTTTTTAGGTGTGAACAAACAGCAAGACAGGTCAAGCGAACTCAATTCCAAGAAACTTCATTACCATCTAAAATTTGATGAGAAAATAAGGTGATATTGCTAGACTACAGGATTAAATTAGTAGAGCTAGAATAATTTTAAGCAGGCACATAAAAATTGCCTTCATAACATAGAATTTCCACAATAGAATTTAAAGTTTCCCTTTCTCCACATTTGTCATTACCGATGGCCGCAAGAGGCACTTACGTCGCTCTTTCATAATGCATAGGCTATTCGTTTGAAAACATTGTAAAGAATTCCTTTTGGGACATACTTTTGAAAATCACAATTCCGTTGAAACATTTCTACTTGTCAATCTTTTCTTCTTTTTATGCATGTTCTCTGGGAATATGCTTTATTAATTGACAATCCCACTTTCTAGGGACACAATGAGAGAAAGATTGATATGGCTAGGGCACGTTATGCCGATGAAGGGTGACAGATTGCCAAAGATTGTCCTTTCTGGCTAACCGTCTAGTACTATATGGAAAGCAGGTTGGGGTGGGAGGATTTTGTAAACAAATATTTAAGGGAAATGTGAACTTTCTGGGACGGTGTAAGGAGGAAGACTTTGAATAGATTGGGAAGGAGGAGGGTGCGTAGCTGTGTTGGCCCTAGGTGGCCTGGTTCTGCGCTGAGTTGTTAGTAGTAGTAGTAGTTACGACTCATGGTTTTTCTGTACACTCATAATTTTTTTATACCTAGCTTTCAGGCTCTTCTTTTCAATTTGATTCGTGATTTGATGTCACGTAAATGTGATCAGCGGCTCCTAATTAATTATTATTATCTCACATGTAATAAATTCACAATTGCAGCGAGAGCTACAGCCCAGTAAAGATCAAACTACAGCCCGTAGTAACCAAAAGTCTAAGATGGTGTTTTTGGAAAAAAAGAACTGTCTAGTGAAAAAATTGCCATTTGTCGTTGATGCAGGTGTGGCAACTTTTTTCAATTAGTATTAACAGTAGAATGGTAGTGCGAAAACAAATTTGGAAGAATTTTGAAAAAGAGTCCGTAACCCGTCAAAAATGGCGTCGGATCGAAATGAAGAGTGCACCTCTGGAATCACCATGGTCAAACGTTATTGCCCCTAGCATTGAACAACAAGGAAAATCAATTTTTCGCACGGAACACGCTGATGTGTCCTCGTTTTTTTTTTCGTTTTTTTTTTACTGAAATGGATATTACGTAGTAGACAGGAATTTCTGTGTTTCTAGGCTTGCATGATCAGAAGGTGGCATCAGGTTAGGAATTTCATTTAACACACAACCAATTTGCTAATTTCAATAAGAAGTAGCAAGAAGCTCAAGAATATTTAGGATTTCGGTGAGAGAAGTATGCTTTCACCCCCCCCCCCTTCTGCCCTCTGCACCTGAATACGTTCCTGGGTATGAATTTCAATTAGTGCTTCCAATACCCCCAAATTTTCAAAGATTACCCTTAAAGAAAATTGGGCTCCTCGAAAATGATTGTTAATGAAAACTGACCAAGTATTTTTTGTTACCGTGTTGAAGTATTTTGTGTTAACGACCGTTTATTTACGAACATTAATTTCTGAACAGGTTCAGAAAACTTGATTTTTTGAAAACCTGACAGGTTCGAAAGCCTGATTTCGGATATTCTAAATTCATGGTTTTCGCCCTCGTGGTCGTCCCCCAAAGAGGTGGAATGATAAACGTCGTGCCTCGATGCCTCTCAGATCTTTTTATTTAGGAGAGCACCGCAAGGCACACAGATGGCAAACTCACGCCTTTACAGTAATAAATGGCCCCAAGACAACCCAGAAGGACGGGCAGAAGTGAAGTCAAAGAAGTACTAATTTCAGTCAACCCTCTGCCCCTCTCCCCCCACCAAGAAATCTAAAAACTGTCTTGATTTCAGGTGGTCTTAGAGTTAAAACAGGAGAGAGAATTGGAAGAGAAATTGGAAGAGAATTGTCTTAAAGAGGAGAAAGATTGGTCAACGGATTTGAAATAAAAACTGTACCGGGTTAACTTTACCAGCTAACTTTAACTTTACCTGGTTAACTTTATCTCTTATCAAGCGTTTGGTTCAGCTGGTGTAGATCTCAGAAAGGCACATGTGCCACAAAGTTCTACCATACTTGGCACAGTTTTCGCCACCTTTGGAACTCTTCAGCCACGCTTGGCACACTTCCGCCACGCTTTGAACGTACCACCTGGTGTATGTGTGTGATATCCCCTCGATTGGATTAGTATGCGTAGACAGCTTTGTCAAGCAGAATACCTTCATATCTTTTTGTTTATATTTTTGTACAACTCTTGAGCCAAAGTTAGCACATTGAACCAAATTTCAATTACCACAGTCGAATTCTAATTGTTTGTAACGAAACTATTTACGAAACTAATTATGAATACTTAGGAAATCATTACTTAAATTCTAAATAGTATGCAAAGCTTTAAAATTAATAAATAAATTTTGTGTGTTGTGGTTCTAAAATATTAATGTTGCCAAAGTGCGCGTAATATGCGTAGCATAAATTAAAACTTTATAAAATGAGATTTGACTTTAAAAATTCAAAAAAAAAATCCATTTTAGAAAATTTTTTTTACCGAGCGTCTCCCCATAAGTGTCAGTTGGGGAGCATTTGCCCCCAAAATTTTTACCCTGGCCCATAGATTTATAAAAATTAACCCCAATGCAATATTTTTGGGAATTGACTCCACGTCATCTCATGCGATTGAATTAGGATTGAATTGAATTTATTAAAAAAGGCAAAGTCAAGAAAAATATCGCTGAATACCAAAATCAACGGTAAATTACACATAAAAATAACAAATACTCCAACATATTCTCCCTTGTAAGACTCTAAGGCCAGGATTGCCCCTCGTATTTCTTGGAAAATACGTTATCTGGTATTTAGTTAGAAAAAAATGCCCCTAAGGTTTAAAAAATACGTTTTTGTATCTTCATTTGAAAAATCGGAAAAAATCTTGTCCCCAGATTATTGCAATTTGGCACCCCCCCAGGTTAGAATTAGTAAAGATCCTGGTGCTCCTATATATATGCCAAATTAAAAAAGACAAGTTTTTTTCACTGAAATTAAAAGGACTAATATTAAAACTTAAAACCAACAGAAGCTACTACGCACATAAAGGGGGTTGACACTCCTTAGTACCTCACTATTTACACTAAAGTTTTCAGTAATTTTGAAAAAGCGTCGTATTGTTCTAACTAAACGACCCTTGTGTTCCAGGGGTCTTTCTTAAGGAATTGGGACAAAATTTGAAAACTTTGATGTAAAGGGCAATATGTTGAGGAGAGGGTAACCCCATTCTTGTGCTTAGTAATTTCCGTTCGTTTTAAGTTTTAACGTTGCTCCTTACTTTCAGTTGAAAAAAACCTGTTTTTTTAAAATATAATTTCTGATTCGTTTTTAAGTAATAGAAGTTTAAGTTTAGACGTAAAATAGAAAGCAAGACATACAAACAATTTTATGTAGGAATTATGGCAAATTACTCCATTGTAAATTTCCCCCCGAAATACTCAAACCCCGTAAACTTTCCTCCCCATGAAAAATTCCCCCGTAGAAAATCCCACCTGCAGAAAATTTGGTCCATACACTGGGTCGATGCGATCACCCCTGGGGAAAAAAAAACACACACACACAAAATAAACATACATCCGTGATCTTTCTTCTGGCAAATAATAGAAAATTTTACATTTTTGCAGATAGAATTTAGAAATCTCTACAATAAGGTTCTCTGATACACTGAATCTGACAGTGTGATTTTCATTAAGATTATTTGACTTTTAAGGGGTATTCCCCCCTTTTTTGATAATAAGCTATTTTTTCAGGCTTGTAGGCTTTGATGGGTAACACTGAGCTTAATGAAGCTTGTATATTTAAAATCAACAAAACAAGCCAATTCTTTTAATATATATACTGGTATTAAAATTTCTTTTTTTAGAATTTCGGTTACTGTTGAGCCGCGTTGCTCCTTACTTATGGCTCGTTACCACGAACTGTTTGATAAGTGAACCCACAGGAATAGTGCTTCTACATTATTTCAATAGCCCATTTCAAGACAGAGGCTTCATAAAGACATTTTAGGATGTTCCTTTTTAATGCGTATGTCTCCTTTTTCCTTGACGTAAAAAAGAGACAAATACCAGGTCCCTATGTGCTATAGGGATAGGTCCCCAATCCCTATACCGCCAGAAGATAATCCTGTCCTGTCATTCTGAATTGCGACAAGACTTGGTAAAAAAGAGATATACGCCACTTAGAGGGTTATGTTTCTTTTTATCTTCGTAGCGGTACAAGATTGAACAATTCTACAGCACCATTCGGCTCTTTGTGCAGAACACACATAGCTCATTTTCGACCAAAATTGCATTTGTCACACTTTTAATTATTACACCCCATTCGTGTCTGGGAAAAATTTGAATTTCTGTGGATAAATTTAAACAAAATTATTATGAAACACGATACAATTTAAAGTGAAAAATGAAATTATTTTAAAAATTTGGACGGTGATTTGGAAGTACAGAAAATTCTAAAAATTTACCGAAGTTTGGACTTCTTAAAATTTTGAGTGCGAAAAGGATTTGAATCTGGCTCATTGGTAGTCTCTCCGTGGATCTTGCTGCAAGTGTTTGTGTTTCGAATAGCAATAAAACTTGCACATCCTTTTGTGATCTGGAGAAATGCACTTTTTCAGAATTACAGCAGAGTATTGATGAGATTTATGCTTAATATACAAATAAATTCTATAAATCAAACACTTTCATGCTTCTAATAAACCACACCGATTTCCTTCAGGCTGTCCAACATGTGTAGTGACTGAATGCACCCCAGAATATGTTTAAATAAGGTGACTGCCCCTAATGTTTGACTTTTCATAGGACTCACTCTATGTTTTTCGATCTGTGACGGCATTAGTTGTAATTGTTTTTCTTTAGTTATTTCTGATTATTCTTGTTACGAATATTATAGACATAATACATGACAGGATTGTTTCTAACTTGGCTAGAGCCAAGAATCTTCTTGAAAGAAAACTATCAGTGCTTAAAACTCTCTATTAACACTCTTGAAGAAATCTGTCACAGTTCGGACATATATTTCAAAAAGAGTCTTCTTGAGCGAGGAAAATTAATGCTTAAAACTCTTCTTTAGAACTCATTTGAAGAAAGCAGTCACAGTTCAGACGTATATTCCAAGAAGAATCTTTTTGAAAGAGGACTATCAATGCTTAAAACTCATTTGAAGAAAGCTGTCGCAAGGAAAAATATTTCAAGGAGAGTCTTCTTGAAAGAAGACTATCAATCCTTAAAACTCATCTTTAAAACTCATTCGAAGAAAGCTGTCACATTTTTGACTTATATTCCAAGAATAATCTTCAATGCTTATCTTCTGATAGTCTTATCCGGTAGTCGCCTTTAAAATGCATTTGAAGAAAGCTGTCACAGTTTGGACTTATATTCCAAGAATAATCTTCTTAAAAGAGGACTATCAATGCTTAAAACTGATTTGAAAAAAGCTGTCACAGTTTGGACATATATCAAACAGTTCGTGGTAACGAACTGTAGTAAGGAGCGACCCGGCTCAATAGTGACCAAAACTCTAAAAAATGGAATTTTGATACCAATAGCTACATAAAAAAAATTGCATTTAATGCTGATTTTAAATATATAAGTTTCATCAAGTTTAGTCTTACCCATCAAAAGTTATGAGCCTGAGAAAGTTTGCCTTATTTTAGAAAATGGGAGGAAACACCCCCTCATCGAATCTTAACGAAAATCACGCCTTCAGATTCAGCATATCAGAGAACCCTATTGAAGAAGTTTCAAGCTCCTATCTACAAAACTGTGGAATTTTGTATTTTTTGCCAGAAGGCAGATCACGGATGCGTGTTTATTTGTTTGTTTTTTGTTTTTTCCCCAGGGGTGATCGTATCGACCCAGTGGTCCTAGAATGTTGCGAGAGGGCTCATTAAAACTTAAAACGAACAAAAATTACTTCGTATGTGAAAGGGGCTGCTTCCTCATCAACGTCCCGCTCTTTACGATAAAGTTTTTTATTGTTCCAAGAAGATTCTTCTTGACATAGGACAATTAATGCTTAAAACGCTTCTTTAAAACTCATTTGAAGAAAGCTTTCACAGTTCAGACGTATATTCCAAGAAGAATCTTCTTGAAAGAGGACAATAAATGCTTAAAACTCATTCGAAAAAGCTATCACAGTTCGGACGTATATTCACAGAAGAATCTTCTTGAAAGAGGACAATAAATGCTTAAAACTCATTTGAAGAAAACTGTCACAGTTAGGAAATATATTTCAAGAAGGGTCTTCCTGAAAGAGGACAATCAGTGCTTGAAACTCTCCTTTAAAGCTCAGTCAAAGAAATATGTCACAGTTTGCACATATTTCAAGAAGAGTCTTCTTGAAAGAGGAATATCAATGCTTAAAACTCATCTTTAAAACTCATTTGAAGAAACCTGTCATGGTTCGGACATGTATTCCAAGAAGAATCTTCTTGAAAGAGGATAATCAATGCTTATCTTCTGATAGTCTTATCCGGGAGTCGCCTTTAAAATACATTTGAAGAAAGCTGTCACAGTTAGGCCATTAATTTTAAGAAGAGTATTTTTGAAGGAGAAATACCAATGCCTCAAATTCATTTGAAGAAAGCTGCCACCAATTTTAATTTGAAGAAAGCTGACATCATTTGAAGAAAGCTGACATCAATTTGAAGGAGAGTCTTTTTGAAAGAGGAGCATCAATGCTTAAAACTCATCTTTAAAACTCATTTGAAGAAAGCTCTCACAGTTCAGACGTATATTCCAAGAAGAATCTTCTTGAAAGAGTACAATAAATGCTTAAAACTCATTTGAAGAAAACTGTCACTGTTAGGAAATATATTTCAAGAAGGGTCTTCCTGAAAGAGGACTATCAGTGCTTGAAACTCTTCTTTAAAGCTCAGTTGAAGAAATATGTCACAGTTCGCACATATTTCAAGAAGAGTCTTCTTGAAAGAGGAATATCAATGCTTAAAACTCATCTTTAAAACTCATTTGAAGAAAGCTGTTACAGTTCAGACGTATATTCCAAGAAGAATCTTCTTGAAAGAGGCAATAAATGCTTAAAACTCCTTTAAAGAAAACTGTCACAGTTAGGAAATATATTTCAAGAAGGGTCTTCTTGAAAAAGGACTATCAGTGCTTGAAACTATCCTTTAAAGCTCAGTTGAAGAAATATGTCACAGTTCGCACATACTTCAAGAAGAGTCATTTTGAAAGAGGAATATCAATGCTTAAAACTCATCTTTAAAACTCATTTGAAGAAAGCTGTCATAGTTCGGACATATATTCCAAGAAGAATCTTCTTGAAAGAGGACTATCAATGCTTAAAACTCATTTGAGGAAAGCTGTCACAGTTTGGACAGATATTCCAAGAAGAATCTTCTTAAAAGAGGATTATCAATGCTTATCTTCTGATATTCATGTCTGGTAGTCGCCTTTAAAATTCATTTGAAGAAAGCTGTCACAGTTAGGACATCAATTTTAAGAAGTGTCTTTTTGAAAGAGGACTATCAATGCTTGAAATTCATCTTTAAAACTCATTTGAAGAAAGCTGTCATAGCTTGGACATATATTCCAAGAAGAATCTTCTTGAAAGAGTACTATAAATGCTTAAAACTTTTCTTTAAGACTCATTTGAAGAAAGCTGTTAAGGTTCGGACATATGTTCCAAGAAGAATCTTCTTGAAAGAGGATTATCAATGCTTATCTTCTGATAGTCTTATCTGATAGTCTTCTTTAAAACTCATTTACAGAAAGCTGCCACAGTTATGATATATATTTCAAGAAGAGTCTTCTTGAAAGAGGACTATCAATGCTTAAAATTTTCCCCAAAACCAATTTGAAGACAGCTCTCACAGTTTAGACATATATTTCGAGACGAGTCCTCATGAAAGAGAACTATCAATGGTCAAAACTTTCCTTCAACACTCATTTGAAGAAAACTGTTACATATTGGATATACATTCCAAACAGAGACTAAGCTTAAGGGGACGAAAGAGGCATGCCTCTGCAAAAAATTTTGGTCCCGTAGCTAAACTTCACTAAATTTAGTGTGCAACTTAAAAAAGTATATTTAATCAACGGAAACTATACAAACATGAGGCATCGAAACTCAGACATTTTCTTTGTCCATTTCTCTACATTCTTCAAGGCTACGCTGGCCAGATTCCATGGCTTTCACATAACTCCTACTCAGCTTATGGAGTGCACCTTCTTTGACAAACTCGTTCTTAGTGTCCAAATATGGTAGAACTAATCTGAAATAATGACAGTATTATATAGGTTAAGATATATGCTCTTTTGTTACAAAATCAGTCTAATTTCATCGAATCTTGACAATTTTCACTTTTTATTGATTTTAAGTTGTCCCTTCAGCTTGAAAATAACTACCAAAGAAATCAAATTATGCCTCTACTATTCTGCTATACTACGAATATAATAATAATTCATTTTTAACCCACATCATATACAAAGATGAAACTTGTAGAGTATAACAAAAAAAAAGAAAGAAAATACACTGCATACATGATAATTTAAAAAGTTTAAAGAGCAGAGTAAATAAAGAAAACAAATAACATGCAAGACACAAAAACACAAGAAATGAAACTATCTACAAAAAAGGCGGCTAAGGCGGTTGAACGGGCCAAGACAGTGGAGTGTCATTTAACAATTTAGAACATATTACTTAAAATGTTTGATTAATATTTATTAATAAATATAACAAAATTAATATTACTATTACAGAAAGATTAGGAAATATACAGAAGAAATTAAAAAAACTATGCTACTACTATCACTAAAAACAAATTATACTAACAAAGAAACAGTAGAAACCACCTTATGCTGCTACCACCATTCCTAACAACTGACTGCAGATTCAAGCCTTCTGAGGTCAACCCAGTTGAACGCGCTCCTTCTTTAATCTGTTCTATTTAAAGCTTTACCATCCGTCCGCTCTTTTTAATTTATGATTGCATTACACACCCTTCGTTCTGACCTCTGCCTGCCCCATTTTTGAGATGTCTTGCTTTTTTTCCTGCTTTTTCGGTGAAACGAAATTTAAAACTTTGAAATTAGGCTCAGTTGGTTAAATTCGGTTTTAAATTTTGTTTCCATTTATTCGCAACTGTTATTTTTTTGCTTTTTTAAAAAAATAGCTACTGCTGTAAAAAAAAATAAAAGTATTTCTGGAAAAAGCAAGAGAGTTCTCCAGATAAGAGTTACTTTGAATTGGGTATTTCTGGTGGGCGAAGTTTGGTACAAATTAACCACTTTGCATTAAATTAATCGCAAATTAATCACTGGTGAGTGATTCACATAATGAAATTACCTTGTTGTTTTCATTTGTGAAAATTTGTCATTTTCTGTTATAGTTACACTAAAAAAAGCCAGTTTTATCAGTTGAAAATAAGGATCGACATTAAAGCTTAAAATGAACATAAATTATTACGGATATGAGAAGGGTGCTCCTCCTTAACACCTCGTTCTTTACGCTAAAGTTTTTTAGTACTTTAAAAAAAAGCTTCTTATTGTTTTAATTAAAGGAAACTTGCATTTCAGGAATCGTCCTTAAGGAATTGGAACAAATTTTAAAGTCCAGCATAAAGAGCGAGGTGTTAAGGGGGAGCAGTCCCCATCTTATACTTAATAATTTTTGTTCGTTTTAATTTTAATTGTTGCTCCTTACTTTGAGTTGAAAAACTTGTTTTTTTAATTTAATTAATGATTTTTTCCAAATAATGTCAGGAAATCTGGCTCTACCTCCGCGGAAAATTCCTCCTCCCCATGGTCATATTCTCAAGACAATCGAATCCTGGTGAAAATTTATACCAAAAAAATTACCCTTAATATCTCAATGTGTGAAATTTAGTCGGTTCAGAGAAAGCAAGACATAAGAACAATTTCCTATAGGATTTCTGGCAAATTGGGTTGCCTCCTCGTAGTAGCATAATATTTGTAGGCATGAATATGTAATGAGTCGGAGGTAATAGGCTTGGGACTGTCTGTGCAGGATTTCGACTCTTGTTGATAGAAGAGCATCGCCAAGTGCTGAAAACCATGTTGTGACCAAGATGGGCCCAGGATTGCACAAAGCCTCCAACTTACTGGAGGTCCCAAGGACTTCTTGCTGTCCGGTTCTAAGCCGGCTTAAGCACTTCGGTGTAGACTTGAGGAGATATGTTGGTCCCCGTCCTGCACTGGTATCCGGGATCATTGCTTTTCCTGAGGCTAAAATAATTTCAAAGATTTCAAGAACATGAAAATTGCTATTTGGAATGTTACGACATTAAAAAATGACTATCATATCGACATTTTGATTGACGAATTTAGCCAGCTTGAACAGGATTTATTATAAGTTTCAGAAACTCATATCCAAGGGGTAGGAAACATGAAATTGAGTGACAAAGAATTTTTTACTCGGGCAGGAAGGATGGGGTACATAGACAGGGAGTAGGGCTCATGATGAATAAGGAAGCTGCTAAGTCTTGTTTGGGTTGGAAAGGTATTAATAATAGAATATTAATCGCTCATTTTATGGCTAAAAAGTTCAGGGTATCAGTTATAGCAGTATATGCCCCTGTTGAACCAACTGACGGAGATACTAGTGACTCAGATGAATTTTACTTACAGTTACAGGAGCAAACAGACAGGGTACTAGGTAGAAATTTGGTGTTTTTGCTAGGAGATTTTAACGCCCAGGTTGGTAGAAATAGGGATAGATGGTATCCTAGCCTAGGTAAATTTGGTGTTGGAAAAGAAAACAGTAATGGCTATAGAATTTTGCAATTTTGTAGGTATAATAAGCTAGTTATAACCAATACGGTGTTTGGTCACAAAATGGCCCATACGTTGACACGGTATTCACGTGATGGTAAGACAGCAAACCTTATTGACTATATTATTGTAAACCGAAGACTAGCAGAATCAATACAATATACTAGGGTGTATAGGAGTGCTTTTATTGGTGTTAAAAATAAAGATCAACATCTAGTAGTTTCTAAGGTTAATTTAAAGCTGAAATTTCGGAAGGGTAACTACTTCCCGGATAGTTATGGTGTTGGTAGACTCCAGGAAGAAAATTTGAGAAAAACCTTCCAGGAACAGTTGAATACTAAACTTTAGAGTTTAAAATTTGACAATACGGAAGATGGATGGAATAATTTTAGAAATACAATTTGTGAAGTTGCTGATGGTGTCTTATGGAAGAGTGCTAAGACTGCAACTAGGAATATTAGTGAAAACAGCTTTATGTTTAATAGACAGTAGAAGGGGTTTGTACAAGAATTATCTGAGTGATAGATCGTATGAAAACAAAAGGAATGAAAAGAAAGGGGAGAAAGCATTAAAATCTGAACTAAGGAGATGTGAAGTGGAGGCCATGGATAAAATTGCTGAGGATCCGGAAGATGCAGCTAGACGGCATAATAGTAAAATAATATACTGGCATGTTAATAAATTGAGAGGGAGTAGTCAATCTGGACTAGTCCCAGTTATAGATAGGAATGGGGCCACAATTAGACATAAGGAAAAAGTTAAAGAAAGATGGGTGGAACATTTTGAGAATGTGCTAAACCAAGATACAGTTGCAGGAAAAGATGTAGATGAAAATGAAAAAGTTTGTGATACCTTGGATGTGAAGGAAGATTTGTTTTTGAGGAAAAATTAGCGACACTACTAAAAGGACTAAAAAATAATAAGGCTCCAGGTGCTGATAATGTGATAAATGAGTTTCTTAAATATGGTGGCTCTGAGGTTAAAAATAAGCTACTGAAAATTATGAATATGATTCTTGAAAAAGGGGAAGCACCTAATGATTTAAGGAAAACCTTTATTAAACCACTGTATAAGAAAGGTGACAAGAGTGAGTATCGTAATTTTCGAGGCATTAGTGTGGTCTCTGTAGATAGTAAATTACTTAGTAATATGATACTTTTTACACTGAGAGATGCTGTAGACAAAGTTTTAAGGGAAGAAGAGTGTGGTTTTAGAGAAGGTAGAGGATGTGTCGACCACGTTTTCACTCTTAGGTTAATAATTGAGAAGTTCCTTCGTTGTCAAACACATTTGGTCCTCAGTTTTATTGATTATGAGCAAGCTTTCGATTCTGTTGATTGAAGAGCGTTAGCAAAGGTCTTATCGTTATCCGGTATACCAGAAAAATACAATAAAGTTATTTGTGCTATGTACGAGAATATTACTGCTCCGGTTAAGGTAGGAAATGAGATTAGCAACTGGTTTTGTATTAAATCAGGAGTTAAGCAGGGTTGTGTTCTATCCCCCTTTATATGGATCATTTATGGACTTCGTCTTAAGGAGCACAGTAAAGTCAATTGGAGACCATGGAATAAAATGGGGAGGAAAAAACGCTCCTGGACTTAGATTATGCTGATGATATAAGCATATTAGATGAAAGTGTGAGTAAAATGAATGAGCTTTTAGAGGTTTTGCGTAGAGGTGTTTTTAGAGGTAAAACCCATTAGAGGTTTTTAAAGAATGGTAGCCCCCTTGGATGCGTAAAAATTTCATTTCGATCAATTTTAATGTTGCTGCTTACTTTCAGTTGAAAAAACTTGTATTTTAATTTAATCAAGTTAAGTAATGAGAAGCGAGTTACGAGTTAAGTAATGAATTAAGCGAATGGAGAAATATCTCCATTCGCAAAATTTACTCGGTACAGAGAAAGCAAGACATAAGAATAATTTCCTATAGGATTTCTGGCAAATTGGGTTGAAAAAACTTGTATTTTTATTTAATCAAGTTAAGTAATGAGAAGGACTTGCTACAGTGGCAAATCGTATTTGTTATGAAATTTGGTCTATTGTGATTTTTTTTGTCATACTCTTATCGTCATACTGTCATATTTTTATCGTCATACTGTCATACATCATTCGTCATATTTTTTTGTCATACTCGTATTTTTTTTACCTCCTTTCACTATAAGTAAATAAGAATAAACAATTTCCTTTGTCCCTTAGGAAGACATAAGAGAAGGTTGGATTTTAGCCAATCGACATGCCTGTAAATACAGCCCCTGGGCTCATGTGCTTACCGAAGTTTTTCCAGGGTTTCCAAGATTGCATTATTGGTAGAAGAAATATATCGTTGCGTCTTAGAATCGGCAGATGCCTTGCAGATTACCTCACGTCGACGTCCGTGATCAGATATTCCCATCGTATTGAAAATGTCATTCAAGGACATTAGACTCTGCAAAGAAAAGACTTTCATACAACTTCGCCATACAAACATGTTAGAAACATGTATTCACGAGCTCAGTGAATTCTCTTTTGGAGGGAATAACACATGACGGCTGTCTACGCATTAATTTACTTGCATCGATCTATATATTTCGACATTTTATCTACTTTTTATTCAAAACTACTATCATTGTGTAGATTTGTAGAGTAAAGCATTTTGTGTAGATTTACATTGTCCGTAATTAACCAATCACAACTAAACAATCAACGTTTGGTTCGATAGCTTCATTGAGATCTTACCAAATGCACTAAGTAAAATCAGCAAGAAAACAGGAGCGCTAATTCACGCAAATGTAGGGGGTAAATTGTTTTCATTTTTTCAATGAACGTATAAAAATCATCTTTTAATTCTAGGGTGCAATTCCGTTGCCTACATCCTGAAGAACTGACATTTTTGTGCTCAAAGACTTGAGGATGTACAAATTAGTAAAGCCACATACACAGGAGGAATCTGGAAGCCACACTCACCTACATTCTGGATTTTTTTTGTTTCTTATATAATTTCTTTTTCAATGCAAAAGTAGATCTTGTCTATGAGTCTGTAAGTATATGAATTTACAATCTTTTGACTTTTTGGGACTTTCTTTTGGTCTTTGGTGACTTTATTTTGTGTTATTTTCCTACAGTCTCTGAGTCCGATTGTAATAAGATTAATGTTTTTCTGGCATTCATGCTGTTAAAAATGGATGACCCTAGTAATCAGAAATTACAGCTCCGAATTCCTAACAAACTCTATATATATATATATATATATATATATATATATATATATATATATATATATATATATATATATAGGCTATATATATATATATATATATATATATATATATATATATATATATATATATATATATATATATATATATGTATATATATAACCACTTTTCAATGGAAGCTGGTAAAGGAATATCCACAATCAGGTTAATTTCTAGCGGAAGTATAAAATTTTTAGTCATTGCCGGGAAAATTTGCCCTGGACAATTACTCTTAACTACTCTGCACGTAAAATTGAGACAGAAAAGTGTACGCCAGACATTAAAAAAAACACTGCACAAAATTTGCCCCCCCCCCCAAAAAAAAATCTTTGTATGCATCCCAATAACAAATACTATGCGTAAACAATGGGCAAAATTTATGACTTAAAGGCCTTTACTCTGGGGCTGCGGAAGGGGGGAGGGTCAGGCTATACCCAACCTTAACTTAGACCTTAGATCCTCCTGTGCCTCCAGAGGCGCCCAGGGCATCAACGAGAAGCCACTAGTCATTCCTCATGTGCGCCGCAGCAAGGACATCTTCCCACGCCGGTTGAAGGGAAGCATTTATGTTTCGCAGGTCCGTCTGATAGGTGCGCCGCAGTGTATTGCGCGGCCTGCCTCCTCTTCTTCTTCCTTCTGGTTTCCTCTGGAACATCGCTTTCGGGATCCGGGAATCGTCCATACAAAGTACATGGCCCAAGTATTTCCACCGACGTGTCCTAATGACAGCTGTCACTATGGGTTGTCCGGTCATCCGTCTTACCTTCTCATTAGAGATTTTTTGTGACCAATGGATGTTTAGTATTCTCCAAAGACATGTATTCTCGAAAGCTAGAATTCGCCTTTCTTGCGCGTTATTCAGATGCCAGGTTTCGGAAGCATATAACAGGACGGGATTGACGTTGCTATTGAATAGACGAAGCTTGAGTCGGAGGGAGAAATTCTGTGACCTCTATATCGGCTTCAGTCTATTGAATGTGCCCGAGGCCTGCCCAATGTGGCATGATGCATCTTTTTCAGTTGATCCGGTATTTAACACTGTGCTCCCAAGGTATTTAAATTCTAGAACCTGCTCAATGTCCTGGTTATCGCATCTCAGGTGTAAAGGTGAATCGGTTACTGCCATACTTTTTGTTTTATCAGCGTTGATTCTTAGTCCCATAAGTCGGCCTCTGTCACGTACATCTTCTAGAAATTCTTGTAGTCTTTGTTTACAGGACTCAATACGCGTGATATCGTCGGCAAAGTCTAGATCATTAATTTGGTGTTCTACGTTTAATTGTATGCTTCTGGTGCCAGTGTTACGGAGCGGAAGGTCAATGGCTAGCGCAAACAGGAAAGGTGACAAGACACAGCCTTGTTTAACACCGGAAAGGACACGAAAGTATCTTGTCCTTCCTTCTGTTGTTTTAACACAGCATTCAGATTCTTCGTATAGAGCCATTATGAGGGCTATTAACTTCTCAGGGATCCCATAAAAGGTTAGTAGTTTCCATAGAGTCTTCCAATGCAGCGAGTCAAAGGCCTTTTCAAAGTCTATAAATGCCATGTACAATTTGTTTTGCCATTCTCGGCTATCATCAATTAACACCCTTAGTGTGAAGATCGAATCGGTACATGAACGTCCTGGTCTAAAACCATGTTGCTCTTCTCTCAAGTACTTGTCAAGAGGCTATACCCAAAGACGTAGTTATTCGGTCTTTCAATTATGATAAAGAAAATGACTATCTCGAAATTTTGATCGGATGATTTTGGGGAAAAAAGTGGCGGGGGAGGTGGCCTAGTTACCCTCCAATTTTTTGGTCACTCAAAAAGGGCACTAGAACTTTTAATTATGATGTTCTAGGACCACTAGGTTGGATCGATCACCCCCGGGGAAAACAAGCAAAAAAGCAACAACAAATAAATACGCATCCATGATCCTTCTCCAGGCAATAAATACAAAATTTCACATTTTTATAGATAAGAGCTTGAAACTTATACAGTAGGGCTCTCTGATGAGCCGAATGAGATGGTGAGATTTTAACTAAGATCACTTGACTTTTGGGGGGCGTTTCCCGCTTTTTTTCAAAAATCAGGAAAATTTTCTCAGGCTCGTAACCTTTGATAGGTAAGACTAAACGTAATGAAAATTATATTTGAAATCAGCGTGAAAAGCCAATTCTTTGGATATATCTAATGGTATCAAAATCCTCTTTTTAACCATTTTTTAGAGTCTCGGTAACTATTGAGCCGGGTTGCTCCTTACTTACAGTTCGTTACCACAAACTGTTTGAACCGCAATTTTCTCAAATTTTTCTTTTGGTTGTTATTACGTATATGAAGGAGTTACTCCCTCTTCAGTACCGCGCTCTTTACGCTAAAATGTTAGTGAATTTGTAAAAGGGTTATTATTTTAATTAAACAGTCTTTGTGTGTCAAGAGTCATTCTTAAATCATTGGAACAAAAAGTCAAACATTAGCGATAAGAGTGAGGTACTGAGAAGGGGACAACCCCCTCATATGCGCAATAAATTCTGTTCATTTTAATTTTTAATATTGTTCCTTACCTTCAGTTGGAAAAAAGCTTTTTTTGCATTCAATAACAACCACAAGCCAAAAACATACAATATCTTTGGTTTATCATCACATAAAAATGATAGTTAAGAAACTTCTTAAGATAAAATTAAATGCTAAGATTGGCCGAAAAATAAATAAACAAATTACTGTTTATATCGGCCATTATTTAACAAAATTCTAACTTTAGCGTAAAGAGTAGGGTACTGACGAGTGGAAAAACTCTCTCCTATACGTAATATGAGGGTGTTCTCTCCCTCGTCAAAAGCTCGCTCTTTACCCCAAATTTTGAATTTTGTTCCAATATTTTAAGAATGCCCCCTGAATATATCCCAAAAGCCGTCTAATTAGAATAAATAGCTCTTTTGAAATGGCTAAGAATGCTTTAGTGTAAAGAGCGAAATATTGAATAGGGAGCGAAACCCTTCATATACGTAATAATTTCTGTTCGTTTTATGTTAAATGTTGCTCCTTACTTTCAGTTGAAAAAACTTTTTTTTTAATATAACTTCCGATTGTTTTTTAAATAATGCTGAGAAACCCAGCGCCCCCTTCAGGGATATTCTCTTCCCAATAAAAATTTTTCCATAGAAAAATCCTCTCACATAAAACTCAAACCCCAACACCCCCTCCCCTACCAGAAAAAATACTCCCTGAATAAAATGTCTGTATACTTCCCAGTAACCAATCCTATATGTAAACTATGGGTGAAGTTTCTAACTTGCAGCCCCTCCCCCGGGGACTGTGGGAGATAAGGTCGCCCTCATTGGCATAGTTATTAGATTTTTTGACCATGTTGAACAAAATGGCTATTTCAAATTTTGATCTGGTGACTTTGGGGGAAAATGAGCATGGGAGGGGGCCTAGTTGCCCTCCAATTTTTTGGGTCACTTAAATAGGGCATTAGAAGTTTTCATTTACGTTCAAATAACCCCTATTACGACATTCTAGGACCACTTGGTCGACACTATCACCCCTGGAAAAAAACAAACAAAAAAAGCAAACCAACATGCATTCGTGATCTTTATTCTGGCAAAAAAAATCCTCATTTTTAGAGATAGGAGCTTGAAACTTCTACATTAGGGTTCTCTGATACGTTGAATCTGATGATGTGATTTTCATTAAGATTCTATGACTTTTAGGGGGTGTTCCTTCTTTTTGCAAAATAAGACAAATATTCTCAGGCTCGTAACTTGTGATTGGTCGGACTAAAATTGATGAAACTTATATATTTAAAATAAGCATAAAAATCCTATTTTATTGATGTGTCTATTTGTATCAAAACTCCGTTTTTTTAGAGTTTAGGTTACGATTGAGCCGGGTCTCTTCTTACTTACAGTTCGTTCCAATGAACTCTTTGATTCAACATTCAAAGCGCAGAATCTTTACAATCCTATTCAGGCTAAAATTAAGTAGCATTTTCCTTTATTTATTACAGTCCTATTAATAAGGGGGAAGAAGGGAGGGAGGGGTAGTTTTTCCTCAATATTTCAGAATTTCAGAATTTAAAGTGGAAATGCTCATTTAACATTCTTGAAATGTTAATTTTTTTCATTAAATTTAGTTTAACATCAAAATAACGAAATCATCTGAAGTCATGTCAATATATGATGTCAAGTTCAATATAATTGCAATTTTATCCCCTATTAAGTCAAAATTATCCAGATCTATTGTTTGCCGTATTCAAGATAATTGGAATGAAGAATGGGGTTGTGGCGTCAATTCACAAATATTTAAGGGAGGGAATGCAGGCTGTATTTTTGAAAATTAATAGGGGAGGGGGCAGATTGATTATTTGTTTAATTTTTTGCAATGATAAAATAATTGTAATTTTTTTAGGTAGTTAATCCTAAAAATGGCCTTTTCAGTGAAAATATCCCCCAAAAAGGTATTCTTCAAAGTCTAGGGGAAGAGCAAAAAATATAGGGGCATTTACCCTCCTTCAAAATTGATGCCACTGGAAAACAGACAAATTATATCTTAATATTTGACAGGTGAAATCTTATCTAAAGATTCTTCTTATGTATACTTTACAAGCCGTTGTAAGGAGTATGTTATTACACGTTGTTTGTATCTTTCTTGGAATATATCCTAAGCAAATATATTTTAACAAATTTTGTTTAATATCAGATGAATTAAACACCAACACCTAGCTGGTGGGGGCGCTTCGCACAACCCCCCAAGACCCAGCACCCACCCACCCCCCCGCGCGTAAGTCGCTACGTGCCATATTAGTTACGCGCTATTGTAGTTGTGTCCCTGTGTCCCACCTGTGAATATATATATATATATATATATATATATATATATATATATATATATATATATATATATATATATATATATATATATATATATATATATATATATATATATATGTTTTTAACTACGTAAAACTTGAACATGCAACAATTATCCATGGGAAAACAATCCGTATTCAGATCTATACCGCATTTTTCTAATGATTGCTCTTGGGTTTGTTGATGGTAATTGCTAATCGAATATTCCCTGTGTCCCCGTCGTCATTTATATATCCCCCATGTGCCCTTCTGGCGTCCCCGTTGTAGTTGTGTCCCTGTGTCCCGGTCGCCATTTATATTCCCTGTTTCACGGTCGTCATTTGTGTCCCGGTGTCTTGGTCTGTAATTTCTCTTTGAGTGTCCTGGTCGTCATTTATATTCCCTGTGTCCCGCTTGTCATTTGTGTCCCCGTGTCCTGGTCTGTAATTTCTCTTTGAGTGTCCCAGTTGTCATTTATATTCCTTGTGCCCCGGTGTCCCGGTCTGTAACATACGACAATAGATCAGTAGTGTTGTAACTTTGTTCATGATCCCATTCTACACATGTAGAAATAGAAGCAATATGATTAGGTTAAGGCATTCCCAACTGCTTGATAAGTTTGTTTGCAATAGATAGGCACAAATCTTCAATCATAACTAAAGTGCAGTTATAAATTTCTGTTGTAAAGTCCAAGGTCATTTCTGACCTTTCTAGCCTTATTCGGTGGAGTATATTCTCGGCCATTTGCGATTTGTATTTCTCCCATAACTCTGTTGGAGATGAAGGAGAGCAACTTTTGCCGGAAGACACGGGCCGTAATGTCATGTCTAAGAACCGGCGATTGTCCAGGATATAAAAGCTGTTTTATCTAATCCCAAGATGGATTATATGTAAATGTAATAAATGACGAATCATTTATCTATAGGCATAATATTTCATTGCGCTGAATTTCTTATCCATTTCTTTGTTAGTGGCTGGATTTATCAATTTAATATTAAAGTGATAACCGTTGGCTCCATCCCAAAAAATGATAGGATATTGTAGGGCATCGTAGCATCGATGAGTTTAAGCAATTCTTGTCAACTGATTGTTTCGCCTATAAAGAATATTATCTCGAGGTAAGAACTGCTGAGCCTTTGGGTTCAGCAGATATCAGGGTTCTGCAAGAACCCTGAAATACATATCGCTGAACCTTTGTTTTTTAACTAAAATCTGGTAGGCATTGATGACCTTATCCAAGTCAAAATCCCAAACCCAATCATCATCGCTATCATTTTCAGTTTTGATACGTTTTGACTCTCACTGTCCAGGTTGATTTTCATCTAACTGCGCGGTTTTGCGTTCTTTTGCCACAAGCCTTTTGGCATTAACTCTTTGAGCAGCTCCCTCGGCTGTTTCTTCTGTCATTTTAAGATCTATACTGAAAATTTATCTTTGAAACGTCTTCTTATATACTTATAACGACGTCATATACAGTCGACAAACATGACGTCAGTCGACAAACAACTTCATGACGGCATAATGCTCACAAGCATGACGTCAGTCGACAAACAACTTCATGGCGGCATAATGCTCACAAACATGACGTCAGTCGACAGTCGACAAACATGACGTCCGTACACAAACAACTTATTTTTTTATATATAGATATACATCGACAAACATGACGTCAGTCGACAAACAACTTCATGACGGCATAATGATCACAGACATGACGTCAGTCAATAGTCGACAAACATGACGTCAGTACACAAACAACTTATTTTTATATATATAGATTTTGTTATGGCGAATTATGAGCGATTTACGGTGGTTTAATTTTTGGTAAATGATGCAAAAGTCGTGGCTTTATCTTTGCTACGGGAATATCGGAATTATTCGGAATATTTATTTGGAATATTTTTCGGAAATTTGGAATTACTTAGAATATTTAGAATATTAATCTATAGTTATTTAGAATATTGGGATAAGGATACTTAATTCCGCTTCAAATAAGTAAAACTATTTAAATTACCAAACGACCAAATTACCAAGATTTTCTAAAACACGTACTTTAGTATTTAATTCTTGCATGTTTTATATTTTATATTTTTATGAATAACTAGCTGTTGCGCCACCCCAACATCTAGTTGGTGGGGGCGCATATATATATATATATATATATATATATATATATATATATATATATATATATATATATATATATATATATATATATATATATATATATATATATATATATATATATATATACTAGCTGATGGGGTGGCGCTTCGCGCCACCCCAACACCTAGTTGGTGGGGCGCTTCGCGCCCCCCCCCAAGCCCCCCCCGCGCGCGTGAGTCGTTACGCGCCATATTAGTTACGCGCCATTGTAGTTGTGTCCCTGTGTCCCATCTGTGAATGGAGATAGATATAAATATATGTTTTTAACTACGTAAAACATGCGAATATACAACATTCTTCGCTGTCCCATTGTCTGTGCATATAAATAGATTGTCAGGTTTACTGACTCTTGAACATGCAACATATAATTGTCCATGGGAAAAACAATCCGTATTCAGATCTATACCTCATTATTCTAATGATGTGTCCCTGTGTCCTGGTTGTCATTTATATTCCCTGTGTCCCGGTCGTCATTTGTGTCCCGGTGTCCCAGTTTGTAATTTCTCTTTGAGTGTCCCGGTCGTCATTTATATTCCCTGTGTCCCGGTCGTCATTTGTGTCCCGGTGTCCCGGTCTGTAATTTCTATTCGAACAATCCCTGTGTCCCGGTCGTCATTTATATATCCTGCCTGTGCCCCCGGCGTCCCCGTTGTAGTTGTGTCCCTGTGTCCCGGTCGTCATTTATATTCCCTGTGTCCCGGTCGTGATTTGTGTCTGGGTGTCCCAGTGTGTAATTTCTCTTTGAGGTTCCCGGTCGTCACTTATATTCCCTCTGTCTCGGTCGTCATTTGTGTCCCGGTCTGTAATTTCTCTTTGAGTGTTTTTTCTTTTTAGTTTTTTTTTTAGTTTTTTACCTTTTTTCTTTTTTCAGTTTTCTTTTTCTTCTTTATTTTTCAGCGTCACTATGAAGTACATATCGACGAACCTTTGTTTTTTTAACTTAAATCTGGTAGGCATTGATGACCTTATCCAAGTCAAAATCCCAAACCTAATAGGTTCTTCAGTCATTTTACAATTAAACATTTTTCCGTGAACAAATGTCTTAAATACCGTTAATGACGTCACCGTCAAAGCAAAAATGACGACAACTAATTTCATGACGTCAGCCGACACAGAAACATGACGTCACCTGATCCACAGACAGACAGACAGACAACTTATTTATATATATATATATATATATATATATATATATATATATATATATATATATATATATATATATATATATATATATATATATATATATATATATATATATATATATATATATATATATATATATATATGTTTTTAACTACGTAAAACTTGCGAATATACAACATTCTTTGCTGTCCCATTGTCTGTGCATATAAATAGATTGTCAGGTTTACCGACTCTTGAACATGCAACATATAATGGTCCTAGGAAAACAATCCGTATTCAGATCTGTACCTCATGATTCTAATGATTGTCCTTGAGCTTTGTTGATGGTGATTGCTAATCGACCATTCCCTTTGTTGCCGTCGTCATTTATATATCCCCCTGTGCCCACCGGCGTCCCCGTTGTAGTTGTGTCCTTGTGTCCCGGTCGTCATTTATATTCCCTGTGTCCCGGTCGTCATTTGTGTCCCGGTGTCCCAGTATGTGATTTCTCTTTGAGTGTCCCGGGCGTCATTTATATTCCTTGTGTCCCGGTGTCCCGGTGTCCCGGTCGTCATTTGTGTCCCGGTCTGTATATACATTCTTTTTTGAATTGGTCTTTTTTTAGTTTTTTACCTTTTCTTAGTTTTTTTAGTTATACCTTATGATTCTAATGATTGCCCTTGAGCTTTGTTGATGGTGATTGCTAATCGAACATTCCCTGTGTCCCCGTCTTCATTTATATATCCCCCTGTGCCCCCCGGCATCCCCGTTGTAGTTGTATCCCTGTGTCCCGGTCGTCATTTATATTCCCTGTGTCCCGGTCGTCATTTGTATCCCGGTGTCCTTTTATTTTTTATTAGTTTTTAGTTGTTTTTTTCTTTTTAGTTTTTTTGTAGTTTTTACCTTTTTTTTGTTTTTTTAGTTTTTTTTTACTTATGTCCTTTTCGTCATTTATACTCCCTGTGTCCCGGTCGTCATTTGTGTCCCGGTGCTTTATTGATGTTGATTGCTAATCGAACATTCCTTGTGTCCCGGTCGCTTTCTCTTTGAGTGTCCCGGTCGTCATTTATATTCCCTATGTGCCGGTATCCCGGTCGTCATTTGTGTCCCGATGTCCCGGTCTGTAATTTCGTCAGTCGAAAACATGACGTCAGTCAACACACAAACATGACGTCACCCGACAGACCCACTCACACACAGACAACTTATTTTTATATATATAGATGACGGTGACAAATATTACTTATAAGCTATCCACCCTGTTACGTAAAAGATGCATATAATTCTTCTTGATATATTTAAAAAACAAAGACTATTATCAGGATTAGACCCATTGTCAACTAAAGTCATGGAATGATGACTGAAATAACTGGATAACTAGGCTGAAACATGTATCACTTAATTATTACCTCGTTTGATACGCTTTTAGGGTTCAGAGAAAGAAAAAATTGAATATATATATCCTTTTAACTAAAATCCCTCCTCAAAAATTAACAACATACTCAAAGACCTAAAACTATTTATTAATCATAAAACCTTATGATATTCTTTATTTGTTAAATGATTTTTAGCTTTTACTCTATTATAGTTTTCAAACATACCTTGATAATTAAAAAAATTATGATTAGTTTCCATTTATTTATTTTGTCTTCTGTAACCTCAGGGACAAAAGACATATTATAATTTTTCTCATTCACATCTAATTGATTCTTACTAAAACCAAGTTACCGGTACCCCGTTATGTGCGCTATGGAATCTAAAATTGCGCTATGAAAAATTAATAATTTTTTAGTTGGGATACTCTGGATTGGTCAATGTTTTTCTTGCATTTTTTCTGGTTTTAGCAACCAAGAATACATAGCTTATAAAAACATTTATTTTTATAGCTTCACATTTCTTGCTCTTTGCAGAACGAAGGGGAGGGGGGTAACAAATATTTACTTCTTGTTTATAGTGGTCTATATAAATACTTACAGTTTTTAGACACAAAAACTCATTTTATTTACAAAAAAAATGATAATCACTCATGAGAAATGAATCTCAGGTCGTTGATACCCGGGTCGGTTCTCTTTCAGGTCTAAAATTAGAGTAGCAGCTTTCTAACTTTGGAACCAATAAAGTTGGGATAGCAGCTTCCTGATTCCAGTACCTTATTAAGTACAACAAATCAAATTTTAATTTTAATGATTTTTCATTTTGGCTCCAAGGGATGGGGTGACGTTTTCCTGGTTATAGTAACCATGAATATATAGCTTACAAAATATTTATCTTTATAGCTTTACATTTCTTGCTCTTGGCAGAAGGAAGGGTGGTAGTAGAAATATATTAACTCCATGCTTACATCAGTCTGTATCATTGAATGAATTTTTAGTAAAATGAATTTCGGAAGTAATAATCTCATCAGTGTTAATTACGTTTACTATTATGTTATTTCCATGAGTGGAATCGTACAATTTGGTAACAGGTTTTCGAAGCTTTTTGATACTAACCTGGGAATAAAACATGGCAGCACCCTTTCTCCTAAGTGTTTAACGTGTTTATAAATGATGTTGTTAACTTTCTAGAGAATAGATGGGCTCCGAAAGTTAGCCAAGGGACTATAAAAATCTCTTTTTTATTATTTGCAGATGATATTGCTTTGTTGGCTTATAAACCGCAAGATTTACCGACGCTTTAGAATCTCATAGAAGAATATTTGCGCATAAAAAAAAAATTACGGCTGAATGCTGAAAAGAGTGAACTTCTTTTTTTTTAAAGGAGTGTATGTTGTGAAGAAAAGTATAGATTTAAATGTAATAATAAGGAACTAATTATAAGTAAAAGAATAAAATATTTAGGCTTTTTCTTACTGGAAAATGAAAGCCTAAAGAGTCATATTGATGAAATAGTTAAGAGAGGTAGAGTGGCCATGTCTGCATTTTTTAGAAACCCAACGATAATGGAGATTAAAAACCTAAAAATGCATAAAAGAATATTTAATACAAGAATTTTACCCGTGATAGAATATGGAGCAGAGATATGGGGTGGAGAAACGGTACAGCAACTGGAGTCCCTTCAGGTCCAGTATTGTAAAAGAGTGTTATTCATAGATTCTGAAAGGTGATATGAGCCTGTTTTCTTTAAAGCTACGTACGTCTATTTTAATGCTTAGATTCTGGTTGAAGTTAACTAAGAGTAATGAAAATAGACTAGTAAGAGTGGCATATGAAGAGATGTTGAAATGTGGTTTAAATTCTCGTGGCCATCCCAAATTAAATCATTACTAGAAAAAGTAGGAATGCCTTACTTATGGAATAGTGGTCTTTGTTCTAGTTATGTACCAACAGGATTAGAAAGCCAGGTACGTTTTATATTAGAGAGTCAGGAAACTTTGCATTTGCAAGGGCTGGTATTAGATTCTACAGCTCTACAACATTATAATCAGGCAAAACCTAGTTTTGGAGAGGAAGTTAATTCTAAATTTAGTCTACCGGCTATGATTCTACGTCGTTGGATTCAGTATAGGGCGTATTTTCTTCAAATCCAGAACAGGCAAAAAATGTTCAACATAAAAAAAGATAGTTGGTCCTTATAGGCGGTATGTTTATCCCTCTTGAAAAGAAATAAAAAAAAAAACAAGTATTTTTAACTGAAAGTAAGGAGCGACATTAAAACTTAAAACGACCAGAAATTACTTCGTATATGAAAGAGGCTGCTTCCTCATCAACGCCTCACTCTTTACGCTAAAGTTTGACTCTTTCTCTCAATTCTTCTTTTTAAAACAGTAAAAAACTTAAGCGTAAAGAGCGGGGCGTTGATGAGGAAGCAGCCTCTTTCATATACGAAGTAATTTCTGGTGGTTTTAAGTTTTAATGTCACTCCTTACTTTCAGTTAAAAAAAACTTGTTTTTTTATTTAATGTCTGAAAGTTTTTGAATCAATGCATCTTTTGATTTTGGCTCTCCGCAGAGGAATAATTAAAACAAAATTTGCTTTTTTTTTTGGCTAAATGGCTTTCTCATAATTTTGATCGAATGATTGTGAGAAAAAAAGAGCGGGGGAGGAAGCCTAGTTGCCCTCCGATTTTTTGGTTACTTAAAAAGGCAACTAGAATTTTTAATTTCTTACGAATATTTTTATTAGTAAAAGAATTACGTAACTTATAAATTAGCTTATGTAAAGAACTCTTGTATTCTCATATTTTTATTACATATATGAGGGGGTTCGCCCCCTTATCAGATCCTCGCTCTTTACACTGAAGCTTAAATTTTGTCCCAATTCATTAAGAATGACCACAGAATCACAAAAGCCGTAGAATAAAAAGTTGAAATTACTAAAAATACTTTAACGTAAAGAGCGAGGTATTAGGAGGAGGTGAGCCCCTCAAATGGGTAATAATTTCTGTTTATTTTAACTTTTATGCTGCTCCTTACTTCCAGCTGAAAGAACTTTTTCATATTTATTTTTTCATTTTAAAAAAAAAAAATGCTAGTAAATCCTGCGCTCCCTTCATGGAGATTTTCTTCCCCCATGACAAATTATCGATGGAAAGTTCCCCCAGCATATCCCCCTCTTCTCAACCCCTCCCCAAACCAAAAAAAAATCCTCCTGAAAACGCCTCTACACTTCCCAACAACCATTACTATATGTAAGCACTGGTCAAAGTTTGTAACTTGTTGCCCTTCACACGGGGACTGTGGGGGAGTAAGTCGTCTCCAAAGACATAGTTATAAGGTTTTTTGACTACACTGAATAAAAAGGCTATCTCAGAACTTTGATCCGTTGACTTTGGTAAAATAATTAGCGTGGGAGGGGGCCTAGGTGCCCTCCAATTTTTTTGGTCACTTGAAAAGGGCACTAGAACTTTTCATTTCCGTTAGAATGAGCCCTCTTGCAACATTTTAGGACAACTGGATCGATACGATCACCCCTGGGAAAAAAAACCAAAAAAAACCAAAAAAACAAAAAACAAAAAAAAACAAATAAACACGCATCCGTGATCTGCCTTCTGGCAAAAAATACAAAATTCCACATTTTTGTAAATAGGAGCTTGAAACTTCTACAGTAGGGTTCTCTAATACGCTGAATCTGATGGTGTGATTTTTGTCAAGATTCTATAACTTCTAAGGGGCGTTTCCCCCTATATTCTAAAATAACGCAAATTTTCTCAGGCTCGTAACTTTTGATGGGTAAGACTTAAAATCAGCATTAAAATGTGATTCTTTTGATGTAGGTATTGGTATCAAAATTCCATTTTTTAGAGTTTTGGTTACTATTGAGCCGGGTCGCTCCTTACTACAGTTCGTTACCACGAACTGTTTGATGAGGATGAAGACTTGGATCACTTTCTCCGGAAATACCCAGTGCTCTTTGATTTACGGGAAAATATTTACATGAGATTAATTTGATGCTTCCCGGTATTCTACAAAATTGTAACCCAACCACAATATTTTGAGGGGGAGTATATATAGGTAAATCCTTAGTAAGAAGAAAAAACTTATATGATTAATTTATTTTGTCGTTAGATTAGGTATTTTCGCGTTGTATTCTGTTTCGGTGCGTGCTTGTAATCTGTACTGTTGTTTAATTTCCTTATTTGTTTGTTATTTATATTTTTGTTTTTATATGTCCCTTGGACTTTTGAAATACACTTATCTATCTATCTATCTATTTTCTGCATTGCTTTATTGATTTTTTCTGATAACTAAAATTAGCAATTTGCATACCGAATTTCAAATACCCATGGAGGCCCGATCCATGTACCAAATTACCGACTTCTATTTTACTGTCACTAAATTAACTCGTTAGTTTAATTACCTTTCTGTCGATCAACTATTAAGTAAAGTCTAGTTTATTTCCTGCTAAATTAATTTGGGTTAATATTACAGAAACCAATTCGCAAATAATTTCTTGGGCCAAACTGCCTGTCCATTTATAATTAAAATGAAATGAAAATATTGAAAGAGGGTAAAACTTTTCATGAGATAATCAGATTTGAAAGAATAAAAAAATCGTTCTTTATACAAATAATAACTAAAGTTTGAATATTTATTTGCGATATATATATATATATATATATATATATATATATATATATATATATATATATATATATATATATATATATATATATATATATATATATATATATATAATATATAGTTATATAAAATAAATATAAAAAATGTATAAAAAATATGAAATATATATAAAAAATATAAAATATATAGTTATATTTTATTAGCCTTATTTATTAATTCCTTTTACTAGATTTTTTTTTTGTAAACTTAATCCTACGAGTGTTTCAATTTGTACTTACTTCTATGATTTTTGTCCATTCCAGATTGTGCCTATCTAGAGAGTTCCTTGAATTTCCCAATATTTCGAAGCTAGTAGAAGGAGCTAGTGCTCGCCCGGTTCTTCCGCCTTCTATAAAAAGGACAAAATATTCACTCTCCTTCTGAAATAGCACGTAGAAAAGGGACTCAAACTACAGTTAGCGTTGGAGAATTGGAAATCTTTGGGGAGAAGTATTACATAGGGTGCTGGGTTTTTTTGATTTGAGAGGCTACCTTGATTGTCCTTGGTCATATCTACCCGATTGTCATAGGCTACCCCTTGGTCATAGGCTACCCGATTGTCCTTGGTCATAGTGACTTAAGGGTGAATTTCACGAAAGTCTTATTTTTGGCCTACAGTAAACCTGAGAATGGAATAACGATCTATGTTCCCAGTTTATAGGTCCAGGCAAATAGGTAGGAGGGTCTCGGTTCACGTTCCCTCCAAATTCCAAGTTTTTCCAGATATTTGGGTATTTCTTATTCAAATTATCAGTTTTGATTTTCTATTGGCCCGTCTTCTGAACAAGAATTTTGTTCACTAGCCTGGGTAGGACAGATAAATCTCTTTTTACGATTTCACGCTATAAAAGAAATGCTAATAGTCTAATCAATGTTGTTGCTTCGTAGAAGTAACAAGTATCCGACTAACAACAGTAACACGTACCAATTCCAACGGTCTAATCAATGAAATAGTCTAATCAAGTACCAATGACGGTCAAATAATAAGAAATGCTGATGGTCTAATCAATGTTGTTACTTCGTAGAAGTAACAAGCGTCCGACTAACAACAGTAACAAGTACCAATGCCAACGGTCTAATCAATGAAATAGTCTAATCAAGTACCAATGACGGTCAAATAATAAGAAATGCTGATGGTCTAATCAATGTTGTTACTTCGTAGAAGTAACAAGTATCCGACTAACAACAGTGACAAGTGCCAATACTGAAAGTCTAATCAAAGAAATGGCCTAATGAAGTACCGATGATGGTCAAATAACAAAAAATGCTGATGGTCTAATCAATGTTTTACTTCGTAGAAGTGACAAGTATCCGACTAACAACAGTAACAAGTACCAATGCTTATGGTCTAATTGATGAAATGGTCTAATAGAGCACCAACGATGGTCACATAACAAGAGATGCTAGTGGTCTAATCAATGTTGTTACTTCGTAGAAGTAACAAGTATCTGACTAACAACAGTAACAAGTACCAATGCTTATGGTCTAATTGATGAAATGGTCTAATAGAGCACCAACGATAGTCACATAACAAGAGATGCTAGTGGTCTAATCAATGTTGTTACTTCGTAGAAGTAACAAGTATCTGACTAACAACAGTAACAAGTACCAATGCTTATGGTCTAATTGATGAAATGGTCTAATAGAGCACCAACGATGGTCACATAACAAGAGATGCTAGTGGTCTAATCAATGTTGTTACTTCGTAGAAGTAACAAGTATCTGACTAACAACAGTAACAAGTACCAATGCTTATGGTCTAATTGATGAAATGGTCTAATAGAGCACCAACGATGGTCACATAACAAGAGATGCTAGTGGTCTAATCAATGTTGTTACTTCGTAGAAGTAACAAGTATCTGACTAACAACAGTAACAAGTACCAATGCTTATGGTCTAATTGATGAAATGGTCTAATAGAGCACCAACGATGGTCACATAACAAGAGATGCTAGCGGTCTAATCAATGTTGTTACTTCGTAGATGTAACAAGTATCTGACTAACAACTGTAACAAGTACCAATGTTGATGATCTAATCAATAAAATGATCTAATCAAGTACCAATGACGGTCAAAAAACAAGAAATGCTGATGGTCTAATCAATGTTGTTACTTCGTAGGAGTAACAAGTGTCCGACTAACAACAGCAACAAGTACCAATGCTTATGGTCTAATTGATGAAATGGTCTAATAGATCACCAACGATGGTCACATAACAAGAGATGCTAGTGGTCTAATCAATGTTGTTACTTCGTAGAAGTAACAAGTATCTGACTAACAACTGTAACAAGTACCAATATTGATGATCTGATCAATAAAATGATCTAATCAAGTACCAATGACGGTCAAAAAACAAGAAATGCTGATGGTCTAATTGATGAAATGGTCTAATAGATCACCAACGATGGTCACATAACAAGAGATGCTAGTGGTCTAATCAATGTTGTTACTTCGTAGAAGTAACAAGTATTTGACTAACAACAACAACAAGTACCAATGCTTATGGTCTAATTGATGAAATGGTCTAGTAGAGCACCAACGATGGTCACATAACAAGAGATGCTAGCGGTCTAATCAATGTTGTTACTTCGTAGATGTAACAAGTATCTGACTAACAACTGTAACAAGTACCAATATTGATGATCTAATCAATAAAATGATATAATCAAGTACCAATGACGGTCAAAAAACAAGAAATGCTGATGGTCTAATCAATGTTGTTACTTCGTAGAAGTAACAAGTGTCCGACTAACAACAGTAATAAGTAACAAGTATAAACAGGTATCCGACTTAAATACATTTAAAGCTACGAACAAGATGAAAAGCACAAGGTTGTTTGTTTCAAGTCTTTTAAACCCCTACTTACTTGATGAAAAAGGGGCCTAAGGACTCGTTACACTAGGAAGCTTATAAAAACATATTGCGGGGAATAATTTCACCCTTTCTTAAATTAAATAAAAAAACAAGTTTTTCTCAATTGAAAGTAAGGAGTGACATTAAAACTGAAAACAAACAGAAATTATTCTGTATATGAAAAGGACTGCCCCCTCCTCAACGCCTCGCTGTTTACGCTACTCTCTGTCAAAAATCTGCTTTTTAAAATAATAAAAACTGTATCGAACTCGATTCACCATCAAACGATACAGCATCAAAATTTGATTTTCTTATGCATCAATTGATATCAGAATTCCGTTTTAAGAATTTCGGTTACTATTGAACCGCGTCGCTCCTTACTTGCAGTTTGTTACGATGAACTATTTGACCGCGAATTGTTTGATTACGTAAAAGACGATTAATAGAAGCCATGCCTGTGATGAGTATTGCCTTCCTAAAAAGATGAACAAAAAAATAGAATACAGAACTACTTTAGCGTCACTGAAGCTATTCCCCTTACCCTTAATTCCCATATGTTGCAATTTGCAAAAAAAAACGCAGTTAAAACAACATATTTAATTTGCAGAAAATACGCGCAAAAACACTATAATAATAATAATAATAATAATTCATTTCTAACCCACAACAACACTATAAAAGTATTAAAATGTGGAGTACAAACAAATAAATACACACAAAAAAAGCAAAACATACAAAAAATGAAAAGTAATGACAATAGAAATTTTTTACGTTAATACAAAAAATTAGATAAACACACAAAATAACGAACTATGAAAAAAAATGAACATTAAATACACACACAAAATGAAATTCAAAAAACACAAAGAGAAAAACAAATACATACACAAAGTCAACGAAAAAAACGGATAAGACGGTGGCGAGGGGATAGGCGCCCAGAAGCTGTACTGGAGAGTTGTCTGTGAAGAAACTCAAACTTTAAAGTTATGTCAGGAACTGAGAATTTTTTAACAAGAGTCCGGTTTTTTGTCCAAGGTGAAAATACAGAAGAAATTTGCAAAATTTGAAATAATTTATCCGAATTCTTTTTAAATTACTATTATTAAGAAGGGGGAAAAGACCTGAAGCATAAAGGACAGAATGATCACAGAAAGTAGAATAAAGTTTAGTCAGCGCACGTCTATTATACTTCCCTCTATTTGCAACAATTTTTGCATAACCAATCTGAATCTTTTTACTTATATCACAAACAGTACGCTGAGGTAAGCTCGAAAGATTTTTAGTAATAGAGATACCAAGCCAACGAATACAATCAACAAGCGGGATAGTGAAGTTATTACAGTGAAGGGGAGTAGCAGTAATACAGTTATAAGGAAGAAACTCAAATTTATGTATATTAATTGAAAGGCCAATATCAGAGAAGGCATCAGAAACTATAGAGATCATATTGGAAAGACCCTTTTCAGAACGGCTAATCAGAAGCAAGTCGTCAGCATACGCAAGATAAGAAACATCCGCAAGACCAGAAAGGTATGTACCTGAAATCTTAGCCAGCACACTAGAAATACAAATCTTAAAAAGCGTAGGGGACAGAACACCACCCTGCCTAACGCCTCTTCGCATTCTTATAATAGTGTCTGGTGCAGATCCTAATTGAAGAAACGAATTTGAATACCAAAACCTAACAAGCATTATAATAGAGAGTTTGACCCCGGAATTATACAAGGAAAAAATGAGCTGACTATGGACCACACTATCAAACGCTTTCGAAAGATCCAAAGCACAAATATAAAGACCATTTTTCTTGGAATAATTATCAGCCAATAGAGAAGACAGAATCTTATGTGCATGCTGACAACCCACCCCACTCAGAAAACTAAATTGGTTCTCATCCTCAATAATATTTTTAGTCAAAAATGGTAGAAGGATATACTCAAAAACCTTACTGATATTACAAGATACAGTAATAGGTCGATAGCAAGAACAATCAATCGGTGACTTTCCCCTTTTTAAAATTGACGAAACAGTGCCACACAGAAAACTCTCAGGTACTTGTGAAGTACATAGACACATTTGAAAAAGAAGCTGAAAGTGAGATATAAGGGGGGTGCATTCAATCGGCATATGCATCTTAGAAATACCATCTTTATCTTTTGAATTAGATTTTAAACTTTTAACAGCATTAATTGCGGAAGAAAAAGATATGGGCACTATATGGCGTTGCGAAAACGTTGTACTAAAGAGGGGGGTAAGAAGGCGAGTATACACAGAATGCACTGAATAATTAATCACTGAAAAAATCGAAGAATAATTTTTATACCAAGCTGAAGTTGGAAGGCAATTACTTGTCATAGTTTCATCATTTATCTTGTCAGAATTGAACACTTATCGCCAATCCTCCCTACTTACAGGGAAATCCATACCGCGGTAACGTGCCGACCTAAGATAATTGGTTTTAGTTTTACGTTTGATATCAGCGACACACCCAGAACTTGGCTTACCACATTAATTCCATATCTGTAGCCATAATTTTGCTTTATTTTTTATCGACTTTAAACAAGGGTCCATTGACCAGATAGGTTTTTGTGTTCTTTTACGAATACGATGTCGAGGTACGGCAGCTTCTTCTGCCCTTTTCATACACATCACAAGTTGGTTATAATAACAGTCAATATCGGCTTTACCATTCGTAGGTACCTGGCACTGAAGAAGATGATATGGAACACGTATGGTAGAAAGAAGGGTTGTCAAGGTAGAGATGTAGTGCGGTATATTGGCTTTGCTCCAATTACTTTTTTCAAACCATTTCGATTTTTCTCGCGAGCAATTGGTTTCCGATAGATCAATATACATCGTAAATGTAGCTGAAATTGGCACGTGGTCAGTATCTTGCTCGTTAACATGAACAGAAGCAGAAGAAGAGATAATACCAGGCGAGCAAATAATATGGTCAATATCACTTGTGCTTCCAGAATGATGAACATATGAAAAATTGTGGGATTTGGGCACAACGCGGTATGAAGGAAGACACTCAAAAAGCAGTTCAATTCTCACAGAAGATCGATTAATATCCTGATTCACAAACAGTACCTGATTCACAAGATTCTTAAGCAGACCACACGCCTTTCCGAATTTAGTTAAGGATCTGATCGAGTATCCTTCATATGGGAGATAAGAGTTTATAAATACAATACTGCCGACACGCACAGCCAAAAAAAATTCGTCGGAGTAGAAGAGTACTGGGGAGGGTAGATGAATGTCCCGTTTAAAGACACAGGCTAGTCCACCGGAAGGGCGACCGCCAGTAGTTTTTGCCGGACTCGGGAACGCAGTATGTTGCTGACTTCGACGCAAAAAATTCAAACTTGAAGCAGTGAGAAGATGCTCCTGGAAACATACAAATCGTAGGAACCGTACAACTCATCAATAACAAAATCCTTATCTTTGGTGACATTTATATTGAGCGAAATAACTGAGATTGATACACTCATGGTCGAAAGGTGGATTTGCACTTTATTCGATTCTTAATAAAGGGGCAGGAAAAGCTATAGGAAGGGTGTTTTTGGCCGCAATTTTCGCAATTGGGATCAGCAATGCATGGCTCATCTTTTGTTGATATGTGTGGCCCTCCAGAACGAGAATATTTCGGGAGAACGCTGGGACAGGAATACTGTAGATGGTCTAGTGATCGGCATTTAAAACAGCATTTGGGTAGGTCCTTAAACTCGTAAACAGGAAAAATTTCATAGCCCACTCTGAGGCCATGCTTGAAAAACGTAGATTGTGCAAAAGAATCCAAAAACTCGATTTTCACAGACTTAGATAGGCCCAATCTCTTAGCATCTATGACACCGTGATGGCTTCCGAGTACCGTAATGTCAATGTCGGTAGGAATATTACGTGATATACCAAAAAACCGCTTGGAAACCACTTTTGTTGTAGTACCGGAGATTATGTTCCGGATTGACGAGCAGAAGTCTTCCGTAGCAGACTTGTCCATATTAATATACCACTTGTCATTGATGGGCTTTACGCTACGTACTAATTCATGTCCAGTAATTTGGTCTATAGCAGCTTTTCGCTTAAGAGGGTTAGATAAGGCGTCCGGGACCTTTAAGACGATAACTGTTGCATGCGAATCTAGTACTGAAGCCGGCTTGGGTGATTGGGGGAAGCTCAATTCATATTTGTCAAGTTTTGAAGACATTCCCAAAAGAACTCGATTGAGCTCATTAAATTTTGAGAATAAAGAGGTGTAGGCAGTGGCAGGGAGGCAGGGTACTTCCGTAGGACGCTTTATGACGAATGTCGGAACATCAGTGTCAGTCTCGTCAAGAGATTTTAATAAAGTAATTATGTCGCTGAAATGGCTAACCAATGCATTAGTTCCCTTCCGAACAGGGCAATCTTCATGACCCGGACAAAGCTGCCACAATAACGTCTTTGCCACCTTGACTGAATTAGAGTCAAAAAACTCCACTCCATGCCTTTTAATCACGTCATCCTCTGCTCCAATTAGCAAATTGCTCTGTACAAAATTCTGTAAAAAATTGGACATACAGCTATTTTTTTTTAGCGCGATAGTTATTGGTTGGAACGTCATCTACGTATCACAGTTAAAATTAGCGTATTTGGCTAGCCATCTGTTTTTTTTTCAGCTTGTTATTGGTAGTGTAAGAGTTGTTTTTGTATTAAAGAAATGTAAAAAGTAAGGAATAGGAGAAGACATAAATTGAAACTGACAAAAGGTAAAAAACTTCGTAATTTTCTTTTAGTGAAAGGTGGAGCCTGGAAAAAGAATAAGCTTTCTTAGAAGAATTACAACTTCATTTTGGGAGAGATTTTGCCCCTTTTATCCGTTACACCATCTACTGGTGCGCGACTAAAGTATGTCCATTCCTATGGACATCGGTTCTCAGTTAAGTGTTAGAAGTTAGAAACATACGAGTTGACAGAATGGAAGAACTTCCTTGTTTAAATGTGTTTTCTTTACTTTCTCTTATGGTCACCCTCAAAAGTTGAAACCATGTTTTTCTTCTAGCTAACATATCTGATGCCTTAGCAATCATCGACGCTAGTGATGTTGAGGACCTTTCTGCAGATGAAAGTAATGATGACCTTTTTGAGCCTCACGATACAGAACTTGAAGATTCAAGCGAAGATGAAGATCCTAACAGCGCCTTCCTTCCAGGCAATGAAAGCATCATTGTCGAGGAAGTATATTTGCTTGAATTTGATTTTGAAGATGACATACCTCTAGCCAAGTGGGCTTGAGCTTATGAAACATCCAAAATTGATTAAATGGAGGGAAAGCACGAGGTTTGAGATTCCTTTAGGTCCAGAAAGAGATGGAGTTATCTTTACTGACCATTCTGATTGAAAACCAAAGATTTTTTTACATAGTACTTCCTCCAGTCTTTTTTCGATGAAACGGTATATGCCACAAACTACACCCATCAAAAAAATCGACAAGAGCCTGAATGTCACTGGTGAAAAGCTTAAGAATTTTTTGGGAGTTGTAATATTGATGGGCAATCTCAAGTATCCTTTAATCCAAATGTACTCTAAGGCGCAGTACCGTGCAAACCAGATAGCAGTAAATATTGGAAAAAACCATTTCTTCACTCTAAGAAGCACTCTCAAATCTGTGGTTGCTGAGGAAGTTTCTAACGACATTAAGAAGAACAATCGGTTGTGGAGAGTTTGGTCAATTATTTACCGTTTCTGTACCGTTTGCCTCTCTTTCCTGAGGGACAAAATCTGTTCAATTGATGAGCATTATCCCATTTTACGGGAAAATGTCACAAAAGCAGTATCTACCCAATAAGCCAAACCCCACCGGCTACAAAAACTTTGTCATGGCTAATCCAAAGGGCCTTGTACTTGACTTAGAGATTTATCAGGGTGCCTTTACGCTTCCTGAAGGTATACAATGCCTTGGTCTTGCAGCTAGAATCGTATTCAGGCTATCTCAAAATTTCTCCTTCCCCCTCGAGATCTTGGCTCTACTTAGATCGATTTTTCAACTTAACAAAACCACTCGACGTTCTTTGCCAAATGTAGATAGCTGCAACTGGTCGAATAATCCGATACAGATTTGAAAAGAGACCGTACCTCTGAAGCCAGAGAAAGAAATGAAGAAAAAAGGGAGAGGGAAGAAAGTAGCATTTGTGCAAGAAGATCGGAGACAAGCGGAAAGGGTTTGATACAAAAATTGTCACACTAGAATTGAATTGCAAGACAGTAGAAGAAGAGACGACAGTGGAAAGGTGGGACAAAAGCAGGGGAAGAGGATCACAAACTCTTGCCCAAGGTCTGTAGCTGACTGCAACAAGTAAATGGGTGGAGTGGACGTGGTTGTCGTATGATCAGTTATTATCGATTCGCTTCTAGAACTAGAAAATGGACCGTAATATTCTCTCAGCATTTTATTGATGCTGCATGCTCAAACACTTTTATCGTGATGCAAACAATTTTCTCATGAATAAAATAGCAGGTCAAGCTTGAACAAACCCATCTTATATCGATTTCACGTGGCAGAGTACCTTATCTGTCAGCCGAAGCCGGAGAAGTATGTTGAGGAAGATGACGATTGTGAAATAATTGCGGCTGGTAATTTCAATAACTGCAAACTATTACCGCCTGATAGAGTTAGAGGAGTCAATCACTTACCCGAACACCATGACCTAAAGAACGCAAAGAGCACTTTCCTGGCTGCTCAATGAAGACGAGGTTGTGGTGGGTTGAATTTAAAGTATTTCTATGGTATGTATTGTTGGTGACAGAAACTGCTTTTCTTGTTTCCACCAGTAAACAAGAACAAGAAACTGTTCCACCAGTAAACAAGAACAAGGTGGAAACAAGAAACTGTTTTCCTTGTTTCCACCAGTAGAAACAAGAAAATTAGTTTCTGTTTCCATGGAAACATTTCCTGTTTCTTTCTCATGATGAAAATAAAAGTGTTATATTGTCGAAATGCATGTCTAATTTACTCCGTTTGGAACCAATGTCCACGGAAGAGGACAATGGATTTTAGAGATTGGTACGGATTAAAATTTTTTTGGTCATTTTTACAATCAGTGACTTTTCTAACACATGTGGTGTAAAGTTCACGCGTCTTCAATAACTATATCTATGCCGGTAGTCAGGAGGTTAAATAACGTATAAGGTGGTTAAAAGAAACCCCACCTTCATATCATTCTGAACTAATTCCATTCCAAACCTATGCTGAATATTACCTTACTACCAAGATGAATAAAAAAATAGGATGATATACTACCCCAATGATGCTAACGCTACTCCCCTTACTTCCCAAATGCTAGGATTTGCGGAAAAAATGTAGTTTGCAGTAAGTATTTAATTTTCAGAAAAAATGCAAAAGAATACTTAAAAAATCCTTATTTTGATGCGGAACAATGGCAACCCCCATAACCTTATCTTACAGAAGCTGAGTTTCAATCCATTTGTTGCTGTTTAACTTTTATTCCTGCGTTGACATTCGGGTAAATTCTTTAGGTAAATTCGGGTAAATCTTTCGCAATTCTCACTGACTTTCCCCTCGAATGCACAGGATAGGTCATCTGATTTTGGCAGGGACCTTCTCCTGTCTAGCTCCCCAAATAATGATCCAGACCCCTCCCCCGCCCCCAACCTAACTTCCTCCAGCATTAATCTCATTCGTGACACCACAGTCTCCCCTGTTTACTCTTCAGACATCCTCCCAATTATTCCCCTAGAGCCACGAAAATAAAAACAAAACAGTTTCTTCTTCGTTTGGCTCAAGATATCATTTTCCAAATTTCTTACTATGTAATGCCAAAAATCACAACTTCGAGAAAATGACAGAACTGGCTGCTATGGCGAATCTCACAAATTCCCACCTTGTTGCCATAACTGAAGTCGAGGCGCAACATTCTGACTTCCTGAAAGCTTCGGGCTACAAAAATTTTTGGAAACTGAGGCCAACCGATCACCTGCCTGGTAAGGATAGCGGAGGACTTCTCCTGCTTTTCCGTGAGGAACTTAGTCCAGAACTGACCACAAAATCATTGATGATTATGCCGAAATAATGCTGATAAGTATTAAACTGAAAGTACTCCCTCGTCCAACGTCTAATATCCTAGTGTCTAATTTTCATTACTCTCCAGGTCAGCATGCGGAGATTCAACGAAAGTTCGTTGAAAAACTTCAATCCAGTGCTGATTTTGCTCTCTCGAAATTCCCAGACGCTAGGATTTTACTCCTTGATGATGCCAATAAACTGAAACTCAGACACCTATGCAGGGGTCTACACCTAAATCAAGTGGTAAATATACCCACAACCAAAGGAGGATCCTCTTTAGATGTCATCTGTACTAATGTGCATAAATTCTACAGTAAACCACGAGCCTTACCACCGTTAGGAGGCAGCTGCCATTATCTTCTCAGAATGCAGCCACTGGATCAAATCAAGGTTGAATACAAGGTCACTGAAACTCGTGCATCGCCCACTAACCGACAAAGGTACTCTCAGTTTTGGTTCCTGGATTTCTGAAGAATGCTGGTCTGGTGCCCTAGATACTCCTGATGTCAATTCGAAAGTTCAAATCTTTCAAAGGAAGCTATCTGATAATTATGGAAAATCTTTTCCTGAAAAGAAAACTAAAAAGTGTTTAAATGATAAACCCTACGTTAATAGAACTCTAAAAGCCGAGATCAAAGAAAAAATTCGTTTACTGCGTAATGTTAGAAGAGATGAAGCCAACCATATGCGTAAAAGCGAATTCGAAAAGCATCTGTCACGTACTATAAAAATACTATAAAAGATATTTTTAATTATAACCTCAAGAAGTGGTATGATCTAGTTTTAAAAAAAAAAACTTTCCGGCAAGCAAATTATCCACTTTACGCAGAGAGTTTTGAGTCTATTACCCATAGTCAGGATGAAAACCTTCCCCATATATCACCAAAGGATATCGAGAAGAAGATAAATAATAAAATGGACAAGTATATGTCCATCAGATATTCCGACCGTACTTGTCAAAGCCTCGCTGACAAGCTGTCCCTACCATTGGCAGATATCTTCTGCACGATCGCTGAAAGTGGATGCTACCCTGACACCTGGAAGCAGGGATTCGTCACGCCGATTCAGAAGAAGGGCGCTGAGGAGGGTTTCAATGTGGTTCGACAATTACGGTCACCTCAGTTCTTTTGAAATAATATGAAAGCTTTCTGACTGATTGGCTCAAATCAAAAAATGATGAACTTATTGACCAAAAGCAATTTGATAATCAACGTGGCCTTTTTACTACTCATTATCTTGTAAGCTTACGGGATACAATAGATTAAAATTTGGAAAACCCTGATGTTTGGCTAAATCTACTTCTAATAGACCTCCAAAAAGCTTTTGATTTACTTAACCACAATGTTTTAGTCGAAAAAATCCTAAGAGAATTCATGTTAACCCAAATCTTGTTAGAATAATAGCGTCTTTCTTTTCCAGTAGAACTCAATATGTAAAGTATAAAAATGGCTATTCAGATCTTCTTCCAGTTTACTGTGGTGTGCCCAAGGGTACCCTCCTTGGCTCGCTCCTGTTCCTGATTATGATAAATGGACTTGCTACTGTACACCCTAACCGCCGGAAATTTGTTGACGACATATCCTTACTTGAAAAATGCCGGAAAATTTTGAAGAGCTCAGCCATGGAAATCATGAAAAATATTTTCGGTGACGCTGCATAGGCCGACATGACTGTGAATGCCAAAAAGTCAAATATCATGACTATCAGTTTCTTGAAGAGTACACCTTTGTTCAAGCAACCAATCCCTCCGGAGATGTCCGTCCAGCAGTGCAAAACTCCTCGGTATCGAGCGAGCGATCTGAATCGATGTTTCGATGTTTCGAGTGATCTGAAGTGGGAAGTCCACGTTACCAATATCACAAAACAAGCTAATTTGGCACTTTCTACGCTTAAATTTTTCTTCAAGTTTTCTTGCCCTGTATTCCACCTTTTAAGAATTTATACAAGTTTCATTGGCCCTGTTCTTGAATATTCTTGTCCGGTTTGGCATTTTGGCTTAACTACTTCTCAATCTTATTCAATAGAGTCAGTCCATTTTAAGAATTTATACAATTTTCATTGGCCCTAGGTTAAATTTTTTGAGAATTATATTAAGTTTTATTTTTCAGGTTAACTTAGAGGAGGTATAAAACTAAACTTAAGAATAAGTTTCCCCAATATAGAAATAACCCTAACAATGGATTCTTATGGAAGAAAAGAAAAGAAATAAAAAAATTCCCATGAATAATACTATCTCTACAAAAAAGAACAAAAATTAATTAAAAAAAAAATCCTCAAAACACCTTTTTCAAAGAAAATAAAGAGCCACATCACGTACTGGAACTTATACAATTAGCCCTTGATATGACATTGCTGATATAGTTGAAGTAGTGTTGCAGCAGTGGTAGTGGTATTAGTATTACTATTAGCAAGCAAATGTTATCTTTTTGCTCAATTGGTCATCTGTCTCATCGTTTCCAGAAAGTTCGAAAATAAAATACTTAGCCAGTCCTTTTGACAACCCAAGTTGAGCCCTTTTGACGACCCGTATACACATAACGTGTTTAGATTTAGTTCAGCATTCCGTTCAACATTTTCTGAAAGGCTAGAATGAATGTTCTTTGTCTTTTCGGAAAAAAACAAATCTTTATGTAAAGTCAATAGCATATGCTCTATGTGAACAATGAATGAATTGCATAACTTACAGTCCGCGCTTTGAGGACTCTGGGGGGGGGGGGGGTTGACATCCCCAAAGACATATTTTCTGGAATTTCAACAATGCTGAAGAAAATATATGTCTCAAAATTTTGACTGGATGTTTGGTTTGGGAAATGACGGACGGGGGGCGGGGTTGGCTTGTTGCCCTCAAATAACTTTCGACTCAAAGGGCACTATAACTTCCAATTTCAAATCAAATGCCCCAGATGGGCATTTGTCAGATCAAATCAGATACAAAAGAGGAAGTGAGGAGGAGGGTTTAGTTATAGCCCCCTCACTCACTCTGACTATTAAAACACAACTAGAACTTCTGATTTCCAATCAAATGGGCCTCCTCTGAAGTTTTTACGACTACTCTTTCCATAAAAACCTAATAAGCCCCTGGGGAATATCGTACAACCCTTGTCTTAAGGGCTGGGGGTGGGGAAGGTTGTCATCTTCAAAAACATAATAACTGGATATTTCAAATACGCTGAATGAGATGGCTATTTTGAAATTTTGATTGGATGTGTTTAGGAAAATGACGGGCGTGGGGGCTGGCTGCCCTTTAATCACTTTCAGCTATTTAAAAGGGCACTAGAACTTGAAATTTCCAATTGAATGAGCCCCTTTCTAAGTTTCTACGGCAACTCCTTCTAAACGAAGCGCCCTGGCCTAAAAAAAATAAAACATTGTGTCCACATCGCTCTTTACTTAGCCACCACTTTTGCGCTGCCTATGATTCCCTTACTAGGATCATAGTTCTATTAACCATAAACAAGGTAGCGCCGCTATAGATTACACAGTGGTCTAGAAATCACATCATGGCAAATATATAATTACAGCTTAGATAGTTAATCTTTATATTAACTCTTATCATTCCATACAATTTTCAAAGTTTCGTACATATTGAAAAATATTTATTTTATTCTACTTGTAGCAAAATTAGAGTAAATAAGATGAATTAGGTAATCTTTTGGATATATCGTATCAAATTGCCTGCACCTTTTTTATTAAAAAAAAATAACTGAAAGTAAGGTGCATCATTAAAACTTAAAACGTGCAGAAACTATTACGTAAAAGAGGGGGTTTGTCACCTCTATAACACCTCGCTTTTTATGTTAAAGTTATTAGTACTTTTAAAGTTTTTTAGAATTAACAAATAATTCAAACTTTAGCGTAAAGGTCGAGGAGTTGAATAGGGGGCGGTCACCTCATATACGTCATAAATTCCTTTTCGTTTTAAGTTTTGACGTTGCTTCTTGTTTTCAGCTGATTTTTTTATTTAATTTCTAGTCGTTTTCCAATAATACCAGGAAATCCCCCCCCCCCCCAAAGAGAGATCCTCTTGACAATTCAATCTTGGTGAAAATTTACCCCGGACAATTTACTTTAACATCTCCACCCGTAAAATTGAGTCGGGAAAAACTAAGTAAGACAAATAAAAAGAATTTCGTAGAAAAATTCTGTAAAATTCCCCGAGTACAAAAATTGCCTTAAAAGTTCAGTCCCTTGAAATCTCTCTCCCCATGAAAAATTCTTCTCTTAGAAAATCCTCCCAGCAGAAAGTTTACCACCCTCTCCCCGAAAAATGTATGCACTCTTCCAAATAACAAATATTAGGCCTTTGCGTAAGCAATGGGCCAGTTTTATATATTAAGGTCCGTTCCAAAGGGGCTGGTGGGGGGGGGGCAAGCTATTTACAAGAGCATATTTCTTGGACGTTTCAATTATACTATAAAAGTGGCTATCTCAAAACTTTGGTTGGACGACTTTGAGGGAATCAGCAGGACAAACCGATTCTTCTGATATGTCTATTGAGGTATTGAGTCATTTTGCTCCTTGTTTACAAGGAGCGAAACCCATTCTATCGCTGTTCACGCTCCTCTTATTACGAATTGTTTGACGAGGGACAATTAAAAATTATCTTCTTTGTTTACCCTCCCCTCAGCCTCCCAAAGGAAATGAGTCCTTCTCAGAATTGTATTTAGTCAGGCAGGAGCGTTAGTTCACGAAAATGTGGGGGAAGAAGGGGGAAAATGCATTTTTCCAAGCCTAGGGGGCGATTTTGCTGTTTTTCTTATTTTTTGTCAATAAAAACACAATAACAGTATTTGGAAAATCCAAAGGGGCAAAAAACTTAGGCTTAATTGTCCAAATCCAATCGACACGCGCGCAACCCGCCCCCTAGTTTCAGACGAGAAGCTAGAGCAATAATATAATGAGAAAAAGAATTCTTTGTCATAATCTAACCTGAGATAGCTTTTGCGGCAAGAATGTATAAAAGTCCAAGAAATGCCAGCAGTATGGCTGATATGCCAAGTACAATTATTAGAGCATAAGATGGTGTCACTGTTGGGGCTATGGAGCTGCCATTAGTAGCACCGTAGAAATAAAAGAAGCGCCCAACCTCTTCTAGGTTTTCTCTTGATGCAAGCCTTGCAATACCCTCTGTTGTGTCAGGATTCTCTGAAAATAAAGATTAGTAAGCAGCGAACAGAAAATAGCGATACATCCCGGACGAAAAAAGCGTTCTAGCTTGTTGGTAGAACGGGTTTTTGCTTGTTGGTACTCCGGTCGAAAACCGGTTAGGGTGCAATTAGCTTCTTAGGCAGCCTTGTAAATCTTTCTTGCAACCGTGCTAACCCCTTAACCCCTTTAAGATTTAGTTACATTTTATTACAGTGTAATTTGTGACTGATCACAACCCTCAAGTAAGCAGTGAGTAAAAAAAAAAAATAGTGTGTCAGCAGAAAGTGAATAACATTCCGAAAATAAAAAAAATTGATATTTTTTTAAAGAAAGTAGACTAAGAAAATTAATTACAACACTTACTCAAATACATAAGTCAGCTGTATGTGAGCTTTAAAGTATCAGAGACAGTGAAAATGAAAATTGGTTGTTGGAATTGGTGAAGTGTAGGTTTTTACAACTACATATATCTTAATAAATTAGGAAAAATTGGGAATTTAGTTTTCAATGAAAAATACCACCTTACCAAGTTTTGCAGCTTTTGGTTGTAAGTTGACGTCAAAATAATAAAAAAAATGAAACGTGGATAAAAAGCCCACAATTTATGAGGTAAAAACTTAGGGCACCAAACAGCTTGAAGAGGGGAAATTTCCTTTGGATGCGTAGTTTGGTAAAACTGTCGTAGCTTTGAGGTGGGATGTTTGGTAAAATGTTAAATAGAAAGAAAACCTAAGAACTGATCATAAAATAGAATGTTTGCCTACCAACAAGATAATCCACAGCACTGCTTAGTATTGAACATGAGCGAGGTGATAATAGTACGCTAAATATAAACAAATGGATAGCAACACTGCTAAACATTCTTTTTCATTAAGCACATGCGTTTAACACTAAAACTATACCCTAAATGGAACCACAAATCGTATCGATAAATTAGTTTAAAATGTTCTCATTTTTGTATTTACACTTTTCTTTTCAAACCCGCTCACCGGTACAAGTGAAAATAATACCTCAATTAACTCAAACATGAGGCTTTTATGTATTGAAATTAGCTTAAAAATTGTGCTTTTTTTTTAATCGGAGGAAGCGTTGCCTGAATAAAGAGCTGCGTGCCTCCAATATTTTTTTCCCGACATCATGCAAGAGACCGTCCTAACATTCAGGGGGGGCTCACATGATTAGAAATTAAAAGTTCTACCTTCTCTTTCAGGAATTAAAAGTGACTAGAGGGCAAATGGCCACCATCTCTTGCCTTTTTTGCCACCCTTTGCCCCCATAGGCCCCCATGATATCGTCTTAAGATTTTAAGATGGAATCACAATTTGCAGGTGTTGCAATAAATGTGACTTGAGGGTTGACATGACCCTCCTTCCCCTATCTGCATTCAATGAGCCAGCGACTGTAAATTGTGCAAATTGTCAATGGTTTATCAGTAGATTTAATAGCGAAAAAGTGGGGCATTATGTGATCTCTGGTGTTCGATTGACTCTAAACTTGCTGGGATCGTTCTCTCGACAAAGAGAACCACATATTGTGGAGCGGAGGGTTTCACGGTGACCGGGAAATGAACCAGAAAAACTTTTCTTCTCTGTAAAGCTTACAGCCGTTTGGGCCAAGAAGAACTTAATGTACAAAACTATTATTTGTTTTAATTTGTTGCAGGATAACATAAAAAAAGTTGAACCCGAAAAACGTCATTTTTTAATACGAATGGCTCGAAATTTATTTCTTTAAATCCTTAGGCCAAGGGGAGTCCATGATTCCCTGGAAAAGAAGGCTCAATGTTGGGCCACTAAATTTTGTTCAGAGCGGGTTAAACCTTGAAGGTCCAAGTCCCTAGAAAAAAAGTTCAAGATGAAGACAACTAATTTTAGTTTGGATGAATTCCAAATTTGTCCCGAAATTTCTCTTCCGAAATATGTCCCCAGAAAGGTAAAACTTTTTTTCTCATTGCCTTGAAACTTGTATACTTTAGTCTTTGGGCCATGGGGACAACAGTGAAAAAAAATTAAAGTGGAAATTTGGCTCCTTCAAAAAGGAGCAAGAAAAAGGACACGAGAGGCAAGTAATTTTTCTTGATTTGGGGAACGGTCCTCCCATAAGTGGGGTTTGAAATAGCTCAAAATTTTTAGGTCCGATCGGCTAGAATCTTTCAAGAGTAGTTTCCTGGGTACATGTAACCAAATGTATTGTTGCTTTTCTTTTAGGGGGAGGGGCGATTCTGAAAGTTGTCCCGAAAATCTTTTTTTCTCGTGGAATGCAACCATATATTCTGGGGCCAAAGGGAACCTAATGTAAAAAGAAAACAATTTAGGGGCAATGTCCCCACCCCTAAAATGAGAACCGAAAAATTCATTTTTTCTGGTCCCCTTAAAACTTTTATCCTTAGGTCAAAGAAGCCCAAATGTACAAGATGAAAGAGAAAAAATATTGGGTTCCCTCTATAAAAAGGGTGAAAAAAGACCCTAGTGCTTTTTTTCGTCAAACGGCTTTAAAGTTACACACGCAAAGTTTTGGGTCGAGGGAGTCCTCAGGCACAAAAAAAGGCTAGATATGGGGCACGGATCGTCAAAAACTGATGCCGGAATTCTTTTTGAAAGGCTTAATATAAGTAAGTGTTTTCAAATGAAAGCAAAGAGCGACATCAATAGCGGAATCGAGAGCTATAACGCTTAAAAAAAGGCTTATCTGTTCTTTTTAATCCAGAATTATTTCAATGGACTGTTTTCGTACACATATTGCAAAATTTATGTCAAGAGAGTCACTTGAGTCTGAAGAGTCTAAAATGAGGGAAACCTAACTCCTGGTCCACTCCTGATAAAGAATGAATTCTCAAACATAAAAGAAGTTAGAATTGGGTGAAAAAAATTTCTTGAAATGCCCAACTCAATAACTACATTATTTACGCTTAAATACGTTCATAATAACACTTGTAAAACTTTAGCGTAAAGAGTAGGACGCTAAGAAGGGACAAATCCTATTCATACACAAACTAATCTGTGTTCTTTTTGAGTTTTAATGTCACTCTTTACTTTCATTTGTAGAAATTTTTTTTTGTTTATTTGCTAAAATCTTAAAAATACGGTCTACAATACACGCCCTTCGGTGTCATTAAATCATCATACTTTATTTTTCAGATACTATTAAAAAATCCACACAAAAAAGTCAGGCACAGTCAGGCCAGAAAAAATGCTCAAAATTGTGTCGCTAGCAAACCTTTCACCCTCAACATTGATTCAGTGGGACAGTGCCCTATTGGCCTAAGAATCAGCTTCCCTCTCAATGTCTTGGATCATTCTTTCTAAACTGCAAAAACCTGGAATTATACCTATAATCATCGTTGCCAGACGGGGCTCATGTGAGAACTTTTTCTTAAGGTGATTGTGAATGTAATTCTTCAGATCATTGTATCTTTTAGAGACTTCCTGAAATCAACCTAAGTTACACCAACAACCGACTAATCCATTCAACTTGAAACGGACAGGAACTACCTAAGAAATAGCAGGACTGCTGCTCTCTAGACCAACTAAGGGTCAGAGCATCATAGGCATTCGTCTTATGTGGATGCACATACTGTTTTTTAATTTAGATCATTATTTACGGTAGCATAAGTTTTAAGTCCCATAGCAGCTTATAATGCAAACATATTTTGGCTGATAGGACACTAAAATTCAATTTGGCTTTCTTCCTTCCATCTTGTGATAATTTAAAACTCACTTAACCCCTCCTCTTTGACACTCTCTGGATCTTTCAACTCAATACCCCAAGCTATCCCTAAGATATTGCAGATAATTTGAAAACTTTGTTGCACATGTTATCTTTTGATTTACTCAGGTTCACGTATCACTCCCAGAGTATACCCTGGGAATGTTCCTGGGATCCTAGCCTAGCAAATGATCGGTAAGACCTCCTAGCTTATCATAGAACCAAGACCAAGCGTGGCCACCTCTTCTCCTAACCTAACTGTGAGTAATGGGTAATACCTGCAACATCTATAAGATGTTGCACATAGTATCTTTTGATTTAATGAGGTTCGCTTGTCGTTCCCAGAGCATACCTTAGGGAGGCTCCTAGGACCCTAGCCTAGAAAATGCTCGGTAAGACTTCCTAGCTTACCATAGAATCAAGACCAATCATGGCCGCCTCTTCTCCTAAAACCTAACTCTGAGCATTGGGTAATATCTGCAACATCTATAAGATATTGCAAATAATTTGAAAAAAGATGTTGCAGATAATTTGAAAAACTTTTTCGCACATATTACCTTTTGATTTGCTCAGGTTCACGCGTCGCTCCCAGAGCATACCCTGGGGAGGCACCTCGGCTCCTAGCATAGCAAATGATCGGTGAGACTTCCGACCTCCTAGCACATCAAAGAATCAAGGCCAAGCGCGGCCACCTCTTCTACTAAAACATAACTGTGGGCAATAGTTAGTTTCCATAATTTCACTTTTTAAAACAGCCCTAGCATCCTTTCTTCAACAAAGTTTAACCAGAACTAATAAAAATCAACAGTGGACAGGTTTTCCAACGAATAAAATTTCCAAAATTTTTTTTTCTGAATTATGTCTTTTTTTGTCCTTAATAATATGGATTAAGGTTTTTGATTGTATTGAACTGGTTGAACTTCGTTGAAATAAGGATGCTAAGGCTGTTTTACAAAGTTTTTAAGAACATTTTTGGTTTTAATTTTCACATTTTCATGTAAGTTCTTATATAGATATATTTTTTTTGCTCATCCTTTTGTCTCAAAGAGTGTGTTTTCAAAGTTTCGAGTTTCGAAAGTTTCAAAGTTGCCAATCTTACACAACATAAAAAAACCTTCCTTCCCCTTTCTATTATGAAATATGTGCGTAAACAATTGGCAATTTTTGTTATTTATACCCCTGACCCGGAGGTTTTGGCGTCATGTCATACCGGAAACGTATTTAATGGGATTTTCAATAATTCTTTTTCAACATTTGGACACATAAAAATTTTTATGAGATGTCTTGGAAGATTTCAGGAGACAGAGTAACAAAGAAAGGCGCAGTTGGGGGCTGTTTGCCATCCATTCCCTTTCGACCTTCAAAAAGGACACTAAAACATACAATTTTCAATCATGTAGTCCCCCTAGTTTTATAACCACTCATTCCATGAAAGGTGGCTAGTAAAAGAAATAGTAATCCTAATCAAACAGTTCGTGGTAACGAACTGTAGTAAGGAACGACCCGGCTCAATAGTAAACGAAACTCTAAAAAACGGAATTTTTGATACTAATAGATACATCAAAAGAATTAAATTTTTATGCTGATTTTAAATATATAAGTTTCATCAAATTTAGTCTTAACTATCAAAAGTTACGAGCCTGAGAAAATTTGCCTTATTTTTGAACATAGGGGGAAACACCCCCTAAAAGTCATAGATTCTTAACGAAGTCACAACATCGTATTGAGCGTATCAGAGAACACTACTGCAGAAGTTTCCAGCTCCTATCTACAAAAATGTGGAATTTCGTTTTTTTTGCCAGAAGACGATCGCGGGTGCGTGTTTATTTGTTTTTTTTTCCAGGGGTGATTGTATCGACTCAGTGATCATGGAATGTCGCGAGAGGGCTCATTATAACGGAAAGTAAAAGTTCTAGTGCCCTTTTCAAGTGACTAAAAAATTGGAGGGCACCAAGGCCCCCTTCAACGCTCATTTTCCCCAAAGTCAGCGAATCAAAATTCTGAGATAGCTATCTTGTTCAACAGAGTCGAAAAAACCTAATAACTACGTCTTTGGGACGAGTCCCCCGGGGAGGGGCTACAAGTTACAAACTTTGACAAGTGTTTACATACAGAAATGTTTATTGGGAAACATAGAGACATTTTCTGGGGATTTTTTGTTGGGGGGGCTGAGGGAAGGTGGTTACGTGGGAGGATCTTTCCATGGAAGAATTTGTCATTAGGGAAGAGAATTTCCATGAAGAGGGCGCAGGATTTTCTAGCGTTATTTAAAACTAAAAACAATGAAAAAATAAATATGGAAAAGTTTTATCAACTGAAAGTAAAAACCAGCATTAAAACTTAAAACGAACAGAAATTATTACGCATATGAGGGGTTAATCTCCTCCTAAATACCTTGCTTTTTACGGTAAAGTATTTTTAGTAATTTCAACTATTTATTCCACGGCATTTGTGATTCAGGGGTCATTCTTATAGAATTGGGACAAAATTTAAGCTTTAGTGTAAAGTGCGAGGTATTAACGAGGAGGCAAACCCTCTCATATACGTAATAAAAACATACGAATATAGAAGTTCGTTACGTAAGTTAATTCGTAAGTTACGTATATTTTTTACTAATAAAAACGTTCGTAAAAAATTAAAAGCTGTAGTTCCCTCTCTAAGTAATCAAAAGATTGGAGGGCAACTAAGCCTGCCCCCGCCACCTCTTTTTCTTATCAAAATCGTCTGACCAAAACTAAGAGAAAGCCATTGAGCCAAAAACAAAAATTAACATGCAAATTTGCTATATGAAAGGGACTGTTCCCTCCTCAACGCCCCGCTCTTTACGCTTAAATTTTACTGTTTTAAAATAAAGAGTTGAGAGAAAGAGACAAACTTTAGCTTAAAGAGAGGGGCATTGAAGAGGGAACAGCCCCTTTCATATACGAAGTAATTTCTGTTCATTTTAAGTTTTAATGTCGCTCCTTACTTTCAGTTAAAAAAAAAACTTTTTTTTAATACATAAAGGCATGAGGCTCTTTGCTTAGGTACAGCCTCCAAGTGGGACCTTAGACACTTCAAGACGCAAAATTTATCTTTCTGATTTATTTATTATTGATTTATCTGATTATTAAGTATTTTTAATGTTTCTTTCTACCTTTAACTGCTTCTCACAAAACGGTTCTAGAGAAATACAGAAACGATTTTTCTACAGCAGAGGGGTTTTTTCTACCTCATATACTTCCCCTTAATCCACACATTAGCTTTATATTTAATGTATTTATGTTTATGTTCGTTTTATTTGATATTTGGCCGAATAATCAAACTTTTGATTTATTCAACATTCCCCGATAGTTTCAACTTCATACCCCTAGTCGTTCCTGACAAAAAGCAGATACGTCCTTTACACATCCTGGATGCACCAAGTGTCCTTTGATTTAGTCCAATATTCCCCTCGTATTGTCCAAAAGTTTTAACTTAATACTCTTGTTTGTCCCCAAGATATTACAGATAAGCCCTTTTTACAAACTTGGATGCATATAATCTTTTTTTTTTTTCCAACATACACTGAGAGTTTCAACTTCATACCTTAAGACGTTCTGGAGATTTTACATGTATACCGTTTTGACTACCCAGTGGCACTTACTGTTGTTTGATTTAGTTCAATTTCTCCCTCAATATGCCGATCGTTCATGAGACAGTGCAGATACCCCTTTTGCAAAATTGGAAACATGTAATAACCCTTTATTTACTTTGATATCCCCTTCAATATGCCTTGGAAGTTTCAACTTAGTTGTCCTCAACCGTTCCTGAGATATTGCAGATAAGCCCTTTTGACAATCTGGATGAATATAGTATCCTTTGATTTGGTTCAACATCCTCTCAACACGCCTGGAAAGTTTCAACTTCATATCCTAAGTCATTCTTTTATGTATTCCAGATCCGTCTTCTCCACCCCTTGATGCATCTAGTGTCTATCGAATATGAAATTTAAAACTCAATACCCTTAGCCCTTTGGGACACCCAAGATCAAACATGATCCTCTTCCCAATAACCTAACAATGAAGCTCCAGATCAAACAGTGCACACGTTTCATAATTTGTAGCCCTTGCCTTGGAGGCTGTGGGAGGGGGCTAGTTGCCTCCTATATCAACATTCTTCCTTCCAGCTCGAAATATTTATAATCGAAATATCCTTTCTTATATTGCATGGCTTAATCTATGTCTTTAAAACAGAAGACCAGCATTCATCTGGTTTCCTAATTAGTAAAAAAAAAATAATAAAAAAATAGTAAATTATACCTTGTATTAAAGAAGACTTGAAATTTGTGTTAAAAACTTTTGACCTATACCTTGTGACTCTTTGTCAAAACTCTACCTTTTAAAATAATAAAAACTTTAGTGTAAAGAGCGAGGCGTAGAGTAGGGGATAGCCCATTTCATATACGCAATAATTTCTGTTCGTTTTAAGTTTTAATGTCGCTCCTTACTTTTAGGTTAAAAAAAGCTCGTTTTTTTATTAAATTTATGAATGTTTTTCAATTAAGTGCAGGTTCGAATTTGGCTCACCATACGTGAAAAAAAAATATTAATTTTGGCAGATTTAATCCGTATATGAAGGGTTACCCCCTCCTCAATACCTTGCTCTTTACGCTAAAGCTGTTAGTACTTTCAAAAGTTTTTAAACGGCCCTTGTGTTTCATTTTTAGTAAACAGTCAAACTTTAGAGTACAGAGTAAAGTATTGAGGAGGGCGCAACCCTTGATATATGGAAAAATTTCTCTTTGTTTTTCAAATAATACCGGTAAATATGGCTCCCGTTCTATGAAATTTACCCCTCACCCTCACGGAAACCTCCGTGGAAACTTCATCCAATGTAAAGTCTGCCCCTCCCGTCAAATTCCCTCTAGACAGTTCCATCCTCGCTGAGTATCCCCCCTACCTGTAGAATTGCTTGTGGAAGATTCAGCCTGAAAAAATCCTCCTTAACATTCTTTCATTTGAATAGCCCTTTAATCTCTAATCGGTTTTCCTATCACTCCAGAAATGCCCATTTCAGTGGAAATTATTTCCCAGAAAACAAATCACGCGGAAAAAAACCCTTGATAATTATTCCCGAAACATCTCCACCTGAAAAGTTTGGCAAAGAGAATGTAGGTCAATTAAAACTAAATCTGTCAAATCCCACAGTGTAACATATCCCCCGGAATATTCAACCCCATGAAATCTTCCTCACCAAGGAAGATTCTCCCCAAGGAAATCTGCCCCAAGAACACCCCCCTCCAAAAAATTGTCTGCATACCTGCCAATAAAAAATACTATACTCAAAGAATGGGAAAATTTCTTAACTTACAGGGCTCTCACCACGGACTTTAGGAGGACATTTTACACCTAAAGATATAATTATTTTATCTTTCAACTGTACTGAACAAAATGGCAATCTGAAAATTTTTATCATATAATTTTGTGGAAAAATTGGGCACGGGAGGTGGCCTAGTCGCCCTCCAATCTATTCGGCCACTTAAAAAGGGCACTAGAACTTTTAATTTCCATTCGAATGAGCCCTCGCCCGATATTCTTGGAACACTAAGTCGATACGATCATCCCTGGAAAAAAAACAAATAAACACGCATGTATGATCTTTCTTATGGCAAAAAAAAATTCGACATTTTTGCAGATAGGATCTTAAAACCTCTACAGTAGGGTTTTCTGATACGCTGGTGTAATTTTCATTAACGTTTTATGATTTTTAAGGGGTTTTTGCCTCTTTTCTTGAAAATAAGGTAAATTTTCTCTGGCTCGTAACCTTTGATGGGTAAGACTAAGCTTAATGAAACCGTTTTTTAGAGCTTTGGTTACTATGAGCCGGGTCACTCCATACTTACAGTTCATTACGACGAATTGTTTGATTGTAACAACAAGTCAAATTTTAGCGTGAGAAACTGTTTGACTACTTATTCCACTAATTCGTTTGTTTTTTCAAGATTACTCATATGATCTGCCTCTTTTTCCTTTTTTGTTGGCCACCTTCCCCAATAAGCCGCTTGTGTATCTGAAACCTTCTACTCATGTTTTGCAAATATTAAATTTAAATATTCAACTTAATATATTTATTATTCGTTAAGTATTCAAACCATAGCGGTCAAATAAAAAGAAGGCGTTGTACAACTCTAAGAATAATAAAATTTTAAATTAAGATCAAAATAAAATAAGGAATTAATATGATTTTGAACATTCATAAACTTTTGATTCTGGCAGTTATAATCGGCGTGTAATTAAATTTAAATATTCACCTTAATATATTTATTATATATTAAGTATTCGAACCACAGCGGTCAATTAAGAAGAAGCCACCACACAATTCTAAGAATACAAAAAATAAAATAAATTTAAAGATGAAAACAAAATGAAGAATTAATATGATTTTGAATCATAAAATTTTAGTTCTGCCCGTTATAATCGGTGCGTTATTAAATTTAAATATTCATCTTAATATATTTATTATATATTAAGCATTTGTACCATAACCGTCGAACAAAAAAAGCTGTCATACAATTATAAGAATAATAGAATATAAATTAGGTTTAAAAATAAAAACAAAATGAAAATATGATAAGATTATAACCATCAATAAAATTTTGATTTTGTCCGTTATAATCGGTGCACTCAAGCAAGAGATTTAACAAATGGATGCCTTTAAACGATGTTAGATCGCTTAATAATATACTTTTTAAAATGAATATCTCAAATGTCAATGGGTCAGTGAGAATCGCAGTAACCTGATTAATGAGGTAATGAAATTGGTTTCAGATGTAGCTTGTAATTTTCCACCTCATTGAGAAAAGAAATTATTTACAGACGCATATTAAGTGGTCTTAATCAGTGTTGCCAGTATTTGGGCACTCTTCTAACCTGTCACGAATTGATTTCTTCATAGTGCGAAATTCAAAGAAAATTGCTTTGGAAAAGTAAAACTTTGGCGCATTTCCGCGAATAAAAATTCTGATTCTAGCGTACTTCCGTTTTGGGGCCTGCGCTAACTTGTATATCTGGTAACACTGACGTGGATTCAAGTGAATAAAGAGCTGGATTTATAAAGACGACAAAGTTCGATGAAATTTTATGTTTTCGTAGTCAAGTAATTATTTGTTGTGTATTTTTTCTTATTTTTTAAATGATTATAAGTTTGGATAGCCAAGCATTTATTTATTGTACTGCGTCTTATTTGTGCTATGATTTTAGATTTGAATAGTAAACATTTTTTTTTTGAATTGTGTCTCCAGCCAGAAGTTATAAGTCTTATAACTTCACTTACAAGTGAAGAGTGCGATGAAAAAAAAATAGATGAAGAAAAAAGCATTGTAAAACCCAAATGAAATTTGGCGTCAAGGCGCTTTGAGAAAGCCCAATGAAAAGTTAAGTGTCCTTTTCTTGGCCCGCTACTGAGCTATTAGTGGGTTGAAAGATTTGACTTTATATGTGTCAAATGTGCAATAGGTAGATAGCCCAGAAGCACTAACCACAACAGCAACAACATACAGAACTGGGCACATACTGTAATTTTGTTGATAATAGCATCAATTAAACAGCATTTGGAAATACAATCTAAGCAAGGAAATCTTCTTGAAATCTACTCCTGCTTTTTGCGATCCGATCCCAAGCGAAATGCTAGTGAAACATGTTAAGCTTCTTGGTGTCACAATTTCTAATGATGGAAACACAAGTGGGAAACACACATGTTTCCAACATTGTTAAACAAACAAATGTTTCACTATCCATTTTTAAGCTACTAAACAAATTTAATTGTACTAAGATACATTCCCTCCGTGTTTACTTATCCTTTATCAGGCCGTTATTGGAATATGCATGTCCGGTCTGGCATTCGCAACTTTCAAATGAACTTCGTGACAAAATCGAGTCGGTCCAAAAGCGTTCGCTCAGGATCATTTTCAAAGAAGGCAAAATTCCATACTCCTTCCTCCTTAAAGCTGCGCGCATTACCACTTTAAAGGAAGGAGGGAAAAAATTTACCTGCTTTTCGTTAAATCAGTCATTTCCAATCCCCGTACTGAGGACTTACTCCCTGATTTTCACAATCCCATTAGGATCCGATTCCCCTGGTCAGCCTCCTTAGCAATCCCAACTTACTCTCCGATCCATGCTGTTACAGAAAGGTTTCGCAAAAGTTTTATACCCTTTATTCTGGAACACTTAATAATAATTCGTGATTATGTAATTGCCAAATTCCCCTTTTCCTCTATTGCCGTTTTTATTCTTTTTTTATTTACTGCAATGTTTTTGTAATTTAATTGTTAAGTTTACTGATTTGCCCTTTATCTTTGATGATTTTGCTTTTTTAATTCCTTTTAATTTTAAGTGTTTGACTTAGTGTACTGTTTTGAATTTTTTTTTCTTAGCTTTTAGTGACATATAAAGCGAATTTGGCTCTATAGAGCTTGTGATAGTCTTTTGCAAATAAATATTATCTTATCTAAGGACGATTCCAGGGGGTTACCCAGTATAAACTTCCCTCTAAATCAATCGTCTGACCAGTAAAAAAAGTAGTAAAAATAAACATAAATAAAGTTTTTTTTTATGTATTGTAAAGTTTGTTTCTGAAATCCTCCCAACTTAATTCCCAAATAAAAATTTGGGTAGATGAAAATATAAATGTTATATTTTCAGCTATTTTCTTTGCAAATAGACAGTGGCAGTTTGAGTTTTTCTCACTCATTGAACATAGCTGTCTTTCAAATTTGAAACTTTAGCCCCAAAACTAAAAATAAATCATTTTTTATATTAAAACTCTCATTTACGATAAATTTTAAACTATAGATTGATTTTCAAGATTTGACAAACATAAGGTTTGTGAAGGAGGGGAAAAACAGAAAAAGAAAGAAAAGAATCTAAAAGTAAATAGACCCAAAAATGTTTTAGCAAAAGAAAAATCAAAAAGAGAAATTTCTGCTTCATTTATTGAAAACTGCACAAATATTCTCTTATAAGGTTATGCTCCTTTACATAAAAAAAGGTAAGCTTTAAGAAAAAATACGTACCAGTGCAACCAATGCCGAAGAAGGATTTCCTGGTTATTCAACGCTAAGGGCTATAACTTTTTTCTGCATGGGGTTTCCGACAATTTTAATTTAAATGGTGCAATTTCCATCTCGATCTAATATAATTTTGAAGGGTTTTTTGGCTATCTTTCGAAATTTCCATAAATTTATTTTACAATAAGCTTCTGCGCAACAGACATTTTGTTTTCTTTTCCAATAGACATTTTTTTTCTTTTCTCAATTGAGTGTAAAGACCAGGGGCGTCGTTTGGGGGAGGCAAGGGGGCAGTTGCTCCCCAATAGTGCTGAGAAGCGAATTACGATATATCCCATGCCCCCTTTACTTTCCGAATATAGACCCCTCTCGCCCTTAAATAAAGTTGCTGGAGATTTGCCACTGGTAAAATTAGTGACGGCATAGGCACTTTAAGCAGCCAGCACCCCCTGGCCGTCTATACAAGAGGCCAGTACCCCCAGATGACAAGACAAACAGGTGCATGTTACGTAATGGAATTAAAATCAAGTAGTTGTGAGTATCAAGCCATGGCTAATTGTAAAACAGGCCAAAACAGATTGTCCGATTGAGTGAGAGGTAAATCTGGCGTAGCCTTTATTAAGATAAGAATGATATTAATTTATTTATCAATAGATAAGTCTATCAATCATCCGTCCATACGTCATTCCTAGGGCAGAACTAGGGTAGATTGTCATAGAACTAAGATGGTCATAAAACCTATAGTTTTCCACGTGTTTTGTTAAATGGCACTGATAAACGGCGGGAGTTAGTGTGACTCTCTCATTGGACTAATACTTGTTTGTTAGATTTTAGAAAAGCAAACCAGCCTAGAGTCTCAAGCAGGTTGACCTAGAATTTATTATCGACACAGGACCATTAATTTGCGTCGAATGACAGGCATATAGACCCCTCTTACCCCCAACAAAATTTTTAGAGATTCGTCCCAGGTAAACGTAGTGACGGTAAAGGCACTTTAAGCGGCCAGCATCCCCTGGCCGCTTAAACTCAGTAATTCAGTAAGCCCTTTTTAGCTTAAGAATTGTGAACTATTTCAACACTCGGCTATAAGCTCTCATCGAATGGGAATTAGTTCATTATAATTCAAGGTTTCGCAATAACTGGTTAAGGATAAAGTGACGTGTAACCTTGACCTACATAAGAGGATTATCAAAAGAACTATTTGTGCATGAATTGTAGAAAAAAAAATTGAACCAGCGTGATGCCTGTTACCAGTGACGATAATCCTGTCCTTGTTTATTCGCCGGTATTGAATTTTGTACAGAGCAATTTGCTAATTGGAGCAGAGGATGACGTGATTAAAAGGCATGGAGTGGAGTTTTTTGACTCTAATTCGGTCAAGGTGGCAAAGACGTTATTGTGGCAGCTTTGTCCGGGTCATGAAGATTGCCCTATTCGGAAGGGAACTAATGCATTGGTTAGCCATTTCAGCGACATAATTACTTTACTAAAATCTCTTGACGAGACTGACACGGATGTTCCGACATTCGTCATAAAGCGTCCTACGGAAATACCCTGCCTCCCTGCCACTGCCTACACCTCTTTATTCTCAAAATTTAATGAGCTCCATCAAGTTCTTTTGGGAATGTCTTCAAAACTTGACAATTATGAATTGAGCTTCCCCCAATTACCCAAGCCGGCTTCAGTGCTAGATTCGCATGCAACAGTTATCGTCTCAAAGGTTCCGGACGCCTTATCTAACCCTCTTAAGCGAAAAGCTGCTATAGACCAAATTACTGGACATGAATTAGTACGTAGCATAAAGCCCATCAATGACAAGTGGTATATTAATATGGACAAGTCTGCTACGGAGGACTTCTGCTCGTCAATCCAGAACATAATCTCCGGTACTACAACAAAAGTGGTTTCCAAGCGGTTTTTTGGTATATCACGTAATATTCCTACCGACGTTGACATTACGGTACTCGGAAGCCAACACGGTATCATAGATGCTAAGAGATTGGGCCTATCTAAGTCTGTGAAAATCGAGTTTTTGGATTCTTTTGCGCAATCTACGTTTTTCAAGCATGGCCTCAAAGTTGGCTATGAAATTTTTCCTGTTTACGAGTTTAAGGACCTACCCAAATGCTGTTTTAAATACCGATCACTAGACCATCTACAGTACTCCTGTTCCAGCGTTCTCCCGAAATGTGCTCGTTGTGGAGGGCCACACATATCAACAAAAGATAAGCCATGCATTGCTGATCCCAATTGCGCAAATTGCGGCCAAAAACACCCTTCCTATAGCTTTTCCTGCCCCGTTATTAAGAATCGAATAAAGTGCAAATTCCCCTTTCAACCATGAGTGCATCAATCTCAGTTATTTCGTTCGATATAAATGGCACCAAAGATAAGGATTTTGTTATTGATGAGTTGTACGGTTCCTACGATTTGGTATGTTTCCAGGAGCATCTTCTCACTGCTTCAAGTTTGAATTTTTTGCGTCGAAGTCAGCATCATACTGCGTTCCTGAGTCCAGCAAAAGCTACTGGCGGTCGCCCTTCCGGTGGACTGGCCTGTGTCTTTAAACGGGACATTCATCTACCCTCCCCAGTAATCTTCTAATCCGACGAATTTTTTTTTGGCTGTGCGTGTCGGCAGTATTGTATGTATAAACTCTTATCTCCCATATGAAGGATACTCGATCAGATTCTTAACTAAATTCGGAAAGGCGTGTGGTCTGCTTAAGAATTTTGTGAATCAGGTACTGTTAAAATCTCTACTGTATATAATAATTGGGGACCTAAATACTGATATTAATCGATCTTCTGTGAGAAGGGAACTGCTTTTTGAGTGTCTTCCTTCATACCGCGTTGTGCCTAAATCCCGCAATTTTTCATATGTTCATCATTCTGGAAGCACAAGTGATATTGACCATATTATTTGCTCTCCTGGTATCATCTCTTCTTCTGCTTCTGTTCATGTTAACGAGCAAGATACCGACCACATGCCAATTTCAGCGACATTTACGATGGATATTGATCTATCGGAAACCAATTGCTCGCGAGAAAAATCGAAGTGGTTTGAAAAAAGTAATTGGAGCAAAGCCAATATACCGCACTACATCTCTACCTTGACAACCCTTCTTTCTACCATACGTGTTCCATATCATCTTCTTCAGCGCCAGGTACCTACGAATGGTAAAGCCGATATTGACTGTTATTATAACCAACTTGTAATGTGTATGAAAAGGGCAGAAGAAGCTGCCGTACCTCGACAACGTATTCGTAAAAGAACACAAAAACCTATCTGGTCAATGGACCCTTGTTTAAAGTCGATAATAAATAAAGCAAAATTATGGCTACAGATATGGAATGAATGTGGTCTGCCAAGTTCTGGGTGTGTCGCTGATATCAAACGTAAAACTAAAACCAATTATAAACGTTATCTTAGGTCGGCACGTTACCGCGGTATGGATTTCCCTGTAAGTAGGGAGGATTGGCGAAAAGTGATCAATTCTAACAAGATATATGATGAAACTATGACAAGTAATTGCCTTCCAACTTCAGCTTGGTATAAACATTGTTCTTCGATTTTTTCACTGATTAATTATTCAGTGCATTCTGTGTATACTCGCCTTCTTACCCCCCTCTTTAGTACAACGTTTCCGCAACGCCATATAGTGCCAATATCCTTTTCTTCCGTAATTAATGCTGTTAAAAGTTTAAAATCTAATTCAATAGATAAGGATGGTATTTCTAAGATGCATATGCCGATTGAATGCACCCCGCTTGTATCTCACTTTCAGCTTCTTTTTCAAATGTGTCTATGTACTTCATACGTACCTGAGAGTTTTCTGTGTGGCACTGTTTCGTCAATTTTAAAAAGGGGAAAGTCACCGATTGATTGTTCTTGCTATCGACCTATTACTTTATCTTGTAATATTAGTAAGGTTTTTGAGTATATCCTTCTACCATTTTTGACTAAAAATATTATTGAGGATGAGAATCAATTTGATTTTCGGAGTGGGGTGGGTTGTCAGCATGCGCATAAGATTCTGTCTTCTCTATTGCCTGATAATTCTTCCAAGGGAAATGGTCTTTATATTTGTGCTTTGGATCTTTCGAAAGCGTTTGATAGTGTGGTCCATAGTCAGCTTATTTTTTCCTTGTATAATTCCGGGGTCAATCTCTCTATTATAATGCTTCTTAGGTTTTGGTATTCAAATTCGTTTCTTCAATTAGGATCTGCACCAGACACTATTATAAGAATGCGAAGAGGTGTTAGGCAGGGTGGTGTTCTGTCCCCTACGCTTTTTAAGATTTATATTTCTAGTGTGCTGGCTAAGATTTCAGGTACATACCTTTCTGGTCTTGCGGATGTTTCTTATCTTGCGTATGCTGACGACTTGCTTCTGATAAGCCGTTCCAAAAAGAGTCTTTCCAATATGGTCTCTATAGTTTCTGATGCTTTCCCTGATATTGGCCTTTCAATTAATATAGATAAATGTGAGTTTCTTCCCTATAACTGTATTACTGCTACTCCTCTTCACTGTAATAACTTCACTATCCCGCTTGTTGATTGTATTCGTTGGCTTGGTATCTCTATTACTAACAATCTTTCGAGCTTACGTCAGCGTACTGTTTGTGATATAAGTAAAAAGATTCAGATTGGTTATGCAAAAATTGTTGCAAATAGAGGGAAGTATAATAGACGTGCGCTGGCTAAACTTTATTCTACTTTCTGTGATCATTCTGTCCTTTATGCTTCAGGTCTTTTCCCCCTTCTTAATAATGGTAATTTAAAAAGAATTCGGATAAATTATTTCAAATTTTGCAAATTTCTGTTGTATCTTCCACCTTGGACAAAAAACCGGACTCTTGTTAAAAAATTCTCAGTTCCTGACATAACATTAAAGTTGAAGATTCTTCACAGACAACTGTCCAGTACAGCTTCTGCGCGCCTATCCCCTCACCACCGTCTTATCCGTTTTTTTCGTTGACTTTGTGTATGTATTTGTTTTTCTCTTTGTATTTTTTGAATTTCATTTTTTGTGTGTATCTAATGTTCATTTTTTTTCATAGTTCGTTATTTTGTGTGTTTATTTAATTTTTTGTATTAACGTAAAAAATTTCTATTGTCATTACTTTTCATTTTTTGTATGTTTTGCTTTTTTGTGTGTATTTAATTGTTTGTAACCCACATTTTAATACTTGTATAGTGTTGTTGTGGGTAAGAAATAAATTATTATTATTATTATTATTATATCTGTTTACTGTCAATAAAAAGGTTTCATCCCTATTTTGAACTGTTATACTTTCGTCATGGAAAGGTAGTATGGTCTTCGAAGTTATCGACTGCTTCAGTATTAAAAAAGAGTTCAGTATGTTAACATCAAGAATATTAATCTCTTGTAATGGATGCTTTTACTAAATTGGACATTGAAGGCGCTAACCATAGCGAAATCAAACCTAGAGTGCCTAATTCTGCATTGGACATTACAAGAGGATGCTGGCTAACCCAAGAATGAGATGAGATGTTTCCACGATATGTTGTATAATTAAGCACATTCAAGTCAGAACAACAGCCATGCTTTGCAGCAAAAGTGAATATAATTCATATACAAAGATTACAAGACGGATTAAATGCATTAGTGAAATGTATTAAAGACAGCGATCCGAATAAATCTATAAGAAAGGAGTAAGTTTGTTACTAGCGAGATCTGTTGTTAGTCTATAATCGGCTGTGAAAGTGTCCGGATAAAACTTGACTGGATTTGAAAAACAGAAAATCATACAAATATGTAGAGACTTTGGAAAAATGGTTGATTCTAGATTATGATTTCCAAAGATTGTCAGTGAAGAAGAGAATCTTCACTAAGGGAATGATTGACGACATAATGAAAAACGAATCTTCGTCTTTGGACAATTGTTTGAGACCTATGTGTCATGGCCCCAATGCATTTAATCAATTTATTAACATACTAATTGAAACAAAACTAAATAAAATTTTGGTTTTGATTTTGAAGACTACCTAGATTCGAATAAGAAATAAGTCGACATATAAAAAATATTGCCTAAACAGGTTGAAATGATTTGATTTGCTACGTCACTCCTCCTCCTAGAGACAAACATTCTCCCCAGTCAGTTACTTTTTGAATTGAGACAGTCAACATCGAAAAAAGCTTTGCATATGTCCATTATGTTTGTATACATTAAGCAGCTGGTCACCCTGTGAGAATTGTACTATTTTTGATGACTCTAATAAAAAGTGATGATTTTGAAATCCATGTAATTGCATAGAGGATATGCTGTGCAAATAAAAGACTGTGATTCCTATCTTGAAGATATTTGGTGCCTCTTACACTAGAGTTTTCCTATGCTCCAATTGTCACTATGACAGATGTGATCAATGGTGAAACACCTTTGGCAGGATTGCAAAACCCCCCTAAACGTGACTTCAGTTTATTTTTAAGAGACTTGCATTGTCGTGGTTTTAAATCGCATTGGAAAAAAGAGCCTGGTCTACGCTCCAAGTGCTGTAATAATAAGATAGTCCGATTTTTAAGACATCGCTGTGAAGATACAGGCTACTATGATTTTAAACCTACTAACTTTGATTTGCCTTTTACAGAAAACGATTCTTAATATGAAAATATTATATGCAAAATTGCTTCAAATAAGCAAATTCAAGCACGTGAATTTATAATATGAATCAGAATAGGATCAATGATTTTTTGAAGAGATATAATAAAAATAAAATTTAATTACATTATAGAAAATTGACCCTGCCTTTGTATGCCAAGATAAATACAAGTTGAATCTATACCAAATGCCGTCTGGACCAAATGTCGCCAATTATCATTAACGATTGTTACCTATACGTAGTAGAAAAAATCTATAAAAGACAAAGTATTTTGTACATACAAGTTTTATTAATAAGAAAATTTACACAAAATTTAGAGCATTTCACTCTTAAGGCACTAAAATTTATATTATACAGGTAGGAGAAAGTATTTCAAACTAGAAATTCATTCAATCAAGGGTTGTGACCATGAATTCACTGTAAGTATATCTGCAACATAGAAGAACAAAATATAATAGTGCATCAAAACGACATCTTTTGGTTGATAAATCTTGGACCGATTTTGAATAACTGATTTTCCACTTTTCTCTAGAAATTTTTAGATCTGAGGTGTGTTGAACGTATGCGGTAGTCTAAGAGGATCAAAAAATTCAATATTCTTCCTTGTTTCAAAGATGTATAGCCAATGTCCCATCCTTACAGTTGATGGACTGCTGTTAACAATGATATTGTTACCATGATGGTATTGTTAACACTATGATCGTATTGTATGATGGTGTTGTTAACACTTTGAATATGGTAAAGGATATCCGAAGGTATGCAATATGATTTGTATGTAGACATACAGTAACCCAAATGGAATAGGTTGATTATTTGGTTTGTATTCGTTCTGCCAAGTCTAATAGAACACTATCATTAGGGGTAATTGTCCAATAGTATTCAAATTGATTTAGAAAAATTAACGCAATACTCTCCTCCAGTGGTTCAGCAAAGGTATATCTTAAACGAATTGTTCCCGTTCGAACAATAGTCATATCTTGAGTACCGGATAAATCCAATACAATGACACCATGAGTTTTCATAAACATTTCTTAGGTTACATCGTTTTCAAAAAACTGTGAGCCTTGATCTAAGGATTACATTGTCAGTTCACATATGGTCCTATAGGATTTATCGAAGGATAAATTATAGAGTGGAATTCAATTTACTTTATATACCAGTGAAGAAAGTCCAAACATTCCAAATTTAAGTGGAGAATTCGTCCATGATATAAAGGCACTAGCACTTTTTACAAAAGCCAAAGCAAGTTTTGAAGAAATTTCACCATTGGTAAATGATGAATTGGTGTAGCAATATCGGTCTAGCAATACCCGTAGCAATTCGTCGTTGATTCTTGATTTTATGAGGAAAGAGCAGGTTGATATTATATCCACTAGCTCTTAATTTATCAATTGCCAAAGCAATAGAGCTCATAACTTGTTGTTTTTGTGCACGAAGTATTGCCGAGGTGAGAGTGAATGTTGCATCGGATTACATGCCAACCACTTTTCGCAAAATAAAATTCAACAGATTAAGTTATAACTTTATATTAATGTTTATATTAGGGGGCAACCTTTGAGGTATATTGAATATTCTATCGTTCATTTTCCAAGCCAAGTGTAAATCTCTATTTGTCGCATCCCTAAGTATAATGTTAGTGTCAGTTTCCGTTTTATAATTCTATCCAAAAGCCCTACCTCTCAATTTCTTATGTAACATTGGAGTCATCAACATATTTCTATGTACTTGCATAATTTGAGATGTTGTTGAATGTACTCACCGACGTTCCATTTATATAGGCACTGATTTGTCTAAACAAACTGTTTATTACACAATTTTCGTAGTATAATCCTTCGGCTGCACTAGGTTTTTTATTATTAGATTTTTGACAATGACATGTAAAGTAATAAATGTGGGAGTCAAACGTATGAAACAAACTTCACTTGAATAAATTTGGAAATTCACGGTTTTATAGAGCAGTTGTTACGGATAAAATTGTTCGTAGTAGCTATCTTTTCATATAGCTATTACGTGTACACCCTCAAATAGATATTGTCTGCGTTGAAAAGATTTAGAGGTGATGACTGAAGGATGAGATTCTTTATGTGGTAGATATACCATACCTAGGAATATAATTATTTTTTCAATCTAACAATTTTTACATTTGGTTTCTTTTTCTTCTTTGACAAGAGCGATATTTCCCACTTCTGGCTTGAGTTGATGAGTGATTAGGGGTTTCTTGTCCTTTTTAGGCCTTTTTGGCTTTGTTGTGATTTCAATTGCTCGCCGAGAGATAGCGTGCCGGACCTGAGATTTTGTGACACACTTTCTTTAAAATCCTCCCCAGATCCCCAATCGTGTTGTGTAGGGGACGCAAAAACTGTGGCAATAGGTGCAATATGTTTTTATACCCAGGTTAAAACAGAGCGAAACAACTTAGTAAAGCAATTGCCGAGTCCGTAACCGCGCATTGACAAACAACCCCTGTAATAATCCATTCTATGACCAAATGGTCATGGTTCAAGAGTAGTAACATAGAAATCAATATCAGGACAAACAAAAGTATTTTTCTATTAGCCATCTGAAAATGACATGTAATCACAGCCGAACCTTTTCTTATTACTAGAGGATCGCCCGATTCGCTTCTTAATGTTAACTTACAGAGCTCCAAATACTAAGTTTTGACTACAATATATTAAAGGGGCTTGATATTGAAGTGGTGAATGTGTTAATGAGTGTTTTTTCGTTCAAGAATACGCAGGACAAGGACATCGGTATTACCAACTCTCAATATCTCGACAAAGGATTCGTACAGGAATATAAAATTGGCAGATGAGAAGCCAGGTGGTGTCACCAGATTGTCAGATGTCACCAGAATTCGGTGGTGTCACCAGAAACCAGATTGTCAGATGAGAAGTCCGTGAAAATAATGTGTTCTATACCACTGAAGCTTCCGGTACTTTTACCCTTGATTATTTTCCGTTTAAAACCATGAGTATCTCTCTGATTATCAAGATTAGGAATCATTTCATTCTCAACGGGGTGAGCTAATTTAAATTCTCCTCTGTTCCATTAAATAGTTGAATGCGAAGGCACCATTGTTAAGAGCCAAAATTTTCCTATTGATAGCACGACAGTAGTCAGTCTTACTACCATATTCCTAGTATTTTAAGGTGAGATGCGGGTATGCATCCGAGTTAATGGATTTTATTCATTCTTCTTTCTTACCATACACTGACCAGCCGATTGGTCTTATTTTTATAAAATACGTACGATCCTTTCTCAGGATATCATATATATCCTTAAGAATACAATCGACAAGAGGAACTTCATACTTTCCCTCAAATTTGATGACTGTGAGAATTTGTCCAAAATCGTTTGTTTTACTTAAATCGCAATAGAGTGAGTCAGAGACATGGGAAATGCAACTCACATAAATCAGTAGACATTGTGAACTTCTTCAGCGGTAATCCAAAAATCAAACTCAGAGTTGCATCCTAGTCAACAAACAAGCAATTATCTCTTACCTTTGCAAGTTTGACTCTTTAATGTCTTTTCATTTTGATGCATTCCATTATTTTTGACTTTTTGCAATTCATAACCATAAAAAACACCAAGAATATCGTCATCTTTCGTATCACGTAGACGATACGTTACAGGCATAGTGTCTAAGAATTTTGAAACTTTGAAAAGTTCAGTGGACCACAAGTAATTCTATTTTTCAAAAATATTAATTGCTCGATTGATTCTACCTTTATCACCAGAGTTATATTTCCTATTCACAACCTTTTCATTGGAATATAGTTGAAAAGAAATGTCAAGTGTATTGTTACTGTGATGAACTTTAGGAGGACTATTATCTAACAATTCGTGGTAACGAACTGTAGTAAGGAGCGACCCGGCTCAATAGTAAACGAAACTCTAAAAAACGAAATTTTGATGCTAAAAGATACATCAAAAGAATCGAATTTTTATGCTGATTCTAAATATATAAGATTCATCAAATTTAATCTTTGTCATCAAAAGTTACGAGCCTGAGAAAATTTGCCTTATTTTGGAAAATAGGGGGAAACACTCCCTAAAAGTCGTAGGATCTTAACGAAAATCACACCATCGCATTCAACGTATCAGAGAACCCTATAGCGAAAATTTCAAGCTCCTATCTACAAAATTGTGGAATTTCGTATTTTTTGCCAGAAGACAGATCACGGGTGCGTGTTTATTTTTTTTTTTTTTTACAGGGGTCATCGTATCGACCAAGTGGTCCTAGAATCTCGCAAGAGGGCTCATTCTAACGGAAATGAAAAGTTCTAGTGCCCTTTATAAGTGACCAAAAAAATTGGAGGGCACCTAGGCCCCCTCCCACGCTCATTTTTTCCCAAAGTCAACGGATCAAAATTTTGAGATAGTCATTTTGTTCCGCATAGTCAAAAACTATAATAACTATGTCTTTGGAATAACTCACTCCCCCAAAGTCCCTGGGGGAGGGGCTGCAAGTTACAAACTTTGTCCAGTGTTTACATACAGTAATGGTTATTGGGAGGTGAACAGACATTTTCAGGGGGATAATTTTGATTTGGGGGTGGGGTTGAGGAGAGGGGGCTACGTGGGAGGATCTTATATTGGCGGATTATGTCAAGGGGGAAGAGAAATTCAATGAAAAGGGCGCAGGATTTTCTAGCATTACTAAAAAAAAACAATGAAAAAATAAACATGAAAAGTTTTTTCAATTGAAAGTAAGGAGTATCATTAAAACTTAAAACGAACAGAGATTATTACGCATATTTGGGGTTCTAAAAATAATTTAGCATAAAGAGTGAGGTATTTAGGAGGAGATAAATACCTTGCTCTTTATGCTAAAGTATTTTTAGTAATTTCAACTATTTATTCTACGGCCTTTCTGATTCAGGGGTCATTCTTAAAGATTTTGGACAAAGCTTAAGATTTAATGTAAAGAGCGAGGTATTAATGATGGGACAAACCCCCTTATATACATAATAAAAAATATAAGAATATAAAAGTTTGTTACGTAAGTTAATTCTTAAGTTACGTATATGTTTTACTAATAAAAACTTTCGCTAAAAATGAAAAGTTCTAGTTGCCTTTTTAAGTAACCGGAAAATTGGAGGGCAACTAGGCCTCCTTCCCACCCCTTATTTCTCAAAATCCTCTGATCAAAACTAAGAGAAAGCCATTTAGCCAAAAAAGAATTAATATTAAAATTTCATTTTAATAATTTATGTGCGGAGAGCCAAAATCAAAAGTGCATTAATTCAAAAACGTTCAGTAATTACATAAAAAAAACTAGTTTTTCAAACTGAAAGTAAGGAGCGACATTAAAACTTAAAACGAACAGAAATTACTCCGTATATGAAATGGGTTTTCCCCTCCGCAATCCCTCGCTCTTTACGCTAAAGCTTTTAATTGTTTTAAAAAGTAGAATTGTGGCAAAGAGTCAAACTTTAGCGCAAAGGGCGAGGGATTGCGGAGAGGACAACCCATTTCATATATGGAGTAATGGCACTAGCACTATTACTCCGTATATGAAATGGGTTGTCCCCTCCGCAATCCCTCGCTCTTTGCGTTAAAGTTTTTAATTGTTTTAAAAAGTAGAATTGTGGCAGAGTCAAACTTTAGCGTAAAGAGCGAGGGATTGCGGAGGGGACAACCCATTGCATATACGGAGTAATAATGCTAGTGCCTACTGTAATAGTGTTACTCCGTATATGAAATGGGTTGTCCCCTCCGCAATCCCTCGCTCTTTTCGCTAAAGTTTTTAATTGTTTTAAAAAGTAGAATTGTGGCAAAGAGTCAAACTTTAGCGTAAAGAGCGAGGGATTGTGGAGGGGACAACCCATTTCATATACGGAGTAATAGTGCTAGTGCCTACTGTAATAGTGTTACTCCGTATATGAAATGGGTTGTCCCCTCCGCAATCCCTCGCTCTTTACGCTAAAGTTTTTAATTGTTTTTAAAAGTAGAATTGTGTCAAAGAGTCAAACTTTAGCGTAAAGAGCGAGGGATTGTGGAGGGGACAACCCATTTCATATTCGGAGTAATAGTGCTAGTACCTACTGTAATAGTGTTACTCCGTATATGAAATGGGTTGTCCCCTCCGCAATCCCTCGCTCTTTGCGCTAAAGTTTTTAATTGTTTTGAAAAGTAGAATTATGGCAAACAGTCAAACTTTAGCGTAAAGAGCGAGGGATTGCGGAGGGAACAACCCATTTCATATACGGAGTAACACTATTACAGTAGGCACTAGCACTATTACTCCGTATATGAAATGGGTTGTCCCCTCCGCAATCCCTCGCTCTTTACGCTAAAGTTTGACTCTTTGCCACAATTCTACTTTTTAAAACAATTAAAAACTTTAGCGCAAAGAGCGAGGGATTGCAGAGGGGACAACCCATTTCATATACGGAGTAATAGTGCTAGTGCCATTACTCCGTATATGAAATGGGTTGTCCCCTCCGCAATCCCTCGCTCTTTGCGCTAAAGTTTGACTCTTTGCCACAATTCTAATTTTAAAACAATTAAAAGCTTTAGCGTAAAGAGCGAGCAATTGCGGAGGGGACAACCCATTTCATATACGGAGTAATTTCTGTCCGTTTTAAGTTTTAATGTCGCTACTTACTTTCAGTTTGAAAAACTAGTTTTTTTTATGTAATTGAACAAGAATCGATGCAGATGTTGATAATAATTCAGCATGATTTAATCTAAATCTTGAATAAAAGCAGGAGTATTTTTCAATGTAAACTATCTTAAAATTATAAGTTGAATTGTTCTTATCAAACGTTCAGCCAAACGCCGCCTTAATTGAACTAAAACTATGATGGAGCATTGTATTATATTTAAGAAAAACCTTTTTGACGTGTGGAATAAGGAATTCACTACCACGATCTGTTTGAATTTTCCTATAAGAGTCTTATTCAAAGATAGATTCAAGAATTTAAGCAACTTCATCGCCTCTCTTGAATGCAATGGAACGGTAAATGCATAGGGACTAAAAAACTGATTGCAAGTCAAATATGATTTAAAAGTCTAATATGATGTCTTTGAATCCCGTGTAGAGTCAAAAGAGCTGCTTGTTATATATGCAATGGGGAATGGCTTTAGTTTTCTGACCATGACAACGGTGAATCCTCTGATTTTGCTGAAGAGTGTAACCCGGTTCCTTCTGTATATACTCTGTTGCCAACTTATTTTCAACTCTTTTGACTCGGATAAGTGTAGTGGGGGAACTTAAAATTCCCACTTCAGCAATATTTTCATAAACTCGTTTCAAAACTTGAGCCATTATGAACATAAAACGTATTGTAAAATGTCCACTACCCTTTTTCACACTAAATGCGTTGGAAGGACGCGTTCGTCTAATTGATTTAAAATCATCACCCCCACTTGGCGTCCTATCCAAAAACGATATATCTTTTGACATATCTCCAAACTTCCTTAATCGATTTTTAAAACGTTTTTATTCCAAATAAGACCTTGTGGAAAATTTGATGACTTTAAAAACTATACACATCACTATCAAATGATTCAAGTCTTTTGCGATTTGCAGTCAAATCTGACACAAAATCCATTAGACTGCTGGGCCTGTAGTGGATTAGAACTTCATTCTTTTTGTCGTCAATTTGTACATGTTATAGGATTTAGCTATTTCTAGAGATACTCTATGCAAGTCCTGCGTAGACTTGAACAAGCCATTTTCTTTTTAAGTCTTTTCCTTTCTATTACAAGCTAGGGCACGTACAAGTGAACAATGTTGCTTTGTTTGTTGCCTATCACCTTCTGGTAGTTGAATATTGCCTTCCGTTAAATTTAAACAAAGCTCATATAGGATATTAATTAATTCATTGTCAATACCATGTTTTTGAGTATAGCTTTCTTAAGCCGTGGTTTTGAATTACCTAGGATAGAGAATGCATGTCTGTTTTCATGTAGCTTCCTCAATGTCATGATGGTGACTAATGACCTTTAATACTGTTCACAGGTAGGTATACAGTAGTTTCATTACCTAAATTTTTGGGACTAACGTAAATCCTCCGGCGAGTTTTGATTGAGATCCAATAGAATGTAACCGTAAAGTTTGATAGTAGCTTGACTTTTTGCTGAGAGTAAAAATTTTGGTTCACCGGGATATATCTGCATGTTGAGGGTTATAAGAAAACTTGGATTGCGAACAACCCTATAGGTGATATAGTAAGCACAATTCAATGCAAGTGTTCTCATGCATTTATCTGATGAAAGGGATTATTTCAGACAACAGTTGTGGAAGTTTTCTCATGACAGATCGGACGATAAATAATTGTAACATCTCCTGAGACCATTCTTTAATGGATTCAGCTAAATTATCAATAATCAGTCATGAGTTTGTCATGAGTCATGAGTTTGTCATGAGTCATGAGTCCCCGCATGAATTTTATGTCTGGTGCGATAGTCTTTATTTTGTCATAAAACTCTTGTCACACACTATAGTAATAATATATATTTTTAGGATTCTCTAAATATATTTTATCACGATTTTGAATTATTTTTATTGAAAGTGTTGTTTGGGCAGACATGAAGATCCGTAAAGAAATAATATGAATAGATCTTTAAACTGATGCATACTCCCCCAATGTCAAAATACAACTGACCGAATCTAACCTCAATCTGTTGAATAAATACTCAAAAATTCCAATAAATGATTTCTTTAACACAAATAAATTCATGTTTTTGTAAGATATATTTACAGACATAAAAAAGCACTAAAATTAAAGTACGCTTAAAAAGGGTCTCACCCGGAGGGCCGGATACGACTGGAACCCCCTGGAGGACGCAGTGGCCAGAACAACGGCTGGAAGGCATGGCGTCAACTGCGGGCTAGGGTTATGATGGTAAACTCATAGTATAACATTAAGCACTTTAGAAAAAATTATCCGTTGTGTGCAAAAACAAGTAAAATATATAAATATAAAAAATACAAACATGTAAAAAACACTAGAAACCGACTAGAAAAATAACTACTTATAAAAACAATGGAAAAAAGATTAGAAAACACACATTGCTAAGCTGGGGACTGGTTGGATCCCTTGCCACTAACTACTGAGCTTTCTCGAGACCGAGACACCATCTGTAATCTACAAATACGTCTTGATCTAAAGTAAGGTAATGACCGTTTTCTAGTGCTCTTACATCGTATGCGCGCACATAGATCTTATCCGATAAGGTCAACATGACATGTTTTTACTTGAACTGTATAATTTCTAAATTTTAAAAATTTAATAGCCATGACCTTCGCTCTTGGAACTAAATTCTTCTCTACACAGTTCCTATAAATGCTCATGTAGAATGGGACTTTACATACTTTCATTTCACCCCCTTTAGACTTGTTTAATATCCACATTAGATGTTTGCACCCAGTAGACCTTCGGATCTGGAAGCACACCTATGGATATCAAGTCAATCCCCGTCTTGGATTTTAAAAGTAACAAATTATTTTGGGCCTGGCACTTTTTAACGGAGAAGATTTTTTAACGGCTGTCTATTACGTAACAGCCACGGCAATCCTGGAGTAAGCTCTGGCCTTTTTAGTTTTTTTTTTTTTAAAGAAACTATTAGGTAACATGTATATCTTAGAAAACATTCCCTATGACGTAGTTTAACACCTGCATCTCTTAGAAAATATTCCCTATGACGTAAGTAATAACTGCTGGCTGTTGTGGAATGACGGGATAGGCATCTCATGGAATCCAGGTGTAGGGCTGTTGTGGAATGGCGGTATAGGGCTGTTGTGGAACGTTTTATGCTGTCACTATTGGTAAAGACCAGTGCTAAATCCTAAAACAGACAGAACTTACCCTAATGTGTGAGACCCCCCCCACTCCGTATATTCCTCTCCTTTGTGATAAAGTTTCAACCAGGGACGTAAACACAATTTTTACGGGGATCCAATCCAAAAAAATGGTATTTGATAATTTGAATAAAAAGAGCCAAAAATAGAGGAAAATTACTATTTGGAGTGGGGGTGGGGGTTCAAGCCCCCTGCGTGCTTCAATGGTCTTAATATGTGATATACGTTGATAATCTTTAAAGATCGGAGGGGTGGCGTAAGAGCTGTCAGCCTCTTAACATATAGAACAATTTCGATATGCTCTGCCTTGGTGTATTTGTTCTTGGATTTGATTAAATAAAAAAAAACAATTTTTTTAACGAAAATTAAGGAGCGACATTAAAACTTAAAACGAACAGAAATTACTTAGTATATGAAAGGGGCTGCTTCCTCATCAACACCCCGCTCTTTACGCTAAAGTTTGACTCTTTCTCTTAACTCTACTTTTTAAAACAGTAAAAAACTTTAGCGTAAAGAGCGGGGCGTTGATGAGGAAGCCGCCACTTTCATATACGAAGTAATTTCTGTTCGTTTTAAGTTAATGTCGCTCCTCACTTTTCGTTAAAAAAAATTGTTTTTTTTTAATTTAATTTCTGAACGTTTTTGAATCAATGCATGTTTTGATTTTGGCTCTCCTCAGATGAATAATTAAAACGAAATTTGCAAATTTATTTTTTTGGCTAAATGGCTTTCTCATAGTTTTGATCGAATGATTGTGAGAAAAAAAGGAGCGGGAGACAAGGCCTAGTTGCTCTTCAATTTTTTGGTTACTTAAAAAGGCAACTAAAACTTTTAAAACTTTTTAAACTTTGAAGAGATTCACCCCCTCGCTCTTTACACTAAAGCTTAAATGTTGTCCCAATTTTATAAGAATGACCCCTGAATTACAAAAGCCATAGAATAAATAGTTGAAATTACTAAAAATACTTTAGCGTAAAAAGCGAGGTATTAGGAGGAGGTGAGCCCATCATATGCGTAATAATTTCTGTTCGTTTTAAGTTTTAATGCTTCTCCTTACTTTCAGTTGAAAAACTTTTTCATATTTTTTTTTCATTTTTTTTTAATAATGCTGGAAAATCCTGCGCTCCCTTCATGAAAATTTTCTTCCCCATGAAAAATTCCTCCATGGAAAGTTCCCCCAAAATATCCCCTTCTTATCAACCCCCCCCCCACAACCTAAAAATCCGCCTGAAAACGTCTGTACACTTCCAAATAACCATCACTATTTATAAGCACTGGTCAAAGTTTGTAGCTTTTGGCCCCTCCCACGGGGACTGTGGGGTATTAAGTCGTCCCCAAAGACATAGTTATAAGGTTCTTTTACTACGCTGAATATAATGGCTTTCTCAGAATTTTGGTTTGGTGACTTTGGGAAAATAATTAGCGTAGGAGGCGGCCTAGGTGCCCTCCAATTTTTTGGGTCACTTAAAAAGGGCACTAGAACTTTTCATTTCCATTAGAATGAGCCCTCTCGCAAGATTATAGGACCACTGGGTTGATGCGATCACCCCTGGAAAAAACAACAACAAACAAACAAACAAATAAACACGCACCCGTGATCTGCCTTCTGGCAAAAAATACAAAATTCCACATTTTTGTAGATAGAAGCTTGAAACTTCTACAATAGGGTTTTCTGATACGCTGAATCTCATGGTGTGATTTTCGTTAAGATTCTATGACTTTTAGGGGGGTTGTTTCCCCCTATTTTCTAAAATGAGGCACATTTTCTCGGGCTCGTAACTTTTGATGGGTAAGACTAAACTTAATTAAACTTATATATTTAAAATAAGCATTAAAATGCGATTCTTTTGATGTAGCTATTGATATCAAAATTGTATTTTTTAGAGTTTTGGTTATTATAGAGCCGGGTCGCTCCTTAATACAGTTCGTTACCACGAACTGTTTGATTTAAAGAAACTTGCTTTTTTCTCCATCTGAACAAAAATAACGGAATATTTCTCACGTACCTCATAAAATTAGTGTCACAATTTCAAGCAATAAAATACAATAGTCAACTGACCATCTGACATAATCTTAAAATAAATGAACTATGAAATCTATTGCTTGAGGGAAATACACACCTTAATTTTTACAATAAGCCATGAAAATAATACAAAACCTTCATAATATAGTGGAATTTTATAATAAGATGGGTGAGGACCTAGAAGCCTTAAATTTTGAAAATGCAAGATTTCTTAATGTTCATAACGGAACAACTTTGATTGCGTCCATGGCTGCAATTGTTGGGACGATTTTACTAGCAGCTTTGCTTTGGATTGCGGTAGCTGCAGCTTTTAAAGAGTATTATGGTGGGGGAAGCTATGGAGGAGGATATAAAAAGAAAAGATCCGTTTATGGTAAGATCATTTTGAGATTAATGTTTAAACGTGGTTTAATTGATTAGCAAGAAACTGTTCAAAAATACCTTTAAAGTACCAGGAACAGTGAAAATAAAATGTGATCAATGTTAAAGTAGAAAATTTGACAACCGTATATATCTTTAAAAATTAGCAAGATTAGGTAAGATGAATAGTAAAACTTGATAAAATTTCCCGCAATTTCCATCTATGCTCTCTGACACCCTGGATACACTTACACTCTTTTGATTTAGTAAGAGCAGAAGTAGTAATACTAATAGCCCTGAAAGTTTCAGCTTAATACCCTGAGTCGTTCTTGGGATATTGTTGAGATGTCTGATTGGCAATTTACATACACACATTGCCTTTTTTTTAAAGCAACATCTAGTTTTTAAGCATAATGGGCACATTGCATAACCCTATAGACATACCCAATGTGGAAGGTTGACATACCCAATATCCCTAGAGACATAGTTACTGGACCGTTCAGCTTGGCTGAACAAACGGGCTATCTCAAAATTTTGATTAGATGTGCTCGAAAATTCATGGGCTTGGGAGGAGGACTGTTTGCCCTCCAATTACTTTTGACTCTTAAAAAGGGCACTCGAAATTTTAATTTCCAATCCATTTAGCTCCTTTAAAAGTTTCAATATGTATGATAGATATTTCTATCTATCATACAGCGGCAATACCTATGAAATTACTTTTATGCCCTTTTGAAAACATGCATACCCATAGTTTTTTCATTTAATTGAAATTCCCCCTAAACGTTGTTTAAAAGTTTCTTCTTAATGCACTTATTTCCAAACTTTATTCTTTCACGACTCCCTTAAAAATGTTTGACCGTATGGCGCTTCCCTTCTATTTCACAAAATACTAAAACAGAAAAAAAGCTTAGTTATAATAAAAATATTTAAGAAATACTCATATATATATATATATATATATATATATATATATATATATATATATATATATATATATATATATATATATATATATATATATATATATATATATATATATATATATATATATATATATATATATATATATATATATATATATATATGAAAAAACGAATAACAATATCTTATTGCTGTCGACTAATGAGACGGATGTGCTTGTACAAAGTGCTATTAGCACATCGACATGCTAATAGCACATTGTGCTAATAGCACAATGCTGTTAATAGCTTTGTGCTAATAGCACATTGTGCTATTAGCACAAAGTTTATCTTTGATGACACATGTCACGGCTCCTTTTCTACAGCCACGAGCACCATATTTCGATTTCGTTAATGCAGAAAATCCTGTTTCGCATGAACAAGACGATGTGATTGGCAGCAATATTTTTAAAGCTTTATTTGACAAAATAATATATTCACTCTTAAATATATAGCCAAAATTACATTTGAGGTATATTATGAAATTTCTGTTCAAAGAAGCATCATAAGATATTTCAATCAAGTTTTTTTTCAATACTTGTTAATTCAAATTCGTGATCTTATTCGTCAAAAAATGGATTCTATTCACGGATTCAGAAAAAGTTTTTCAACTGAAAGTAAGGAGAAAATTAAAACTTAAAACGAACAGAAATTATTACGTATATGAAGTATGTTGTCCCCTCCTCAGTACCTCACTCTTTACATTAGAGTTTTTTATTACTTTTAAAAAAGTATCTGATTGTTCCAACTAAATGGCCCTTGGGTTTCAGGAGTCATTCTTAAAGAATTCGGACAAAATTCAAACTTTAGTGAAAAGAGTAAGGTGGTGAGGAGGGGGCAACCCCCTTCCTATACGTAATAATTTCTTTTCGTTTTAAGTTTTAATTTTCTCCTTACTTTTAGTTGAAAAAACTGTGTTTTTTATTATATTTTTTATATTTTTTAAATAGTGCTATGATATCTGGCCCCACCTCCACGAAGAAACCACCACCCTACGGGAATATCATCTATACAATTAAATCCCGGTGAAATTTCCCCTGGACAATTGCTCTTAACAACTCCGCGAGTAAAATTGAGACGGAAAAGAGAAAGCAAGATATATAAGATAAAATTGTGTGTAAGAATTCTGGCAAATTTCCCGGGTGCATAGTTTTACCTGACCAGCTCACTACCTGAAAACTTCCCTCCACCTGGAAAGTTCCCCCGCGAAAAAACTCCCCAGCAGAAAACTTATCCCCCCCCCACGACCCGAAAATGTATCCATAAATCCCATTAACAAATACTATGCGTTAACAATGGGTAAATCTTATAGTTTAGAGACCTTTACCCTGGGGCTGTGAAGGGGGGGGGTCATGTTAAACCCAAAGGCATAGTTTTAAGGTCTTTCAACTATGATGAACAAAATTGTTATCTCAAAACTTTAATCGGACGATTTTGCGGGAAGGGGGCCTAGTTGCCCTCCAATTTTTTCGGTCACTTAAAAAGGGCACTAGAACTTTCAATTTCTGTTTGAATAAGACCTCTCTCCATATTCTAGGACACTGGGACGATACGATAACCCCTGGGAAACATAAGAAAAAAAAAACAAATAAACACGCATCCAAGATTTTGTATTTTTTTCCAGAAGAAATATCACGGGTGCTTAATTTTTTTTTCCAGGGGTGATCGTATCGACCCAGTGGTCCTAGAATATCGCGAGAGGGCTCATTTGAACGGAAATTAAATGTTCCTGTTCCTTAAAAGTGACCAAAAATAGGAGGGCAAGTAGGCCCCCTCCCACGCTCATTTTTTGCAAAAGTCACTCGATCAAAATTTTAGAGATAGCCATGTTGTTCAGCATAGTGAGAAAATCTAATAACTATGTCTTTGGGGATGACTTATCCCCCACAGATCCCGGGGGAAGAGCTTCAAGTTATGAACTTTGCCCATTGTTTACATATAGTAATGGTTATTGGGAAGTATACAGACGTTTTCAGGGGGGATTTTTTCAAGTGAGGCGAGGGGAGTCGGGGATAGGGGGTTAAGTTGGAGGATCTTTCCATGGAAGAATTTGTCATGGGGGAGGGATATTTCTATTCAGGGGGCGCCGGATTTCCCAACATCATTTAAAAAACGATCAGAAATTAAATAAAAAAAAGTTTTTTCAGCTGAAAGTAAGGAGCAACATTAAAACTTAAAACGAACAGAAATTATTGCATATATGAAGGGGTTCCTTTGTTAATACCTCGCTCTTTACGCTAAAGTTTTTTTTTAGTACTTTCAAAAGAGCTATTTATTCTAATTAAACGGCCTTTGTAACTCATAGGTCATTTTGAAGTTTTTTTTCGTACTTTTGAAAAAAGCTTCTTATTGTTCCAATTAAACGACCATAGTGTTTCATAAGTCGTTCTTAAAGAATTGGGAAAAAATCCAAACTTTAGCGTAAAGAGCGAGGTGTTGGGGAAAAAGCAACCCCCTTCATATACGTAATAATTTTTGTTCGTTTTAAGTTTTAATTTCGCTCCTTACCTTCAACTAAAAAAACTTATTCCAGGAAATCTGGCCCAATCTCCACGGAAAAATACCCTTCGCACAGATATATTCTCTAGACAATTTAGTGCCTGTGAAATTCCCCTAGTGCATAATTGCCTTTGACAAGATCACCCCTGTGGAAAAACTCCCAGCAGAAAATTCGTCTTCCCACCCTAAAATGTATACATGCTTCCCAATAACAAATACTATGCGTAAAAAAAGGAAAATAATATGGCATTAGACTTTACAGTCCCTACCGGCGGTGCTGATCTCCGTTTCTTGGCCCTTCAGCCAGAAAGTACAATGGGGTCGGGGGGGGGGGACCAACCCTCCTGTGCTTTCGCACACCCTTCCTGTTTACCTTCCCCTGATTTCTCCAGGTACCCATTTAGAGCTGCATCGACTCTGGCTGAGCTTACAGAGTCACGCCACTGACCCCCGTCCCAAACTAATAATTGGGTACACTTGGATTCGAACCCTCGTCCTCTCAGACAAAGGATCCTGAAGCCAGCGCACCAATCCACAGTGGCAATTTTTATAACTTAAAGGCCTTTCCCCTGCGGCTGTGGGCGGGGGGGGTCATGAGTAGCGAAAGGGGTAATGCTCCAACCAGACGGATAGAGATTATACTACTGGAGCTTATATCATATCCAAAGGCATAGTTATTGGGTCTTTCAACTATGACGAACAAAATGGGAATCTCAAAATTTTAATCGCACGATTTTGGGGAAAAAGGAGTGGGGGAGGGGGCCTAGTTGCCCTCCAATCTTTTTGGTCACTTAAAAAGGGCACTTGAACTTTTAATTTTCATTTGAATCTGCCCTCTCACGATATTCTTGGAACCCTGGGTCGATACGATCATCCCTGGGGGATAAAAAAAAATCAAATAAACCCACATCCGTGATCTTTCTTCTGCCAAAAAAACAACAAAATTCCATGTTTTGCAGATAAAAGCTTGAAACATCTATAATAAGGTTCTCTGGCACGCTGGATCTTATGGGGCGATTTTCATTCAGATTCTATGACCCTTAGGGGGTGTTTCCGCCTTTTTTCGAAAATTAGGCAAATTTTCTCAGGTTCGTAACCTTTGATGGGTAAGACTAAAGGTTCGTAACCTTAATGAAACTAATATATTTGAAATCAGCATAGAAATCCACTTCTTTTGATGTATCTATTGGTATCAAAATTTCGTTTTTTAGAGTTTTGGTTACGTTTGTGCCGCATCGCTCCTTACTTACAGTTCGTTACAACGAACTGTTTGATATTATTATTATGCTTACGTTTAACTTCGATTGCCCCAGAAGCGACTTATTCAGTATCAAATAATTGCTAGTGAGGGAGGTGTTTTCAAAAGAGTTTTTCATGGCTGGGGTTTTGAAAATAAGGCTGCTCAGAGGAGAAACAAAAGAATTATGAACACTATTTGAGTTTAATGCCTTGGTTATATAAGTTTTATACTCTTAGATATAGAGCCGAAAGATTCTTTAGGTTTAAATAATTCCACTGCCTTAGGTAAATTCCCTGTTGTTTTACTTGTTGTTTTTATTACGGAAAGGCAGTGTGATCTTCGTCGTAATTTAAGGCCATATCAAGGGGGGAGGTTCCCGGCTTTGACCTCTTCCCCCGAAATTATGTCCGTCACAAAAAAGTAACAAAAATGCAAATATACAAATTTTGATATGCTTTGTAGAGATTTTTTACGGTCAAAAGCCCTGCAAACGAGTATGGATACACCATTACACCAAAAAACCATTCCTGAACCAGCAACAAAATGCCAATTTTTTCTCACTGGACAGTTTTTCGCTGCAACCACGATTATTCTATAAAACATTTTCACACTGAATGTGGAAATTCACGCTTTCAGCTCTTCAGTGTACGTGACTGTCAAATTGGCTTCATTGAATCATAGCTTTCAAACCTAAGAACCCTCAAATTAAAACAAAAAAGTATTTTTATTGTATATTTAAGCGGAAATACATGACATCTTGTTATCATTTTGCCATAATTTGATCAATACAGAATATAGACATATAAAATAACAATTTTATAGTACGATATTCCAATTCAATGGAAATCAGCAGATAATTAGCTCAATGTGCAAGATTTAGCTCAATCTGATACGATTTCATACGGTGCGATACGTATTGTGATACGATACGATTTCATCAGATATTTCAATCTGATACGATTTTCATACGAATTTGCATACGATGCAAATTCTTGTTTCATGCTTAGCCTATACTGTTTTAGAATTTTAGTTTTTTGAGTGTAGGCTTCTATTAGCAAAGGTTACTCTTTACTTAAAATTCATTAACTTGTATGTTTTGTAATTGACACTGAGGAACTACGTCATTCCAGATTGCATTATCACTTTTACCGATTATAACACTGAAATTAATTTGAATTTATTGATGATATATCTAATTATTTCTATATTTAATTCTGTAATACCTAATTATCTCTATCTAATATTATCAAAGCAGGCACGTACGCAGGATTTTTTTTCGGGGGGGGGGGGGGGCAAAACCTTCGAAACAGCAGATATAAAGTAGCACTTTTTTATTTAGTAATGCAAAAAGCACGTATATCGGAAAATACAGATTAACTTTAGTCTGTAGTATTGTAGCGGATGGGGGGAAGAAGACTGAAGCCTCAAAAGTTCGTTTTAGGCTCAGGTTATGTTCATAGCGATTTAGAACCAGTGATTAATCTATTATATCCCACTGAAAGAGAAAGCTTAGGGTTAACAGTGCAATATGGGTGCTGCGGGGGGTAGTTTTTCTATTGCAAAAACGTAGATTTTAATGGAAAATGATAGTTTCCAAAATTGATCTATTAAAAGCTGTACTTTTTATCCTGAAAAGAGGGGATAAACGCCCTAATATCAAGGATAATTCTATTTTGCTGTGGAAAGCAAACTCTCTTTACAAAAAAATTAACAGTACAACTGCTATTTACTTCAAAAAGGGTAAAAAGTTAGACAGAAAATGGATTCATAATTGGGCAGTGACTTGACCGGATAATTGCATGCTGTAAAATCCCCCAAAAACGGCTTATCATATGTATCTAAATTCTTAATAAATGTCCTATTTTTGCCAGAAATCCCAAGAAACCATGTTAAAATTAAACATTTCACAAAATTTCGGGGGGGGGGGCCCGAAGGCCCCTCCTGCGTACGTGCCAGTATCAAAGATAATTCTTCATCACTAATTGTAAATAGTAAAATTTTGTGCCCATTTTATAATGGTTTTAAAAGTAATGAGTCCTCAAATAAAAAAAGAAAAACTTTTTATTTTATATGTAAAAACAAATGAGTGGTATCTTGAAATTATTTTGTGATGATTGGAAAATTGGAAAACAGGAGAAAGGTGGCCATATTGCACCTTATTAGGTTTAAAAAAAGGAAACAAAAAAATCGGTGTTGCCTAACAAAGGAAATTTGTTTTGAAGCTCATTCTCTTTACTGAAAACTTTCTTTTCTAAGATATGGTTTTATTTCTCTCATTCAGAGAATGATAGCAAGCATCAATCACTGCTGGAAATATTAATGGCGTTGGACGAGGAACTTAGAAAACACCAAGCCAGTGAAGTTGAATGTGCAGAAAGTTTCATCTGTGAAGTTTATCTACAGAAGTTAAATAGTAAAGTAGTGTCACTTATGGAAAATATGCTAAAGTAAGTCTTTATTAAAAAATTATAAATATTTTAACAAAATCTTTATCAAAAGTATAATCTTTAGTAAAATTTAAGGTAAGAAAATTTTAACAAACCGTAATACTAAAATAATTATTAATTACTAAAATAAAAGCGTACTAATAAAATGATACTGGGACCATACTACAACAACTACGAAAAGGCCCCGTGAAAATAATATTTTACTAATACAAAGAATTAGCTAGCACTAATTTTAGCCAGTTAGAATTGTTTATAACTTCATACGCCAATTTTTCACCGCCAATCAGAAAATTCTTAGAATAATCTGATTGGCTTAAATTAGCGCTAGCTACATCTCGGTAAATTGAAATCTCATTGTGAATGAGCCTGAAGTGTTTTTGATTATTTGAACTTGCCCACTAAGTTCGATCCCAGAAATAATCTAATAATCGTAATTCGAAATAGTAATAATTGCAAACAAGAAGCACCAACGTATTTTCCACCTTCGGCGTCGGTCAGCAGCAAGGTTACCTCCCGGTGAGAAAAAATCACAAGATTTTTGAGATTTTTTTGGTTGATTTTCTTGAATAATCAACTGATTTATGTGATGGACGAAATTACCATTTATTTACCGAATTTAGCGCTCAGTTTTAAGTGCTAGGATAGCTACGATTACGAATACAGGCTTATTAAACGGTTACGAGTACGGACTTATTTAATGGGACATATTAAATAGACTTTTTGCATAATACGTTTTATTTTGTATATTTGCTGTTGGTGGAGACAAGAGAGTTTGTTACTGTCCCTGAAACAAAATCACGTGATTCAAATGAAACTTTTCATACTTACTTTGGAATGCAATGAAGTTTTCCACGGCTTGATCTTTTTGGCAATTTTAGGAAATATTTTCATACGAATAAAGGCTGAACGAATTTATTTTTATTGAAGCAAGATCAAATCTGCCAATTCCTCTACTGTATATTGAAACCCTGGTGAACTTACGTCCACCTTACCACGTCTATTAATATTGAAAATAAATAGTTTATGGAGAAAATAGTCATTTGTTTAGCTTAAAGTAAGGTGTTTGTACTTAAAAATAGCAATAAATAAGCACTACCTCTTCTTTTAGGCTATATGGGAGGAGTGTTGAATTTATCTCTAATTCAATACATTTAGTAATGTACTGTAAACTACTATACAAACTTTCAAAAATGCAGTCTGGTTTTATAAAGCACTCATACGTAATGCGGAATAATCTTTCGATTTCTTTCCACGATTTTTTGAGTTTCAGACCGAACACAGTCAAAAATGCTACGCAAAACTGCAGGACTAAATAAACCAGATAATAAATTTCAGGTTAATCTAAAAGTAACAACAGAAAAACATAATGTTACGCTTTTATTTTTTTTGAAGCAACAAAACCCAAATTTGGAAAAGAAAATCAGCGTAAAGTATTTTTAGACTTCAGTGACGAGAAGCTGCATCACGAGCAAAATTAAACTCTCTTCGGTGAAAATTATGTTATTATGTGCTATACATTAACATAAACAAGAGCCAAAAGCTTCCGAAGATTGTCCTTTTTGGCCAACCGTGTGGGGCTACACGGAAAGCAGGTCGTCCTTGTCTGGGTCGGGAGGATGTCATAAATAAAGATTTAAAGGAAATGGAAACTTCCTGGGAGGGTGTGAAGAGGGAAGCTTTAAATAGATTAGGTTGGAGGAGGAGCGTGCGTAGCTGTATTGGCCTCAGGCGGCTTGGTGCTGCAATGAGTTACTAGTAGTATTAGTAAAAGCTCATGTGGCAATTGTGACGAGGTCGGAACTTAAAATTAGACTCGGTATTAGAGATGTCGATTTCATAGTCCTAGCAGGTCAAGAAGCACCGAACTCGCCAAGCCACTAAAAATCCCTCCAACTCCCCCAAAGAGATCGGATCCGGTTATATCAATCCCGCAACTTTTTAGAACAAAAGTCTATTCATATTCATTTCTTTGGCGGGGTAATCAGTTGTAAATAGATTGCCAAATTTGTCAACCTCCTGCTTCCCCCTTTCTGCGATCGTGAATTAACCTGAGAGAGAACCTCCAACAGGTTGAACCCAACCCACCGTGAATTAGCATGAGAGGGTTGACTCTAGTTCAGCGTTGTCGAGTGATAGCCATGAGAGGGAAAATTTTCAAGTAATTTAACCCGTAGTCAACCTGCGTGTGTTCCCCAGCGAGAACCTCCAACAGGTACGACTCTAGTTTGGCATTTGTGAAGGGACACACATGCACGGAAAGGTGTAGCATAAATGGCAGACAGTAACAACGGCAATCAAACGGATAAAATTAACCCTTGACTGGGCTGCCCACTTAATTCAACAATCTGTCTTGGCTTTTTTCTACAATTGGCCATTACCTCCACTTTTCCCACAACTATTCCCTCTGTTGGTGGAGACAAGAGAGTTTGTTACTGTCCCTGAAACAAAATCACGTGATTCAAATGAAACTTTTTATACTTACTTAGGAATGCAATGAAGTTTTCCACGGCTTGATCTTTTTGGCAATTTTAGGAAATATTTTCATACGAATAAAGGCTGAACGAATTTATTTTTATTGAAGCAAGATCAAATCTGCCAATTCCTCTACTGTATATTGAAACCCTGGTGAACTTACGTCCACCTTACCACGTCTATTAATATTGAAAATAAATAGTTTATGGAGAAAATAGTCATTTGTTTAGCTTAAAGTAAGGTGTTTTTACTTAAAATAGCGATAAATAAGCACTACCTGTTCTTTTAGGCTATATGGGAGGAGTGTTGAATTTATCTCTAATTCAATACATTTAGTAATGTACTGTAAACTACTATACAAACTTTCAAAAATACAATCTGGTTTTATAAAGCACTCATACGTAATGCGGAATAATCTTTCGATTTCTTTCCACGATTTCTTGAGTTTCAGACCGAACACAGTCAAAAATGCTACGCAAAACTGCGGGACTAAATAAATCAGATAATAAATTTCAGGTTAATCTAAAAGTAACAACAGAAAAACATAATGTTGCGCTTTTATTTTTTTTTGAAGCAAAAAAAACCCAAATTTGGAAAAGAAAATCAGCGTAAAGTATTTTTAGACTTCAGTGACGAGAAGCTGCATCAAGAGCAAAATTAAACTCTCTTCGGTGAAAATTATGTTATTATGTGCTATACATTAACATAAACAAGAGCCAAAAGCTTCCGAAGATTGTCCTTTTTGGCCGACCGTGTGGGGCTACACGGAAAGCAGGTCGTCCTTGTCTGGGTCGGGAGGATGTCATAAATAAAGATTTAAAGGAAATGGAAACTTCCTGGGAGGGTGTGAAGAGGGAAGCTTTAAATAGATTAGGTTGGAGGAGGAGCGTGCGTAGCTGTATTGGCCTCAGGCGGCTTAGTGCTGCAGTGAGTTACTAGTAGTATTAGTAAAAGCTCATGTGGCAATTGTGACGAGGTCGGAACTTAAAATTAGACTCGGTATTAGAGATGTCGATTTCATAGTCCTAGCAGGTCAAGAAGCACCGAACTCGCCAAGCCACTAAAAATCCCTCCAACTCCCCCAAAGAGATCGGATCCGGTTATATCAATCCCGCAACTATTACTTGTGCTTACTCTCGAACTCCCCCAAAGAGAGCAGATCCGGTCCGGTTATGTCAATCACGTATCTAGAAGTTGTGCTTATCCTTCCCATTAAGTTTCATCCCGATCTCTCCACTCTAAGCTTTTACCAAGATTTCCAGTTTCCAAGATTTCGATTTCCCCCCTCTACCCCACTATGTCCCCGGATCCAATCCGAATTGAAATCGCAGCATCTGAGACATGAGATCTTTCTTTATATCAAGTTTCATTAAGATCCGATCACCCATTGTAAGATAAAAATACCTCAATTTTCACGATTCCCCTTCCTCCAGCCCCCCTTAGATGGTCGACTAGCAAGTCCAGAAGCACCAAACTCACCAAAGAACCGGAAATCCCTCCATTCCCCCAAAGAGAGCTGGTCCTGTCCGGTTCTGTCAATCAGGTATCTTGAAATTTTGCTTATTCTTCCCATCAAGTTTCACCCCGATTTCTCCACTCTAAGCATTTTCCAAGATTTCCATTTTGCCCTCCCCCCTATGTCCGCGGATCCAATCCGATTTGAAAATGGAGCATTTGAGACATAAGATCTTTCTATATATCAGGTTTCATTAAGATCCAATCACCCATTGTTAAGATAAACATACCTAAATGTTCTGGATTTTCCTTCCCTCCAAGCCGCCCCGAGATGGTCGAATTGGCGAAACAACTACTATGAAGTCTACTTTTGCAGGTCCCTGACATCTGTATAATTTTTCATCGTCCTACCACGTCCAGAAGCACCAAACTCGCCAAAGCACTAGGAATCCCCCCCCCCCACTCCCCAAAGAGAGCAGGTCCGGTCAAGTTGTGTCAATCACGTGTCTAGGACTTATGCTTATTCTTTTCACCAAGTTTCATCCCGATCTCTCCAGTCTTAGCGTTTTCCAATATTTCCGGTTTCCTTCTCCAAATCCCCCGAATGTCACCGGATCTAGTCGAGATTTCAAAAAAGAGCTCTGAGACACGAGATCCTTCTAAATATAAAATTGTTCGTAATTTAAAAATACCTCATTTTTTTTATTTTTCCGGATTACTGAATTATGCCCCCCTCCTTCAAAGAGCGCGGATCCAGTCTGGTTATTCCAATCACAAATCTAGGACTTGTACTTATTCTTCCCACCAAGTTTCACCCCGATCCCTCCACTCTAAAAGTTGTCCAAGACTTCCCGTTCCCCCCTCCAATTTCACCAGATCCGTTCGGGAAATAAAATAAGAGCTCTGAGGCACGAAATCCTTCTAAATATCAAATATCATTAATATCAGATCACCCGTTCGTGAGTTGAAAAACCTCATTTTTCCCAAACCCCCCCCCCCCCCAATTCCCCAAAGAGAGTGGATCCGGTTTGGTTATGTCAATCACCTAGCTAGGACATGTGCTCATTGTTCC